>NW_026974947.1:0-300000 GCF_030014295.1 Loxodonta africana | reverse complement strand
GCAACCCTAACCAAACAACAAACAACCCTAACCGACTAACAACAAACAACACTAAACCCCTAACAAGAATCTACCTTAAACCCGAAACAAGAAACAACCCTAACACCCTAACAACAAACAACATTAACCCCCTAACAACAAACAACCCTAAACCCCTAACATCAAACAACACTAACCCCCTAACAACAAACAACACTATCACCCTAACAACAAACAACACTAACACCCTAACAACAAAAACCACTAAACCCCAACAAGAAACAACCCTAAACCCCTAACAACAAACACTAACCCCCTAACAACAAACAACACTAAACCCCTAACAAGAATCTACCTTAAACCCGAAACAACAAACAAACCTAACCCCCTAACAATCAACAACCGTAAACCCCTAACAACAAGCAACACTAACCCCCTAACAACAAACAACCCTAACCCCCTAACAACAAACAACCCTAACCCCCTAAACAACCAACAACACTAACCCCCTAACCACCAACACCACTAACCCAGTAAAAACAAAAAAAACTAACCACCTACCAACAACCAACATTTATCCCTAATAACAAACAACACAAACCCGCAACAAGAAACAACCCAAATCCTCTAACAAACAACTCTAACCCCCTAACAACAAAAATCTCTGAACCGCTAACAACAAACAACACTAAAACACTAACAACAAACAACCCTAAACCCCTAACAACAAACCCTTACCCCCTAACAAACAACAACACTAACCCCCTAAACAAAAACACTGACACCATAACAACAAAACCCACTAAACCCCAAGAAGAAACAACCCTAAACACCTAACAACAAACAACACTAACCCCCTAACAACAAACAACCCTAAACCCCTAACATCAAACAACACTAACCCCCTAACAACAAACAACCCTAACCCCCGAACAACAAACAACCCTAACCCCCTAAACAACCAACAACACTAACCCCCTAACCACCAACACCTCTAACGCAGTAAAAACCAAAAAAATACTAACCCCCTAACAACAACCAAGACTTATCCCCTAAAAACAAACAACACTAACCCCCAACAAGAAAGAACCCAAATCCTCTAACAACAAACAACTCTAACCCCCTAACAACAAACAACTCTGATCCCCTAACAACAAACACCACTAACCCACTAACAACAATCAACACTAACCCCCAACAAGAAACTACCCTAACCCCGTAACAACAAACAACCCTAACCCTTGACAACAAAGAACCCTAACCCCCTAACAACAAACAACCTTAACCCCTTAACAACCAACAAGTGTAAACCCCTAACAACAAGCAACACTACCCGCCTAACAACAAACAACCCTATCCCCCTAACAACAAACAACCCTAACCCTCTAAACAACCAACAACACTAAACCTCTAACAACAACCCTAATCCCCTAACTACAAACAACACTAACCCACTAACAACAAACAAAACTCACCCCCTAAAAAACAACACAAACCACAAACAACAAACAACTCTCACACCCTAACAACAAACAACACTAACCCCCTAACAACAACAACACTCACCCCCAAAAACGGACAACACTAACACCCTAACAACAAACACTACTAAACCCCAACTAGAAACAACCCTAACCCCCTAACAACAAACAACACTAACCCCCAACAACAAACAACCCTAATCCCCTGACATCAAAGAACACTAACACCGTAACAACAAACAAGCCTAACCCCCTAACAACAAACAACACTAACCCCCAAACAACAAACAACCCTAATCCCTAACAACAAGCAACCCTAACCAAACAACAAACAACCCTAACCGACTAACAACAAACAACACTAAACCCCTAACAAGAATCTACCTTAAACCCGAAACAAGAAACAACCCTAACACCCTAACAACAAACAACATTAACCCCCTAACAACAAACAACCCTAAACCCCTAACATCAAACAACACTAACCCCCTAACAACAAACAACACTATCACCCTAACAACAAACAACACTAACACCCTAACAACAAAAACCACTAAACCCCAACAAGAAACAACCCTAAACCCCTAACAACAAACACTAACCCCCTAACAACAAACAACACTAAACCCCTAACAAGAATCTACCTTAAACCCGAAACAACAAACAAACCTAACCCCCTAACAATCAACAACCGTAAACCCCTAACAACAAGCAACACTAACCCCCTAACAACAAACAACCCTAACCCCCTAACAACAAACAACCCTAACCCCCTAAACAACCAACAACACTAACCCCCTAACCACCAACACCACTAACCCAGTAAAAACAAAAAAAACTAACCACCTACCAACAACCAACATTTATCCCTAAAAACAAACAACACAAACCCGCAACAAGAAACAACCCAAATCCTCTAACAACAAACAACTCTAACCCCCTAACAACAAAAATCTCTGAACCGCTAACAACAAACAACACTAAAACACTAACAACAAACAACCCTAAACCCCTAACAACAAACCCTTACCCCCTAACAAACAACAACACTAACCCCCTAAACAAAAACACTGACACCATAACAACAAAACCCACTAAACCCCAAGAAGAAACAACCCTAAACACCTAACAACAAACAACACTAACCCCCTAACAACAAACAACCCTAAACCCCTAACATCAAACAACACTAACCCCGTGACAACAAACAACCCTAACCCCCGAACAACAAACAACCCTAACCCCCTAACAACAAACAATCCTATCCCCCTAACAACCAACAACACTAACCCCTAACCACGAACAACACTAACACCCTAACAACAAAAACCACTAAACCCCAACAAGAAACAACCCTAAACCCCTAACAACAAACAACACTAACCCCCTAACAACACACAACCCTAACCAGACAACAAACAACCCTAACCCACTAACAACAAACAACACTAACCCCCTAACAAGAAACTACCCTAACCCCGTAACAACAAACAACCCTAACCCCTAACAACAAACAACCCTAACCGACTAACAACAAACAACACTAAACCCCTAACAAGAATCTACCTTAAATCCGAAAGAACAAACAACCCTAACCCCCTAACAACCCACACCCCTAAACACCTAACAACAAACAACACTAACCCCCTAACAACAAACATCCCTAACCCCCTAACAACCAACAACTGTAAACCCCTAACAACAAGCAACACTACCCGCCTAACAACAAACAACCCTATCCCCCTAACAACAAACAACCCTAACCCTCTAAACAACCAACAACACTAACTCTCTAACAACAACCCTAATCCCTTACCTACAAACAACACTAACCCACTAACATCAAACAAAGCTAATCCCCTAAAAAACAACACAAACCCCAAGCAACAAACAACTCTCACACCCTAACAACAAACAACACTAACCCCCTAACAACCACAACACTCACCCCCAGAAACGGACAACACTAACACCCTAACAACAAACACTACTAAACTCCAACTAGAAACAACCCTAACCCCCTAACAACAAACAACACTAACCCCCTAACAACAAACAAACCTAATCCCCTAACATCAAAGAACACTAACACCCTAACAACAAACAAGCCTAACCCCCTAACAACAAACAACACTAACCCCCAAACAACAAACAACCCTAACCCCTAAAAACCAAAAACACTAACCCACTAACAACAAACAACCCTTACCCACTAACAACAAACAACCCTAACACCCTAACAACAAACAACACTAACCCCCTAACAAGAAACTACCCTAACCCCATACCAACAAACAACCCTAACCCCTAACAACAAACAACCCTAACCCCCTAACAACAAACAACCCTAACCAAACAACAAACAACCCTAACCGACTAACAACAAACAACACTAAACCCCTAACAAGAATCTACCTTAAATCCGAAAGAACAAACAACCCTAACCCCCTAACAACTAACAACCGTAAACACCAAACAACAAACAACACTAACCCCCAACAAGAAACTACCCTAACTCTGTAACAACAAACAACACTAACCCCCTAACAACAAACAACCCTAAGACTCTAACAACAAACAACACTCCCTCCCAAAAACCAACAACCCAAAACCCCTAACAACCAACAGTAACCCCCTAACATCAAACAACCCTAACCCCCTAACAACAAACAACCCTAGACCCCTAACAACCAACAACACTAACCCCCTAACCACAAACAACACTAACCCCCTAACAACAAACAACACTAACCCCCTAACAAGAAACTACCCTAACCCCGTAACAACAAACAACACTAACCCCCTAACAACAAACAACCCTAAGATTCTAACAACAAACAACCCTCCCTCCCAAAAGCCAACAACCCAAAACCCCTAACAACCAACAGTAACCCCCTAACAACAAACAACCCTAACCCCCTAACAACAAACAACCCTAGACCCCTAACAACCAACAACACTAACCCCCTAACCACAAACAACACTAACCCCGTATCAACAAACAACACTAACCCTCTAACAACAAACAATCCTACCCCCTAACAACAAACAACACTAAACCCCTAACAACAAACAACCCTAACCCACTAACAGCAAACAAAACTAACGCCCTAACAAACAACACTAACCGCCGACCAGAAACAACACTAACCCCCTAACAAAAAACAACCCTAACTCCCTAACAACAAACAACCCTATCCCACTAACAACAAACAACCCTAACACCCTAACAACAAGCAACACTAACCCCCTAACAACAAACAACCCTGAACCCCTAACAACAAACAACACTTTTCCCGAACAACAAACAACCCTTTCCCCCGAACAACAAACAACCCTAACCCCCTAACAACAAACAAACCTAACCCCCAAACAACAAACAACCCTAACCCCCTCACGAAAACAACCCTAACCCCCTAATAAATAACCCTAAGCCCCTAACAAACACAACTCTAAACCCCGAAAAATACAATCGTAACCCTGTAACAAACACAACCCTAACCCCCTAACAAAGCCTAACAATAACTTAAACCTGACCATAAGCATAACCCCAAACCCTAGCACTAACTCTAACTCTAAACCTAACACTAACCTAGCCCTGCCCTTTACCGTAAACCTAGCCTTAACCCTAACCTTACCCCTACCCGAACCCTAACTCTATACCTAACCCGAACACTAACCTTGACCCTACTCTAACATTAACTCTAACGTGACTATTAACTGAAACATCACCCTAACCCTAAGCCTAAATCTAACTCGAGCCCTAACCATAACAATTACCCTAAACCCTCGCCTTAACTGTAAACCTAACCCTAACCCTCTCCCTAATCCTTAACCGTATCCCCAACCCTAAACCTAACGCTAGCCCCAAACTTATCCCTAACCCTAACCCTAATACGAACAGTAACCCAAATCTAACCCTAACCCTAATATTAAACCTAAACTTAAATCTACCCTAACCATAAACCTAACCCTAACACCCTAAACCTAACGTCTAACACCGTCTATAATCCGAACCCTTATCATAACCCTCACCCTTAACCTAAACTTGACACTAACCCTAAACCTAACCTAACGCTGACCCTAGACATAACGCCTAACCCTAACCGAACCCTAAACCTATCCTTAACACTAACCTGAACACAAACCCAAACCCTAGCCCTCACCATAAAAATAACCCTCACCCTATCCTGAACTTCATCCAAACACTAACCATAACCTTAACCCTAAACCTAGACCTAACCCAAACCCTAACCTTAAACCTAACTCTAAGAATAACGCTAGTCCATCTGTAACCCTAAACTGAACACTTACAATAGCCCTGAACCTAACCCTAAAATAATCCTAATCCTAACCCTAGACCTAATCCTAACCCTACCCCTAACCTTGACCCTAAATAGAACACTAAGTCTAACCCTCCACATGGACCTAAACCTAATTCTTACCCTACACCTAACCCTAATCCTAAACCAAACCCTAACTCTGACTATAACCCTAATCATAACAATTACCCTAAACCCTCACCTTAACTGTAAAACTAACCGTAACCCTCACCCTAAATCCTAACCGTATCCCACAACCCTAACCCTAATGCTATCCCTAACCCTAACCCTAACATTAACCTGAAACCCCTGAGCCCTAATGATAAACCTAACCCTAACACAAACCCTAACCCTAACACCAAAGCCTAGCAAAAACCTTAACCCTAACTCTCACCCTAACTCTAACACTAACCCGAAACCGAATCATGAACCTAACCCTAAGCCTAAACCAAACCTAACCATGACCAGAACCGCAAGGCCTAACCGGAACCCTCACCCAAACCCTAACCCTAAACTACACCTCTAACCCCTAACGCCTTATCATAACGATAATCCTAACCCTAACCAACCCTAACCCTAAAACTCACCCTCACCCCAACCACAAAGCCTAACACAACCGTGACCCTAACCCTAAACGTAACACTAAACTTAACCCTAACCTTAAATCTAACCCTAACCCTAAAACTGAACACAACCCCTGAACGTAACCCTAACCCTGAACATAACCTTAACACTAACCTGAAAACAAGCCCAAACCTTAGCCATAACCCTAACCCTCACCTTATCTTAAACTTCACCCTATCCCTAACCTAAAACTCACCCTGACTTTAACCCTAACCCTACCCCTAAACCTAACCCTCACCTTAACCTTGGCCCAGCTGTAACCCGAAACCTAACCCTTACAATAACTCTGGCCCTAATCCTCGCCCTAAACCTAATTCTAATTCTAACCCTGACCCTAACCCTAACCTAACCTTAACCCTATCTTTAAGCCTACCATAAACTTAAACCTAACCCTAACCCTTAACCTTAACTCTAACCCTAACCCTAACCTTAACGGTAACACTTACCCAAAACCCTCACCTTAACTGTCAATGTAACTCTAACTCTTACCCTAACCCTAAACTTAACCCTAATTAGAACCTTAACCTAAACCTAACTGAAATGCTAACCCTTAACCCTAACTCTAATCCTAATCCTTAGCCTAAAACTAACCTTAACCCTAAACCTAACCCTAACCACTGACCCTAACTCTAACCCTAACCCTAAGCCGAACCCTCACCCTTAACCAGAATTTCACCCTAAGCATAACGCTAAGCGTACCCTAACTTCATTCAAACCCGAACCCTAAGCAAAACTAACACTAACACTACACGTAACCCTAACCCTAAACCTAACCCTAACCCTGACTCTGACCTGAACCCAAACCCCTAACCCCAACCCTCTCGCTTAACATAAACTTCTCTGTAACCCTAACCCTAAAACTAAACGTAACACTAAATCTCCCCTAACCCTGACCGTACCATAAACGTAACCCTAACTCTAAACTCAAAACTAACCCTGACCCTAACTCTAACTCTAACCCTAATCCTAACCCTAAAACTTACCCTACACACTCAGCTTCAATGGAAACCTAGCACTAACCCTCATCTTCCCATCTAAACCTAACCTCAACCCTTAACCTAACCCTATCTATAACCTTCACCTAGCCCTAAACCTAAACATGACTTAACCCTAACACTAACCCTAACCCTAAATCTAAACCTAACCTTAACCCTAAACTTAATCCTAACCTAAGCTCTAACCCTAACCCCTAACGCTAACCCTAAGCTCAACCCTCACCCTTCAATTAAACTTTACCCCAGCTGTAGCCCTAACCCTAAGCCGAACCCTAAACCTGACCCTAACATTAACCCAAACACCTAACCCTAACCCTAAGCCTAATCCTAAACCTAACCCTAACCTTAACCCAAATGCCTAACCCTAACCCTAACCCTCATCCTTAACCTAAACTTCACCCTAAACCTAAGGCTAACCCTAACCCTGAAAGTAAAGCTAACCCTTAACTATCCCCTAACTCTAGCCCTGACCCTAAACCTAATGCTAACCCTAGCCCTAACAGTAACACCCTAAAACATCAGCTTAATGTAAACTTAACACTAACCCTCCCATGAACCCCTAACCCTAACCCTACCCCGCATCCTACACCTAACCCAGACCTAAACCTAACCCTTTCTCTAACCCTAAATTAACCCTAACCTTAACTCTACCCTAACCCTAACAATAACTCTAAACCTGACCATAACCATAATCCTAAACCCTAGCACTAACTCTAACTCTAAATCTAACCCTAAGCTAGCCCTACCCTTTACCGTAAACCTAGCCTTAACCCTAACCTTACCCCTACCCATACCCTAACGCTATACCTAACCCGAACACTAACCTTAACCCTACTCTAACCTTAAGCCTAACCCTGACTACTAACTGAAACTTCACCCTAACCCTAAGCCTAACTCTAACTCTAACCCTAACCATAACAATTACCCTAAACCCTCGCCTTAACTGTAAACCTAACCCTAACCCTCTCCCTAATCCTTAACCGTATCCCCAACCCTAAACCTAACGCTAGCCCCAAACTTATCCCTAACCCTAACCCTAATACGAACAGTAACCCAAATCTAACCCTAACCCTAATATTAAACCTAAACTTAAATCTACCCTAACCATAAACCTAACCCTAACACCCTAAACCTAACGTCTAACACCGTCTATAATCCTAACCCTTATCATCACCCTTAACCTAAACTTGACACTAACCCTAAACCTAACCTAACGCTGACCCTAGACATAACGCCTAACCCTAACCGAACCCTAAACCTATCCTTAACACTAACCTGAACACAAACCCAAACCCTAGCCCTCACCATAAAAATAACCCTCACCCTATCCTGAACTTCATCCAAACACTAACCATAACCTTAACCCTAAACCTAGACCTAACCCAAACCCTAACCTTAAACCTAACTCTAAGAATAACGCTAGTCCATCTGTAACCCTAAACTGAACACTTACAATAGCCCTGAACCTAACCCTAAACTTAATCCTAATCCTAAACCTAGACCTAATCCTAACCCTAACCCTAACTCTAACCTTGACCCTAAATAGAACACTAAGTCTAACCCTCAACTTGGACCTAAACCTAAATCTTACCCTACACCTAACCCTAACCCTAAACCTAACCCTAACTCTAACTCTAACCCTAATCATAACACTTACCCTAAACCCTCACCTTAACTGTAAAACTAACCGTAACCCTCACCCTAACCCCTAACCGTATCCCACAACGCTAACCCTAATGCTATCCCTAACCCTAACCCTAACACTAACCTGAAACCCCTGAGCCCTAATGATAACCCTAACCCTAACCCAAACCCTAACACCAAAGCGAAAGCCTAGCAAAAACCTTAACCCTAACTCTCACCCTAACTCTAACACTAACCCGAAACCTAATCATGAACCTAACCCTAAACCAAACCTAACCATGACCAGAACCACAAGGTCTAACCGGAACCCTCACCCAAAACCTAATCCTAAACTACACCTCTAACTCTAACACCTTACCATAACCATAATCCAAACCCTACCCAACCCTAACCCTAAACCTAACCCTCACCCCAACCACAACGCCTAACACAACCGTAACCCTTACCCTAACCGTAACACTAAACTTAACCCTAACCTTAAATCTAACCCTAACCCTAAAACTAAACACAACCCATGAACTTAACCCTAACCCTGAACATAACCTTAACACTAACCTGAAAACAAGCCCAAACCTTAGCCATAACCCTAACCCTCACCCTGTCTTAAACTTCACCCTATTCCTAACCTAAAACTCGCTCTAACTTTAACCCTAACCCTACCCCTAAACCTAACCCTCACCTTAACCTTGGCCCACCTGTAACCCTAAACCTAACCCTTACAATAACTCTGACCCTAATCCTCACCCTAAACCTAATTCTAATCCTAACCCTGACCCTAACCCTAACCTAACCTTAACCCTATCTTTAAGCCTACCATAATCTTAAACCTAACTCTAACCCTAACCCTAGCCCTAACCCTAATCTTAACTGTAACACTTACCCAAAACTCTCATCTTAACTGTAAATGTAACTCTCACTCTTACCCTAACCCTAAACTTAACCCTAATTAGAACCCTAACCTAAACCTAACTGAAATGTTAACCCTTAACCGTAACTCTAACCCTAATCCTTAGCCTAAACCTAACCTTAACCCTAAACCTAACCCTAACCACTGACCCTAACTCTAACCCTAAGCCTAAGCCGAACCCTCACCCTTAACCAAAATTTCACCCTAAGCATAACGCTAAGCCTACCCTAACTTCATTCAAACCCTAACCCTAAGCAAAACTAACACTAACACTAAACCTAACCCTAACCCTAAACCTAACCCTAACCCTGACTCTAACCCAAACCTCTAACCCGAACCCAAACCCCTAACCCTAACCCTCTCGCAGAACATAAATTCACTGTAACCCTAAACACTAAATCTCCCCAACCCTGACCCTAACCATAAACATAATCCCAACACTAAACTTAAACCTAACCCTGACTCTAACTCTAACTTTAACCCTAAAACTTACCCTACACACTCAGTTTGAATGGAAACCTAGCACTATCCCTCACCCTAACATCTAAACCTAACCCCAACCCTGAACCCAACCCTATCTCTAACTAAAAACTAGTCCTAAACCTAACTATGACTTAACCCTAACGCTTACCCTAACTCTAAACCTGACCTTAACCCTAAACTTAATTCTAACCTTAACCCTAACCCTAACCCCAACACTAACCCTAAGCTCAACACTCACCCTTAACTTAAACTTCACCCTAACCCTAACCCTAAACCAAACACTAACCCTAACCCTAAACCTAACCTTAAACCTGACCCTAACATTAACCCAAACACTTAACGCAAAACCTAACACTAAGCCTAACCCTAAATGTAACGCTAACCTTAACCTAAACACCAAAGCCTAATCCTAACCCTCATCCTTAACCTAAACTTCACCCTAAACCTAAGCCTAACCCTAACCCTAAAATTACACCTAACCCTAAACTATCCTCTAACTCTCGCCCTAACCCTAACCCTAACTCTAACCCTAACCCTGGCAGTAACACCCTAAAACATCAGCTTAACTGTAAATGTAACACTAACCGTCACACGAACCCCTAACCCTTTCCCTAACCCTATCACTCATCCTAACCCTAACCCTGACCTAAACTTAATCCTTACCCTAACCCTAAACTTAACCCTAACCTTAACTCTACCCTAACCCTAACCCTAAACCTAACAATAACTCTAAACCGGACCCTAACCCTAACCCTAAACCCTAGATCTAACTCGAACTCTAAACCTAACCCTAACCCTAACCTGGCCCCACCCTTTACAGTAAAGCTAGCCTTAACCCTAACTTACCCCTACCCTAACCCTAAACCTAACCCTTACAATATCAATAACCCCTAGCAGGGTCCTGCCTAGTCTCTCCCACCTCATCACTCCTTACAAAGAGCCCTGCTTTGTCTCTCCCACATCCTCACTCCCTAAGCAGGGCTCTGCCTGTCCTCTCCCACCTCCTCACTCTCTATGCAGGACCCTGCCTTGTTCTCCCACCTCTTCACTCCCTACACAGGGCCCTGGCTAGTGTCTCCCATCTTCTCACTCCATACACAGCTTTCTGCCTGTTCTTTCCCACTTCCTCACTTCCTACACGGAGCCCTGCCTGGTCTCTCCCACCTCCTCACTCCCTACACCAGTCCCTGCCTGATCTCTCCTACCTCCTCACTCCCTGCACAGGGCCCTGCCTGGTCTCTCCCACATCCTTACTCCATACAAAGGGACTTGCCTGAACTCCTCACTCCCTATTCAGGTCTCTGAATGTTTCTCCCACCTCTTCACTCCCTACACAGGGCCCTGCCTGCTGTCTTCCATCTTCTCACTCCCTACACAAGTTTCTGCCTATTCTCTCTCACCCCCTCACTTGCTAAACACAGTCCTGCCTGTTCTTTCCCACCTCCTGACTCAGTACACAGGTCTCTGCCTGGTCTCTTCCAACTCCTCACTCCCTAGACAGGGCCCTGCCTGGTCTCTGCCACCTCCTCACTCCCTACACAGGTCTCTGACTGCTCCCTGCCACCTCCTCACTCCCTACACAGGGCCCTGCCTGGTATCTCCCACCTCCTCACTCCCTACACAGGGCTCTGTCTTTTCTCTCCCACCTCCTCAGTCCCTACACAGGTATCTGGGTGGTCTCTCCCACCTCCTCACTCCCTTTACAGGGCCCTGATGATCTCTCCCACCTCCTCACTCCCTAAACAGGGCCCTGCCTGGCCTCTCCCCCATCCTCAATTCACACAGGGTCCTGCCTCCTCTCTCTCACATCCTGACTGCACACACAGGGCCCTAACTGGTCCCTCCCACCTTCTCCATCCCTACACAGGTCTCTGCATGGTTCTCCCACCTCCCCATTCCCTACAAGGGTCTCTGCCTGTTCTCTCCCACCTCTTCAATCCCTAGACAGGGCCCTGCCTCTTCTCTCCCACTTCCTCACTCCCTACTCAGGGCCCTGCCTGGTATTTCTAACCTCCTCAGGCCATACACAGGGCCCTGCCTGGTCTCTCCCAAATCCTCACTCCCTACACAGGACTCTGCCTGGTCTCTCCCAACACCTCACTCCCTACAAAGGGCCCTGCCTGGAATCTCCCACCTCCTCACACCCTACCCAGGGTCCTGCCTAGTCAATCCCACCTCCTCACTCCCTACGCAGGGCTCTGCCTGTCCTCTCTCGCCTTCTCACTCCCTATGCAGGACTCTGCCTGGTTCTCCACCTCTTCGCTCCCTACACAGGGCCTTGCCTGGTCTCTCCTACCTCCTCACTCCCTACACAGTTCTCTGCCTGTTCCCTCCCATTCCTCAATCCCTACACAGGTCTCTGGGTGGTCTTTCCCACCTCCTTACTACATACACAGGTGTTAGCCTGTTTTCTCCCTCCTCCTCACTCCCTACACAGGGCCCTGATGTTCTCTCGCACCTGCTCACTCCCTAAACAAGCCACTGCCTGGTCTCTCCACCTCCTTACTCCCTCCACAGGGCCCTGCCTGGTCTCTCCCACCTCCTCACTCCCTACACAGGGCCATGCCTGGCCTCTCCCACCTCCTCACTCCCTACACAGGGCTCTGCCTGGTCTCTATCACCCCCTCACTCCCTACACAGGGTCCTGCCTTACCTCTCCCACCTCCTCAGTCCCTGCACTGTGTTTCTGGCTGTTATCTCCCTTCTTCTCACTCCCTACACAGGGCTGTGCTTGTTCTCTCCCATCTCCTCACTCCCTATACAGGGCCCTGCCTGGTGTATCCCATCTGCTCACTCCCTGCACAGGGCCCTGATGATCTCTCCTACATCCTCACTCCCTACACAGGGCCCTGCCTGGCATCTCCACCTCCTTACTCCCTACACACAGACCTGCCTGGTCTCTCCCACCTCCTCACTCCCTACACAGGGCCCTGCCTGGTCTCTCCTAACACCTCACTTCCTACACAGGGCTCTGCCTGATCTCTCCCACATCCTGACTCCCTACTCAGGTATCTGGGTGGTCTCTCCCAACTCCTCACTGTGTATGCAGGGCCTTACCTGTTCTCTATCACCTCCTCACTCCCTACACAGGGCCCTGATGGTCTCTCCCACCTCCTCACTCCCTACACAGGGTCCTGCCTGGTCTCTCCCACTTCCTCAATCCCTACACAGGTCCCTGACTGGTATCTCCACCACCTTACTTCCTACACACAGCCTTGCCTGTTCTCTTCCACATCCTCACTCTGTACACAGGGTCCTACCTGGTCTCTCTCACCTCATCACTCCCTACACAGGGCCCTGCCTGGTCTCTCCTAACACCTCACTCGCTACACAGGGCTCTGCCTGGCCTCTCCCACCTCCTCACTCCCTACACAGGGCCCGGCCTGGCCTCTCCCACCTCCTCACTCCCTACACAGGGCCCGGCCTGGTCTCTCCTTCTTCTCAATCCCTACACAGGTCTCTGCCTCTTCTCTCCAAGATACTCACTCCCTACACTGGGCCCTGCCAGGTCTCTCCCACCTCCTCAGTCCCTTCACAGGTCTTTGCCTGGTCTCTCCCACATCTCTGCCTCTTCTCTCCTGCATCCTCACTCCCAACATAGGGCCCTGCCTGGTCTCTCCCACCTTCTCACTCCCTACACAGGACGCTGCCTGGCCTCTCCCACCTCCTCAGGACCTACACAGGTCCCTGCCTGGTCTCTTCCAGCTCCTCACTCCCTACACAGGTGTCTGCCTGGATTCTCCCACCTCCTCACTCCTTACACAGGGCCCTGCCTGGTATGTCCCTCCTCCTCACTCCCTACAGAGGGCCCTGCCTGGTGTCTCCCTTCTGCTTACTCCCTACATATGTCTCTGTCTGTTCTCTCCCACCTCCTCACTCTCTACACAGGGCCCTGCCTGATCTCTGGCACATTCTCGCTCCCTACACAGGACCTGTGTGGTCTCTCCCAACACCTCACTCCCTCCACAGGGCCCTGCCTGGATGCTCCCTCCCCCTCACACCCTGCACAGGGTCCTGCTTGGTCTCTCCCACCTCATCACTCCTTACACAGGGCCTGCCTGGTCTCTCCCATCTCCTCACTCCCTATACTTGGCTCTGCCTGGTCTCTCCCATCTCCTCACTCCCTAAGCAGGACTCTGCCTGGGTCTCCCTCTTCTTCACTCCCTACACAGGGCCCTGTCTGGTGTCTCCCATCTTCTCTATGCACAGAGCCCTGCCTGGTCTGTCCCACCTCCTCACTCCCTACACTCTTCTCTGCCTCTTCTCTCCCACCTCCTAACTCCCTGCACAGGGCCCTGCCTGGTCTCTCCCATATCCTTACTCCATACAGGGACATGCCTGATCTCTGGCCAACTCACTCCCTACGGAGGGCCCTTCCTGGTCTCTCCCATCTCCTCACTCCCTATGCAGGTCTCTGAATGGTTCTCCCACCTCTTCACTCCCTACACAGGGCCCTGCCTGCTGTCTACCATCTTCTCAATCCCTACACAGGTTTCTGCCTATTCTCTCCCACCTCCTCACTCCCTACACAGGTCTCTGCCTGGCCTCTCCCACTTCCTCACTCCCTACACAGGTCCCTGCTTCGTCTCTCCCACCTCATCACTCCTTACACAGGGCCCTGCCTGGTCTCTCCTACATCCTCACTCTTTACACAGCATCCTACCTGGTCTCTCTCACCTCCTCACTCCCTATGCAGGTCTCTGCCTGGTCTCTCCTAAGGCCTAACTCCCTACACAGGTCCCTGCCTGACCTCTCCCACCTCCTCACTCCCTAGACATGGCCGTGCCTGGTTGCTCCCAGCTCCTCACTCCCTACTCAGGGCCCCGCCTTTTCTCTCCCACCTCCTTACTCCCTACAGAGTTCTCTGCCTGTTCTCTTCCACATCCTCACTCCTTACACAGGGCCCTTCCTGGTCCCTCCCACCTCCTCACTTCCTACACCTGTCCCTGCCTGGTCTCTTCCATCTCCTCTCTCCCTACTCAGGGCCCTGCCTGGTCTCACCCACCTCCTCACTCCCTACAAAGGTCTCTGTCTGGTCTCTCAGCTCTTCACTCCCTACACAGGTTTCTGTCTCTTTTGTCCCACCATCTTACTCCCTATACAGTGCCCTGCCTGGTCTCTCACTCTCTATACAGGGCCCTGCATGGTCTCTCCCACCTCCTGACTCCCTTCACAGCGCCCAGCCTAGTCCCTCCCACCTCCTCACTCCCTACACAGGTTAGGGTTTAGGGTTTAGTTTAGTGTTAGGGTTATGGTTCGGGATCGGGTTTAGGGGTTAAGGTTAGGTTTTCGGGTTTAGTGTTCGAGTTTAGGGTCAGGGTCAGTTTTTAGTGTCAGGGTCAGGGTTTATGGTCAGGGTTTAGGGTCAGGGTCAGGGTCAGGGTTAGGGGTTAGGGTCAGGGTTAGGTTTAGGGTTTGTTTTTATGGTTAGGGTTTAGGGTTTAGGATTAGGGTTGGGGTAAGGTTAGGGCTATGTGTTAGGGCTAGGGGTTAGGGTTTAGTGTTTAGTGATAGAGTTTAGGGTCAGGGTCAGAGTCAGTGTTTAGTGTCAGGGTCAGAGTTTAGGGTCAGGGTTAGGGTCACGGTCAGGGTTAGGGTCATGGTCAGGGTTTAGGGTCATTGTCACGGTTTAGGGTCAGGGTCTGGGTCAGGGTTAGGGGTTAGAGTCAGGGTTAGGTTTAGAGTTTGGGTTTAGGGTTAGGATTTAGGGTTTAGGGTTAGGGCTAGGGTTAGTTTTAGAGGTTAGAGGTTAGGGTTAGGGTTAGGGCTAGGGCTAGGGCTTGGTGTTAGGGCTAGGTCTAGGGCTAGGGTTTTAGGGCTAGAGTTTAGGGTTAGGGTTAGGGTTTTGGGTTAGGCTGATGGTTAGAGTTTAGGGTTAGGGTTCATGGTTAGTGTTAGGGTTAGTGTTAGGGTTTAGGGTTAGGGTTAGGGTTTAGGGTTAGCAGTTAGTGTTAGGGTTAGTGTTCAGGGTTAGGGTTAGTTTTTAGGGTTTGGGTTTAGGGTTAGCGGTTAGTGTTAGGGTTAGTGTTCAGGGTTAGGGTTAATGTTTAGGGTTAGGTTTTAGGGTTCGAGTTAGTGTTAGGGTTAGGGCTAGGGCTAGGGCTAGGACTTGGGCTAGGGCCTAGGGCTAGGGCTAGTGATATGGTTTGTGTTTAGGGTTCGGGTTTGGGTTCACGTTAGCCTTCGGTTTAGGCTTCGGGTTAGGATTTGGGTTAGGGTTTTGGGTAAGGGTTATTGTTAGGTTCAGGGCTATTGTAAGGGTTAGGTTTAGGGTTACAGGTGGACTAGCGTTATGATTAAAGTTTAAGTTTAAGGTTTGGGTTAGGTTTAGATTTAGGGTTAGAGTTTGGATGAAGTTTACGATATGGTGAGTGTTATTTTTAAGGTTAGGTCTAGAGTTTGGGTTCGTGTTCAGGTTAGTGTTAAGGTTAGGTTTAGCGTTTGGATTAGGGTTAGGGGTTATGTTTGGGGGTAGGGTTATGTTTAGATTTAGGGTTAGTGTGAAGTTTAGGTTAAGGGTGAGGGTTACAGTTAGGGTTAGGGTAAGGGTGAGGGTTAGGGTCAGAGTTATTGTAAGGGTTAGGTTTAGGGTACTACAGGTGGGCCAAGGTTAAGTTTAGGGTTTGATTTAGGGGTAGGGTTAGGGTTAAAGTTAGGGTGAGCTTTAGCTTAGGGATAGGGTGAAGTTTAAGATAGGCTGAGGGTTAGTTTTAGGGTTATGGTTAAGGTTTGAGTTTGGTTTCAGGTTAGTGTTAAGGTTATGTTTAGGGTTAGGGTTAAGTTTACGGGTTCTTTTTAGTTTTAGGGTTAGGGTTAAATTTTAGGTTAGGGTTAAGTTTAGTGTTATGGTTAGGATTAGGGTCACGGTTTGTGTTAGTCTTTGTCGTTTGGGTGAGGGTTAGGTTTAGGGTTCGGGTTGGGTAGGGTTAGGATTCTGGTTATGGTAAGGTGTTAAGGGTTAGAGTTTTAGTTTAGGGTTAGGGTTTGGGTGAGGGTTCCGGTTAGTCATTGTGGTTCTGGTCATGGTTAGGTTTGGTTTAGGGTTAGGGTTAGGTTTATTATTAGGTTTCAGGTTAATGTTAGAGTTAGAGTTAGGGTGAGACTTAGGGTTAAGGTTTGGGTTAGGCTTTGGTGTTAGGGGTTAGGGTTTGGGTTAGGGGTTAGGGTTATCGTTAGGGCTTAGGGGTTCAGGTTAGTGTTAGGGTTAGGAATAGCATTAGGGTTAGGGTTGGGGGATACGGTTAGGGGTTAGGGTGAGGGTTACGGTTAGTTTTACAGTTAAGGTGAGGGTTTAGGGTAAGTGTTATGATTAGGGTTAGAGTTAGAGTTAGGGTTAGGTTTAGGGTTAGGGTTAGGTGTAGGGTAAGATTTAGGTTTAGGTCCAAGTTGAGGGTTAGACTTAGTGTTCTATTTAGGATCAAGCTTAGAGTTAGGGTTAGGGTTAGGATTAGGGTTAGGTCTAGGGTTAGGTTCAGGGCTAATGTAAGGCTTAGTTTTAGGGTTACAGGTGGAGTAGTGTTATGGTTAGAGTTTGGTTTAAGGTTAGGGTTTGGGTTAGGTTTAGGTTTAGGGTGAAGGTTAGGGTTAGTGTTGGATGAACCTTAGGACGGGGTGAGGGTTATTCTTATGATTAGGGCTGAAGTTTGATTTTGTGTTCAGGTTAGTGTTAAGGTTAGTTTTAGGGTTCGGGTTAGTGTTAGGAGTTACGTTTAGGGTTAGTGTTAGGTTTAGGTTCAGGGTTAGAGTGATGTTTAGGTTCATAGTGAGGGTCAAGGTAAGGGTTAGGATTACGGTGAGGATTATACTTAGTGTTAGAGTTTACGTTTAGGGTGTTAGGGTTAGGTTTATGGTTAGGGTAGGGTTAAGTTTAGGGTTAATGTAAGGGTTAGTATTAGATTAGTGTTACTGTTCGTGTTTGGGTTAGGGTTAGGGATAAGTTTAGGGATAGCGGCAGGTTTAGGGTTGGGGATTCGGTTAGGGGTTCGGGTGAGGTTTAGTGTTAGGTTTACAGTTAAGGTGAGGGTTTAGGGTAAGTGTTATGGTTAGGGTTAGAGTTAGAGTTAGGGTTAGGGTTAGGGTGAATTTTCAGTTAATAGTGAGGGTTAGGGTAAGGGTTAGGGTTAAGGTTAGAGTTAGGATTAAGATTAGTGTTAGGGTTAGGTTTACGTTTAGGGATAGGGTAGGGGTAAGGTTAGGGTTAAGGCTAGGTTTACGGTCAAGGGTACGTCTAGGTTAGGGTTAGGATTAGGTGTAGAGTTAGAGTTAGTGCTAGGGTTTAGGGGTAGGGTTCGGGTCAGGTTTAGAGTTTTTGTTAGTGTTAGGGTTAGGGTAGAGTTAAGGTTAGGGTTAAGTTTAGGGTTAGGGTAAGGGTTATGTTTAGGTCAGGGTTAGGGTTAGGGCTAGGGATAGGGTTAGGTTTAGGGAAAGGGTTAGGGTTCGTGTGAGGGTTAGTGTTAGATTTACAGTTAAGCTGATGTTTTACAGTGTTACGGTTAGGGTCAGGGTTAGAGTTAGAGTTAGGGTTAGGGCTAGACTGAGGGGATAGTTTAGGGTTAGGTTTAATTTTAGGGTTATGCTTATGTATAGGGTGAAAGTTAAGATTAGCGTTAGGGTAAATATTAGAGTTAGGTGTTTGGGTTAAGGTTAGGATCAGGTTAGGGTTAAGTTTAGGGTTAGTGTTAGTGTCAGGGTTAGGTTTTGGTGTTTGGGTTAATGTTAGGGTTAGCTTTAGGGTTAGGGTTTAGTTTAAGGTTAGGGTCAGGGTGCAGTTTAAGTTAAGTGTGAGGGTTGAGCTTAGGGTTAGTGTTAGGGGTTAGGGTTAGGGTTAAGGTTAGGATTAGGATTAGGGTTAAGATTAGTTTTAGGGTTAGGGTAAGTGTTACGGTTAAGTCATGGTTAGGTTTAGGGCTAGGTAAAGGTTAGAGATAAGATTAGGTTAAGGGTAGGGTTTAGGTTTAGATGTTAGTGTGAGGGTTAGTGCTAGGTTTCCATTTAAGCTGAGTGTGTAGGGTAAGTTTTAGGGTTAGGATTAGGGTTAGAGATAGATTTAGGGTCAGGGTTAGGATTATGTTTAAGGTTAGGGTTAGGTATATGGTTAGGATTAGGGTTAGGGTCAGGGTTGGGGAGATTTAGTATTATGTTTAGTTTTAGGGCTAGGGTTAGGGTGAAGTTTATGTTAAGCGTGAGGGTTAGGGTTAGGGTTAGGGGGAAGGGTTCAGGTTAGGGTCAGGGTTAGGGTTTGCGTTAGGTTTAGGGTTAGCTTTAGTTTTGGTTAGGGTTAGGATTTGAATGAAGTTAGGGTAGGTTTAGGGTTATGGGTAGGGTGAAATTTTGGTTAGAGTTATTGTTCGGGGTTAGGGTTAGGTTTGAGTTTATCGTAGGGTTAAAGTTAGGGTTAAGGTTAGGTTAGGGTTATGGTCAGGGTTAGGATTAGGATTAGGTTTAGGGTGAGGGTTAGGGTCCGAGTTATTGTAAGGGTTAGTTTTAGGGTTCCAGGTGGGCCAAGGTTAAGGTTAGGGTTAGGTTTAGGGGTAGGGATAGGTTTAGAATTAGGTTAACATAAACTTCACCCTAACCCTAGCCCTAAAACTAAACATAATTAGAATTAGGGTGAGCTTTAGGTTAGGGATAGGGTGAAGTTTAAGTTAGGGTGAGGGTTAGGGTTAGGGTTATGGCTAAGGTTTGGGTTAGTTTTCAGGTTCGTGTTAAGGTTGTGTTTCGTGTTAGGGTTAAGTTTACGGGTTCTGTTTAGTTTTAGGGTTAGGGTTATGTTTAAGGTTAGGATTAAGTTTAGTGTTACAGTTAGGGTTAGGGTTACGTTTTGTGTTAGGCGTTGTGGTTGGGGTGAGGTTTAGGTTTAGGGTTAGGGTTGGGTAGGGTTAGGATTATGGTTACGGTAAGGTGTTAGGTGTTAGAGGTGTAGTTTAGGGTTAGGGTTTGGGTGAGGGTTCTGGTTAGGCATTGTGGTTCTGGTCATGGTTAGGATTGGTTTAGGGTTAGGGTTAGGTTTATGATTAGGTTTCGGGTTAGTGTTAGAGTTAGAGTTAGGGTGAGAGCTACCTTTAAGGTTAGGGTTAGGTTTTGGTGTTATGGGTTAGGTTTGGGGTTAGGGTTAGGGTTATCATTAGGGCTTAGGTGTTCAGGTTAGTGTTAGGGTTAGGGATAGCATTAGGGTAAGGGTTGTGGGATACCGTTAGGGGTTAGAGTGAGTGTTACGGTTAGTTTTACATTTAAGGCGAGGGTTTAGGCTAAGTGTCCCGATTATCGTTAGACATAGAGTTAGGGGTAGGTTTACGTTTAGGGTTAGGTGTAGGGTAAGATTTAGCTTTAGTTTCAGGTTTAGGGGTAGAGTTAGTGTTCTATTTAGGGTCAAGGTTAGAGTTCGGATTAGGGTTAGGATTAGGTCTAGGGTTAGGTTGAGGGGTATTTTAAGGTTTAGGTTTAGGGTTACAGGTGGACTAACATTATGGTTAGAGTTAGATTTAATGTTAGGGGTTGGGTTAGGTTTAGGTTTAGGACTAAGGTTAGCGTTAGGGTTTGGATGAAGTTTAGGATAGGGTGAGGGTTATTTTTAGGGTTAGGGCTAGACTTTGGGTTTGTGTTCATGTTAGTGCTAAGGTTAGGTTTAGGGTTCAGGTTAGGGTTAGTGGTTATGTTCAGATTAGGTTTAGGTTTAGGGTTAGTGTGAAGTTTAGGTTAAGGGTGAGGGTTAGGATAAGGGTTTGCATTAGGGTTTGGATTCTAGTTAGTGTTAGAGTTTAGGTTTAGGGTGTTAGGGTTAGGTTTATGGTTAGGGAAGGGTTAAGTTTAGGGTTAATGTTAGGGTTAGCGTTAGATTAGGGTTACTGTTCGTCTTCGGGTTAGGGTTAGGGATAATGTGAGGGATAGATAGCATTAGGTTTAGGGTTGGGGATACGGTTAAGGGTTAGGTTTAGGTTTACATTGAAGGTGAAGGTTTAGGGTAATTGTTATGGTTAGGGTTAGAGTTAGAGTTAGGCTTATGGTTAGGGTGAAGTTTCAGTTAATAGTCAGGGTTAGGGTTAAGGTTAGAGTTATGCTTAAGGTTAGTGTCAGGGTTAGGTTTAAGGTAGGGGTAAGGTTAGGGTTTAGGCTAGGTTTACGGTAAAGGGTAGGGCTAGGTTAGGGTTAGGGTTAGGTTTAGAGTTAGAGTTAGTGCTAGGGTTTAGGCTTAGGGTTAGGGTCAGGTTTAGAGTTATTGTGAGGGTTAGGGTTAAGTTCGAGTTAAGGTTAGTGTTAAGTTTAGGGTTAGGGTAAGGGTTAGGATTAGGTCAAGGTTAAGGTTAGGATTAGGGATAGGGGTAGGATTAGGGAAAGGGTTAGCGATTCAGGTGATGGTTAGTGTTAGGTTTACAGTTTAGCTGATGTTTTAGAGTGTTATGGTTAGGGGTATGGTTAGAGTTAGGGTTAGGGTTAGGTTTAGGGTTAGGGCTAGACTGAGGGGATAGTTTAGGGTTAGGTTTAGTTTCAAGTTAGGCTTAGGCTTACATTTAGGGTGAAGCATACTTTAAGGATGAGGGTTAGGACTAGTGTTAGCGTTACGTGTTTGCGTTAAGGTTAGGGTTAGATTTAGGGTTAGTATTAGGGTCAGGTTTACGTGTTTGGGTTAATGCTAGGGTCAGGTTTAGGCTTAGGTTTAGGGTTAGGGTTAGGGTTCAGTTTAGGGTTAGTGTTAGGGTGCATTTAAAGTTAAGGGCGAGTGTTGAGCTCACGTTAGCGTTAGGTGTTAGGGTTAGGGTTAAGGTTAGGATTAGGTTTAGGGTTAAGTTTAGGTTTATGCTTAGGTTTAGAGTACATGTTAGGGTTAAGTCATTGTTAGGTTTAGGGCTAGGTTAAGGTTAGAGATAGGGTTAGGTTAAGGGTTGGGGTTAGGTTTAGATGTTAGGGTGAGGGTTAGTTCTAGGTTTCCATTTAAGCTGAGTGTGTAGGGTAAGTTTTAGGGTTAGGATTAGGGTTAGGGTTAGAGTTAGGTTCAGGTTTGGGTTAGGTCTATGGTTAGGATTAGGGTTAGGGTCAGGGTTAGGTGGAGATTTAGTGTTATATTTAGTTTTAGGGTTAGAGTTAGGGTGAAGTTTATGTTAAGCGTGAGGCTTAGGGTTAGGGGTTAGGGTTCAGGTTATGGTCCGGGTTAGGGTTAGGTTTACATTTAGGGTTAGGTTTAAGTTTAGTTTTATTTTTGGTTAAGGTTAGGGTTTGAATGAAGTTAGGGGAGGTTTAGGGTCATGATTAGGGTGAATTTTGGTTACGAGTGAGGGTTCGGTTTAGGGTTAGGGTTAGGTTTACGTTTAAGGGTAGGCTTAGGCTAAGGATTAGGGTTAGAGTTAGGGTTAGGGGTTAGTGTTTCAGTTTGGTTTAAGGTAGAGTTATATTTAGGGTTAAGATTAGGGTTAGGGTAAGAGTTAGAGTTACGTTTACAGTTAAGATGAGGGTTTTGGGTAAGTGTTAGGGTTAGGCTTAGTGCTAGGGTTAGGGTTAGAGTTAGGGTTTGGTTTAAGATTATGGTAGGGTTAAGGTTAGGTTAGGGTTAGGATTAGCATTAGGTTTAGGGCGAAGGATAGGGTCAGAGTTATTGTAAGGGTTTGGATGAGGGTTACAGGTTGGCCAAGGTTAAGGTTAGGGTTAGGTTTAGGGTTAAAGTTAGGGTTAGCTTTAGGATAGAGATAGGGTGAAGTTTAAGATAGGGTGCGGGTTAGGTTTAGGGTTATGGCTAAGGTTTGCGTTAGTTTTCAGGTTATTGTTAAGGTTATGTTTAGGGTTAGGGTTAAGTTTACGGGTTCTGTTTAGTTTTAGGGTCAGGTTTAGATTTTAGGTTAGGGTTATTTACAGTGTTACTGTTAGGGTTAGGGTTATGGTTTGTGTCAGGCGTTGTGGTTGGGATGAGGGTTAGGTTTAGGGTTAGGTTTGGTTAGGGTTAGGATTATGCTTATGGTAATGTGTTAGGAGTTAGTGGTGTAGTTTAGGGTTAGGGTTTGGGTGAGGGTTTTGGTTAGGCATTGTGGTTCTGGTCATGGTTAGGTTTGGTTTAGGGTTAGGGTTAGATTTATGATTCGGTTTCGGGTTAGTGTTAGAGTTAGGGTGAGAGTTAGGGTTAAGGTTTGGGTTATGCTTTGGTGTTATGCGTTAGGGTTTGATTTCAGGTTCGGGTTATCCTTAGGGCTTAAAGGTTCAGGTGAGTGTTAGGGTTAGGCTTAGGGATAGCTTTAGGGTTAGGGTTCGGGATACAGTTAGGGGTTAGGTTGAGGGTTATGGTTAGTTTTACAGTTAAGGTGAGTGTTCAGGGTAAGTGTTATGGTTATGGTTAGAGTTAGGGTTAGGGTTCGGGTGAAGTTTCAGTTAATAGTGAGGGTTACGCTAAAAGTTAGGGTTAATGTTAGAGTTAGGGTTAAGGTTAGCGTTAGTGTTAGGTTTAGGGTAGGTAAGGTTAGGGTTAAGACTAGGTTTACGGTAAAGGGTTGGGCTGGGTTAGGGTTAGGGTTAGGTTTAGAATTATACTTAGTGCTGAGTTTAGGGTTAGGGTCAGGATTCGAGTTATTGTTTGGTTTAGGTATAGGTAGAGTTAAGGTTAGGTTTAAGTTTAGGTTTGGGGAAGGGTTAGGTTTACGTCAGCGTTAGGTTTAGGATTAGGGATCGGGTTAGGGTTTGTGAAAGGGTTAGGGGTTCGTCTGAGGGTAAGTGTTAGGTTTACAGTTAAGCTGATGTTTTAGGCTGTTATGGTTAGGGTCATTGTTAGGTTTAGCGTTCGGGCTAGAGTTAGGTGATAGTTTAGGGTTAGGTTTAGTTTTAGGGTTAGGCTTAGGCTTAGGTTTAGGGTGAAGTTTAGGTTAAGGATGAGAGTTATGTTTAGGGTTAGTGTTAGGGTTAGGTGTTTGGGTTAAGGTTAGGGTCAGTTTAGGGTTCGGTTTAGAGTTCGGGTTAGCGTTAGGGTTCGGGTTAACGTTAGGGTCAGGTTTATGTTTGCGTTTAGGGTTAGTGTTGGGTTCGTTTTAGGGTTAGTGTTTGGGTGAAATTTAAGTGAAGAGTGAGGGTTGAGCTTAGGGTTAGGGGTTAGGGTTAGGGTTAAGGTTAGTTTTAGGTTTAGGTTTAAGATTAGGTTTAGGGTTAGGTTTAGGGTAAGTGTTAGGGTTAAATCATGGTTAGGCTAGGGCATGGTTAAGGTTAGAGATAGGGTCAGGTTAAGGGTTGGGGTTAGGTTTAGATGTTAGGGTGAGGGTTAGTGCTAGGTTTCCATTTAAGTTGAGTTTGTAGGGTAAGTTTTAGGGTTGGATTAGGGTTAGAGTTAGGGTCAGGGTTAGGGTTAAGGTTCGGGTTAGGGTTAGGTTTATGGTTAGGATTTGGGTTACGGTCAGGGTTCGGGGGAGATTTAGTGTTATGTTTAGTTTCAGGGTCAGGGTTAGGGTGAAGTTTAGGTTAAGGATGAGGGTTAGGGTTAGGTTTAGTGTTAGGGTTAGGTGTTTGGGTTAAGGTTAGGGTCAGGTTAGGGTTAGGGTTAGGCTTACTGTTAGGGTTAGGTGTTTGGGTTAATGTTAGAGTCAGGTTTAGGGTTAGGTTTAGAGTTAGGATTAGGTTTTGGTTTAAAGTTGGAGTTCGGGATAGGGTGAAGTTTAATTTAAGGGTGAGGGTTGAGCTTAGGGTTTGGGGTAGGGGTTAGGGTTCAGGTTAGGATTAGGTTGAAGGTTAAGGTTAGGTTTAGGGTCAGGTTTAGGGTAAGGGTTAGGGTTCGGTTTAGGATCAGGCTTAGGGTTAGGATTAGAATTAGGGTTAGTGGTTAGGGTTAGGCTTAGGGTTAAGGTTAGGTTCAGGCTAAAGATCAGGATTTGATTTCGAGTTAGGTGTTAGTGTTTCGGTTAGGTTTAGGGTAGGGTTATATTTAGGGTTAGGTTAAGAGTTAGATTTATGTTTACAGTTAAGGTGAGGGTTTTGGGTAAGTGTTACATTTAGGGTTAGGGTTAGGTTTAGGGCTAGGGCTAGGGTTAGGTTTAGATTTCGGGTTACCGGTTAGGGTTAGGTTCAAGTTTATGGTAGGGTAAAGTTAGGGTTAAGGTTTGGTTAGGGTTAGGGTCAGGGTTAGGATTAGGATTAGGTTTAGGGTGAGGGTTAGGGTCAGAGTTATTGTAAGGGTTAGGTTTGGGGTTACAGGTGGGCCAAGGTTAAGGTTAGGGTCAGGGTTAAAGTTAGGGTGTGCTTTAGATTAGGGATAGGGTGAAGTTTAAGATAGGGTGAGGGTTAGGGTTATGGCTAAAGTTTGCTTCAGTTTTCAGGTTAGTGTTAAGGTTATGTTTAGGGTTAGGAATAAGTTTATGGGTTCTGTTTACTTTTAGGGTTGGGGTAGATTTTCGGTTAGGGTTAAGTTCAGTGTTACGGTTAGGGTTAGGTTTACGGTTTGTGTTAGGCATTGTGGTTGGTGTGAGGATTAGGTTTAGGATTAGGGTTGGGTAGGGTTAGGATTCTGGTTATGGTAAGGTGTTAGGGATTAGAGGAGTAGTTTTGGGTTAGGGCTTGGGTGAGGGTTCCGGTTAGGCATTGTGGTTCTGGTCATGGTTAGGTTTGGTTTAGGGTTAGGGTTAGTTTTATGATTAGGTTTCGGGTTAGTGTTAGAGTTAGGGTTAGGCTTTGGTGCGAGGGGTTAGGTTTTGGGTTAGGGTTAGGGTTATCGTTAGGGCTTAGGTTTTCAGGTGAGTGTTAGGGTTAGGGTTAGGGATAGCATTAGGGTTAGCTTTTGGGGGTACGGTTAGGGGTTAGGTGAGGGTTACAGTTAGTATTGCAGTTAAGGTTAGGTTTTAGGACAAGTGTTAGGATTAGGGTTAGAGTTAGAGTTAGGGTTAGGTTTAGGGTTAGGTGCAGGGTAAGTTTTAGGTTTAAGTCCTGGTTTAGGGTTAGAGTTAGTGTTCTATTTAGGGTCAAGTTTAGAGTTCGGGTTAGGTTTAGGATTAGGTCTATTGTTGGGCTTAGGATTAGGGTTAGGTTCAGAGCTATTGTAAGGCTTAGGTTTAGGGTTACAGATGGACTAGCTTTACGGTTAGAGTTAGGTTTAAGGTTAGGGTTTGGGCTAGGTTTACGTTTACGGTTATGGTTAGGGTTAGGATTTGGTTGAAGTTTAGCATAGGCTGAGGGTTACTTTTAGGGTTAGGGCTAGAGTTTGGGTTTGTGTTCAGGTTAGTGTTATGGTTAGATTTAGAGTCCAGTTTAGGGTTAGGGGTTAGGTTTAGTGTTAGGGTTAGTTTTAGGTTTAGGGTTAGTGTGAAGTTTAGGTTAAGGGTGAGAGTTAGGCTTAGGGTTAGGATTAGGGTTAGTGTTAGACGTTAGGTTTAGGCTGCTAGTTTTAGGTTTATGGTTAGGGTAGGTTTAAGTTTAGGGTTAATGTTAGGGTTAGTGTTAGATTAGGGTTACTGTTCGTGTTAGGGTTACACTTAGGGTTAGGGATAGCATTAGGTTTAGGGTTAGGAATATAGTTAGGGGTTAGGGTGAGGGTTGGGGATATGGTGAGGGTTAGGTTTAGGTTTACAGTTAAGGTGAGGGTTTAGGGTAATTGTTATGGTTAGGGTTAGAGTTAGGGTCATGGTGAAGTTTCAGTTAATAGTGGGGTTCAGGGTTAATGTTAGATTTAGGGTTAAGGTTAGTGTTAGGGTTAGGTTTAGGTTAGGGTTAAGGTAGCGGTCAGGTTAGGGTTAAGACTAGGTTTACGGTAAAGTGTAAGGCTACGTTAGGGTTATGTTTAGAGTTAGTGCTAGGGTTTAGGGTTAGGGTTAAGGTCAGGTTTAGAGTTATTGTTAGGTTTACGGTTAAGGTTAGGGTAGAGTTAAGGTTAAGGTTAAGTTTAAGGTTAGGGTAAGAGTTAGGTTTACGTCAGGTTTAGGGTTAGGATGAGGGATAGGGTTAGGGTTAGGGAAAGGGTTAGGGTTTCGTGTGAGGATTAGTGTTATGTTTACATTAAGCTGATATTTTTGGGTGCTACAGTGAGGTTTACGGTTAGAGTTAGGTTAGGTTTAGAGTTAGGGCTAGAGTATGGTGATAGTGCTTTAGGCTTAGGTTTAGGGTGAAATTTAGGTTAAGGATGAGAGTTAGGGTTGGGGTAGGTGTTTGGATTAATGTTAGGGTCAGGTTTAGGGTTTTGGTTTAGAGTTCAGGTTAGATTCAGGGTTAGGGTTAGATTTAGGTTTAGGGTTAGGGTTAGGTTTAGTGTTAGTTTAGCTTAGGGTTAGGGTTTGAATGAAGTTAGGGTAGGTTTAGGGTTATGGTTAGGTTGAAATTTTGGTTAAGTGTGAGGGTTTGGTTTCGGGTTAGGGTTAGAGTTAGGGTTAGTGGTTAAGGTTAGGTTTAGGGTTAAGCTTAGGTTTAGGCTAAGCATTAGGGTTAGAGTTAGGGTTAGTGGTTAGTGTTTCAGTTAGGTTTAGGATAGGGTTATAATTAGGGTTAAGTTTAGGGTTACGGTAAGAGTTAGATTTACGTTTACAGTTAAGGTGAGGGTTTTGCGTAACTGTTACGGTTAGGGTTAGGGCTAGGTTTAGGGTTAGAGTTGGGTTAGGGGTTAGGTTTAGGTTAAGTTTATGGTAGGCTTAAAGTTAGGGTTAAGGTTAGGTTAGGGTTAGGGTCAGGGTTAGGATTAGAATTAGGTTTCGGGCGAGGGTTAGTGTCAGAGTTATGATAAGGGTTAGGTTTAGGGTTACAGACGGGCCAAGGTTAAGGTTAGGGTTAGGTTTAGGGGTAGGATTAGGGTTAAAGTTAGGGTAAGCTTTAGGTTAGGGATAGGGTGAAGTAAAGTAGGGTGAGGGTTAGGGATATGGCTAAGGTTTGGGTTCGTTTTCAGGTTAGTGTTAAGTTTATGTTTAGGGTTAGCGTTAAGTTTATGGGTTCTGTTTAGTTTTAGGGTTAGGGTTAGATTTCAGGTTAGGGTTAAGTTAAGTGTAACAGTTAGGGTTACGATTTGTGTTAGGCATTGTGGTTGGGGTGAGTGTTAGGTTTATGGTTAGGGTTGGGTAGAGTTAGGATTATGGTTATGGTAAGGTGTTAGGGTTTAGAGGTGTAGTTTAGGGTTAGGGTTTGGGTGAGGGTTTCGGTTAGGCACTGTGGTTCTGGTCATGGTTAAGTTTGGTTCAGAGTTAGGGTTAGGTTTATGATTAGGTTTTGGGTTAGTGTTAGAGTTAGGGTGAGGGATAGTGTTAAGGTTTAGGTTAGGTTTTGGTGTTATGTTTTAGGGTTTGCGTTAGAAAGAAAAGAGAATAGCAAGAGGCCTTTTCTCCCCGGCTGCTTTCCCAAGCCTTTCCAGCTAAAACTATGTCGTTGCTCCTCTGGAAGGATCCCTGCACCGTGACGTAGTTTTGCAGAAGAAGCCTTGCGTTTGCAAGAGCAAATGAGGAATTCGTTGCAGGAAAGAGGAAGGAAAGAAAGTTTCTCTCCCTCTGCCTGCTTTGCTCAGAGGACTGGATGAAGTCAGGGAGTTCTCCCTTTCACTGAGAAACGTGCGGACTGCTGTTGCCTGTGCGCTCTCTTCTTTGCAAAAGAGTCTGCAGTTCCACGCTTTGAACCGTGGAAAGGCGCCGGGCTCTGCTAAGATTTCCCCCGGCGCTACGTTTGCCCTGGGCCAAAGCGAGCCTTCACAATAGCTGAACGCCAACCCTGCATACTCGTTCCACTTCCAGAACAGGGCTACCGCGAGGCAGTTCTCCGGGGGAAAACGGCCCTTCGCGAAGGGCAGATCTGTCGAGCTCATTGCGGGAAAGCGAAAGCAAAGGACGCTTTTCTCCCTCTAACTGCTTTCGTCAGAGGAACGGGGGAAGTCACAGTGTTCTTTCTCTCACTGAGATACACACAATCTGACGTTGCCTCTTTGCTCCGTTGCTGGCAAAGAACTGAAACTGACATACATTCCTGTGGGGAAACACAGGGCTTTGCTAGGATTTCTCTAGGCAGTCTGTTTTCCCTGGGCCTCGCTGTAGCAACACTATCTCGCCAGGGCAACACTGCATGGGATATCCTCTGCCAGGAGGGAGCTGCTGCTTTGTAGTTTGTGCTGGGAAACCTTGCTTTGGCAAGTGCCAATTGACCGCATTCAGGCAGAAAGAAAAGAGAATCGCAAGAGGCCTTTTCTCCCCGGCTGCTCTGCCAAGCCCTTCCAGCTCAAACTATGCCGTTGCTCCTCTGGAAGGATGCCTGCACCGCGACCTAGTTTTTCAGAAGAAGCCTTGCGTTTGCAAGAGCAAAGGAGGAATTCGTTGCAGGAAAGAGGAAGGAAAGAAAGTTTCTCTCCCTCTGCCTGCTTTGCTCAGAGGACTGGATGAAGTTAGGAAGTTCTCCCTTTCACTGAGAAACGTGCAGGCTGCTGTTGCCTGGGCGCTCTGTTCTTTGCAAAAGAGTCTGCTGTTCCACGCTTTGAACCGTGGAAAGGCGCCGGGCTCTGCTAAGATTTTCCCCGGCGCTTCGTTTGCCCTGGGCCAAAGCGAGCCTTCACAATAGCTGAACGCTAACACTGCATACTCGTTCCACTTCCAGAACAGGGCTACCGCGAGGCAGTTCTCCGGGGGAAAAAGGGCCTTGGCGAAGACAGATCTGCCGAGCTCACTGCGGGAAAGCGAAAGCAAAGGACGCTTTTCTCCCTCTAACCGCTTTCGTCAGAGGAACGGGGGAACTCACAGTGTTCTTTCTCTCACTGAGATACACACAATCTGACGTTGCCTCTGAGCTCCGTTGCTGGCAAAGAACTGAAACTGACATACATTCCTGTGGGGAAACACAGGGCTTTGCTAGGATTTCTCTAGGCAGTCTGTTTTCCCTGGGCCTCGCTGTAGCAACACTATCTCGCCAGGGCAACACTGCATGGGATTTCCTCTGCCAGGAGGGAGCTGCTGCTTTGTAGTTTGTGCTGGGAAACCTTGCTTTGGCAAGTGCCAATTGACCGCATTCAGGCAGAAAGAAAAGAGAATCGCAAGGGGCCTTTTCTCCCCGGCTGCTCTGCCAAGCCCTTCCAGCTAAAACTATGCCGTTGCTCCTCTGGAAGGATCTCTGCACCGCGAAGTAGTTTTTCAGAAGAAGCCTTGCGTTTGCAAGAGCAAAGGAGGAATTCGTTGCAGGAAAGAGGAAGGAAAGAAAGTTTCTCTCCCTCTGCCTACTTTGCTCAGAGGACTGGATGAAGTTAGGAAGTTCTCCCTTTCACTGAGAAACGTGCAGGCTGCTGTTGCCTGGGCGCTCTGTTCTTTGCAAAAGAGTCTGCTGTTCCACGCTTTGAACCGTGGAAAGGCGCCGGGCTCTGATAAGATTTCCCCCGGTGCTTCGTTTGCCCTGGGCCAAAGAGAGCCTTCACAATAGCTGAACGCTAACACTGCATACTCGTTCCACTTCCAGAACAGGGCTACCGCGAGGCAGTTCTCCGGGGGAAAAAGGGCCTTGGCGAAGACAGATCTGCCGAGCTCACTGCGGGAAAGCGAAAGCAAAGGACGCTTTTCTCCCTCTAACCGCTTTCGTCAGAGGAACGGGGGAAGTCACAGTGTTCTTTCTCTCACTGAGATACACACAATCTGACGTTGCCTCTGAGCTCCGTTGCTGGCAAAGAACTGAAACTGACATACATTCCTGTGGGGAAACACAGGGCTTTGCTAGGATTTCTCTAGGCAGTCTGTTTTCCCTGGGCCTCGCTGTAGCAACACTATCTCGCCAGGGCAACACTGCATGGGATTTCCTCTGCCAGGAGGGAGCTGCTGCTTTGTAGTTTGTGCTGGGAAACCTTGCTTTGGCAAGTGCCAATTGACCGCATTCAGGCAGAAAGAAAAGAGAATCGCAAGAGGCCTTTTCTCCCCGGCTGCTCTGCCAAGCCCTTCCAGCTAAAACTATGCCGTTCCTCCTCTAGAAGGATCCCTGCACCGCGACCTAGTTTTTCAGAAGAAGCCTTGCGTTTGCAAGAGCAAAGGAGGAATTCGTTGCAGGAAAGAGGAAGGAAAGAAAGTTTCTCTCCCTCTGCCTACTTTGCTCAGAGGACTGGATGAAGTTAGGAAGTTCTCCCTTTCCCTGAGAAACGTGCAGGCTGCTGTTGCCTGGGCGCTCTGTTCTTTGCAAAAGAGTCTGCTGTTCCACGCTTTGAACCGTGGAAAGGCGCCGGGCTCTGCTAAGATTTCCCCCGGTGCTTCGTTTGCCCTGGGCCAAAGAGAGCCTTCACAATAGCTGAACGCTAACACTGCATACTCGTTCCACTTCCAGAACAGGGCTACCGCGAGGCAGTTCTCCGGGGGAAAAAGGGCCTTGGCGAAGACAGATCTGCCGAGCTCACTGCGGGAAAGCGAAAGCAAAGGACGCTTTTCTCCCTCTAACCGCTTTCGTCAGAGGAACGGGGGAACTCACAGTGTTCTTTCTCTCACTGAGATACACACAATCTGACGTTGCCTCTGAGCTCCGTTGCTGGCAAAGAACTGAAACTGACATACATTCCTGTGGGGAAACACAGGGCTTTGCTAGGATTTCTCTAGGCAGTCTGTTTTCCCTGGGCCTCGCTGTAGCAACACTATCTCGCCAGGGCAACACTGCATGGGATTTCCTCTGCCAGGAGGGAGCTGCTGCTTTGTAGTTTGTGCTGGGAAACCTTGCTTTGGCAAGTGCCAATTGACCGCATTCAGGCAGAAAGAAAAGAGAATCGCAAGGGGCCTTTTCTCCCCGGCTGCTCTGCCAAGCCCTTCCAGCTAAAACTATGCCGTTGCTCCTCTGGAAGGATCTCTGCACCGCGAAGTAGTTTTTCAGAAGAAGCCTTGCGTTTGCAAGAGCAAAGGAGGAATTCGTTGCAGGAAAGAGGAAGGAAAGAAAGTTTCTCTCCCTCTGCCTACTTTGCTCAGAGGACTGGATGAAGTTAGGAAGTTCTCCCTTTCACTGAGAAACGTGCAGGCTGCTGTTGCCTGGGCGCTCTGTTCTTTGCAAAAGAGTCTGCTGCTCCACGCTTTGAACCGTGGAAAGGCGCCGGGCTCTGCTAAGATTTCCCCCGGTGCTTCGTTTGCCCTGGGCCAAAGAGAGCCTTCACAATAGCTGAACGCTAACACTGCATACTCGTTCCACTTCCAGAACAGGGCTACCGCGAGGCAGTTCTCCGGGGGAAAAAGGGCCTTGGCGAAGACAGATCTGCCGAGCTCACTGCGGGAAAGCGAAAGCAAAGGACGCTTTTCTCCCTCTAACCGCTTTCGTCAGAGGAACGGGGGAAGTCACAGTGTTCTTTCTCTCACTGAGATACACACAATCTGACGTTGCCTCTGAGCTCCGTTGCTGGCAAAGAACTGAAACTGACATACATTCCTGTGGGGAAACACAGGGCTTTGCTAGGATTTCTCTAGGCAGTCTGTTTTCCCTGGGCCTCGCTGTAGCAACACTATCTCGCCAGGGCAACACTGCATGGGATTTCCTCTGCCAGGAGGGAGCTGCTGCTTTGTAGTTTGTGCTGGGAAACCTTGCTTTGGCAAGTGCCAATTGACCGCATTCAGGCAGAAAGAAAAGAGAATCGCAAGAGGCCTTTTCTCCCCGGCTGCTCTGCCAAGCCCTTCCAGCTAAAACTATGCCGTTCCTCCTCTAGAAGGATCCCTGCACCGCGACCTAGTTTTTCAGAAGAAGCCTTGCGTTTGCAAGAGCAAAGGAGGAATTCGTTGCAGGAAAGAGGAAGGAAAGAAAGTTTCTCTCCCTCTGCCTACTTTGCTCAGAGGACTGGATGAAGTTAGGAAGTTCTCCCTTTCCCTGAGAAACGTGCGGGCTGCTGTTGCCTGGGCGCTCTGTTCTTTGCAAAAGAGTCTGCTGTTCCACGCTTTGAACCGTGGAAAGGCGCCGGGCTCTGCTAAGATTTCCCCCGGTGCTTCGTTTGCCCTGGGCCAAAGAGAGCCTTCACAATAGCTGAACGCTAACACTGCATACTCGTTCCACTTCCAGAACAGGGCTACCGCGAGGCAGTTCTCCGGGGGAAAACGGCCTTTCGCGAAGGCAGATCTGCCGAGCTCACTGCGGGAAAGCGAAAGCAAAGGACGCTTTTCTCCCTCTAACCGCTTTCGTCAGAGGAACGGGGGAAGTCACAGTGTTCTTTCTCTCACTGAGATACACACAATCTGACGTTGCCTCTGAGCTCCGTTGCTGGCAAAGAACTGAAACTGACATACATTCCTGTGGGGAAACACAGGGCTTTACTAGGATTTCTCTAGGCAGTCTGTTTTCCCTGGGCCTCGCTGTAGCAACACTATCTCGCCAGGGAAACACTGCATGGGATTTCCCCTGCCAGGAGGGAGCTGCTGCTTTGTAGTTTGTGCTGGGAAACCTTGCTTTGGCAAGTGCCAATTGACCGCATTCAGGCAGAAAGAAAAGAGAATCGCAAGAGGCCTTTTTTCCCCGGCTGCTCTGCCAAGCCCTTCCAGCTAAAACTATGCCGTTGCTCCTCTGGAAGGATCCCTGCACCGCGACCTAGTTTTTCAGAAGAAGCCTTGCGTTTGCAAGAGCAAAGGAGGAATTCGTTGCAGGAAAGAGGAAGGAAAGAAAGTTTCTCTTCCTCTGCCTACTTTGCTCAGAGGACTGGATGAAGTTAGGAAGTTCTCCCTTTCACTGAGAAACGTGCAGGCTGCTGTTGCCTGGGCGCTCTGTTCTTTGCAAAAGAGTCTGCTGTTCCACGCTTTGAACCGTGGAAAGGCGCCGGGCTCTGCTAAGATTTCCCCCGGCGCTTCGTTTGCCCTGGGCCAAAGAGAGCCTTCACAATAGCTGAACGCTAACACTGCATACTCGTTCCACTTCCAGAACAGGGCTACCGCGAGGCAGTTCTCCGGGGGAAAAAGGGCCTTGGCGAAGACAGATCTGCCGAGCTCACTGCGGGAAAGCGAAAGCAAAGGACGCTTTTCTCCCTCTAACCGCTTTCGTCAGAGGAAAGGGGGAACTCACAGTGTTCTTTCTCTCACTGAGATACACACAATCTGACGTTGCCTCTGAGCTCCGTTGCTGGCAAAGAACTGAAACTGACATACATTCCTGTGGGGAAACACAGGGCTTTGCTAGGATTTCTCTAGGCAGTCTGTTTTCCCTGGGCCTCGCTGTAGCAACACTATCTCGCCAGGGCAACACTGCATGGGATTTCCTCTGCCAGGAGGGAGCTGCTGCTTTGTAGTTTGTGCTGGGAAACCTTGCTTTGGCAAGTGCCAATTGACCGCATTCAGGCAGAAAGAAAAGAGAATCGCAAGGGGCCTTTTCTCCCCGGCTGCTCTGCCAAGCCCTTCCAGCTAAAACTATGCCGTTGCTCCTCTGGAAGGATCTCTGCACCGCGAAGTAGTTTTTCAGAAGAAGCCTTGCGTTTGCAAGAGCAAAGGAGGAATTCGTTGCAGGAAAGAGGAAGGAAAGAAAGTTTCTCTCCCTCTGCCTACTTTGCTGAGAGGACTGGATGAAGTTAGGAAGTTCTCCCTTTCCCTGAGAAACGTGCAGGCTGCTGTTGCCTGGGCGCTCTGTTCTTTGCAAAAGAGTCTGCTGTTCCACGCTTTGAACCGTGGAAAGGCGCCGGGCTCTGCTAAGATTTCCCCCGGTGCTTCGTTTGCCCTGGGCCAAAGAGAGCCTTCACAATAGCTGAACGCTAACACTGCATACTCGTTCCACTTCCAGAACAGGGCTACCGCGAGGCAGTTCTCCGGGGGAAAACGGCCTTTCGCGAAGGCAGATCTGCCGAGCTCACTGCGGGAAAGCGAAAGCAAAGGACGCTTTTCTCCCTCTAACCGCTTTCGTCAGAGGAACGGGGGAAGTCACAGTGTTCTTTCTCTCACTGAGATACACACAATCTGACGTTGCCTCTGAGCTCCGTTGCTGGCAAAGAACTGAAACTGACATACATTCCTGTGGGGAAACACAGGGCTTTGCTAGGATTTCTCTAGGCAGTCTGTTTTCCCTGGGCCTCGCTGTAGCAACACTATCTCGCCAGGGAAACACTGCATGGGATTTCCCCTGCCAGGAGGGAGCTGCTGCTTTGTAGTTTGTGCTGGGAAACCTTGCTTTGGCAAGTGCCAATTGACCGCATTCAGGCAGAAAGAAAAGAGAATCGCAAGAGGCCTTTTCTCCCCGGCTGCTCTGCCAAGCCCTTCCAGCTAAAACTATGCCGTTGCTCCTCTGGAAGGATCCCTGCACCGCGACGTAGTTTTTCAGAAGAAGCCTTGCGTTTGCAGAGCAAAGGAGGAATTCGTTGCAGGAAAGAGGAAGGAAAGAAAGTTTCTCTCCCTCTGCCTGCTTTGCTCAGAGGACTGGATGAAGTTAGCAAGTTCTCCCTTTCACTGAGAAACGTGCAGGCTGCTGTTGCCTGGGCGCTCTGTTCTTTGCAAAAGAGTCTGCTGTTCCACGCTTTGAACCGTGGAAAGGCGCCGGGCTCTGCTAAGATTTCCCCCGGTGCTTCGTTTGCCCTGGGCCAAAGAGAGCCTTCACAATAGCTGAACGCTAACACTGCATACTCGTTCCACTTCCAGAACAGGGCTACCGCGAGGCAGTTCTCCGGGGGAAAACGGCCTTTCGCGAAGGCAGATCTGCCGAGCTCACTGCGGGAAAGCGAAAGCAAAGGACGCTTTTCTCCCTCTAACCGCTTTCGTCAGAGGAACGGGGGAAGTCACAGTGTTCTTTCTCTCACTGAGATACACACAATCTGACGTTGCCTCTGAGCTCCGTTGCTGGCAAAGAACTGAAACTGACATACATTCCTGTGGGGAAACACAGGGCTTTGCTAGGATTTCTCTAGGCAGTCTGTTTTCCCTGGGCCTCGCTGTAGCAACACTATCTCGCCAGGGAAACACTGCATGGGATTTCCCCTGCCAGGAGGGAGCTGCTGCTTTGTAGTTTGTGCTGGGAAACCTTGCTTTGGCAAGTGCCAATTGACCGCATTCAGGCAGAAAGAAAAGAGAATCGCAAGAGGCCTTTTCTCCCCGGCTGCTCTGCCAAGCCCTTCCAGCTAAAACTATGCCGTTGCTCCTCTGGAAGGATCTCTGCACCGCGACGTAGTTTTTCAGAAGGAGCCTTGCGTTTGCAAGAGCAAAGGAGGAATTCGTTGCAGGAAAGAGGAAGGAAAGAAAGTTTCTCTCCCTCTGCCTGCTTTGCTCAGAGGACTGGATGAAGTTAGGAAGTTCTCCCTTTCCCTGAGAAACGTGCAGGCTGCTGTTGCCTGGGCGCTCTGTTCTTTGCAAAAGAGTCTGCTGTTCCACGCTTTGAACCGTGGAAAGGCGCCGGGCTCTGCTAAGATTTCCCCCGGTGCTTCGTTTGCCCTGGGCCAAAGAGAGCCTTCACAATAGCTGAACGCTAACACTGCATACTCGTTCCACTTCCAGAACAGGGCTACCGCGAGGCAGTTCTCCGGGGGAAAACGGCCTTTCGCGAAGGCAGATCTGCCGAGCTCACTGCGGGAAAGCGAAAGCAAAGGACGCTTTTCTCCCTCTAACCGCTTTCGTCAGAGGAACGGGGGAAGTCACAGTGTTCTTTCTCTCACTGAGATACACACAATCTGACGTTGCCTCTGAGCTCCGTTGCTGGCAAAGAACTGAAACTGACATACATTCCTGTGGGGAAACACAGGGCTTTGCTAGGATTTCTCTAGGCAGTCTGTTTTCCCTGGGCCTCGCTGTAGCAACACTATCTCGCCAGGGCAACACTGCATGGGATTTCCTCTGCCAGGAGGGAGCTGCTGCTTTGTAGTTTGTGCTGGGAAACCTTGCTTTGGCAAGTGCCAATTGACCGCATTCAGGCAGAAAGAAAAGAGAATCGCAAGGGGCCTTTTCTCCCCGGCTGCTCTGCCAAGCCCTTCCAGCTAAAACTATGCCGTTGCTCCTCTGGAAGGATCCCTGCACCGCGACCTAGTTTTTCAGAAGAAGCCTTGCGTTTGCAAGAGCAAAGGAGGAATTCGTTGCAGCAAAGAGGAAGGAAAGAAAGTTTCTCTCCCTCTGCCTGCTTTGCTCAGAGGACTGGATGAAGTTAGGAAGTTCTCCCTTTCCCTGAGAAACGTGCGGGCTGCTGTTGCCTGGGCGCTCTGTTCTTTGCAAAAGAGTCTGCTGTTCCACGCTTTGAACCGTGGAAAGGCGCCGGGCTCTGCTAAGATTTCCCCCGGTGCTTCGTTTGCCCTGGGCCAAAGAGAGCCTTCACAATAGCTGAACGCTAACACTGCATACTCGTTCCACTTCCAGAACAGGGCTACCGCGAGGCAGTTCTCCGGGGGAAAACGGCCTTTCGCGAAGGCAGATCTGCCGAGCTCACTGCGGGAAAGCGAAAGCAAAGGACGCTTTTCTCCCTCTAACCGCTTTCGTCAGAGGAACGGGGGAAGTCACAGTGTTCTTTCTCTCACTGAGATACACATAATCTGACGTTGCCTCTGAGCTCCGTTGCTGGCAAAGAACTGAAACTGACATACATTCCTGTGGGGAAACACAGGGCTTTGCTAGGATTTCTCTAGGCAGTCTGTTTTCCCTGGGCCTCGCTGTAGCAACACTATCTCGCCAGGGAAACACTGCATGGGATTTCCCCTGCCAGGAGGGAGCTGCTGCTTTGTAGTTTGTGCTGGGAAACCTTGCTTTGACAAGTGCCAATTGACCGCATTCAGGCAGAAAGAAAAGAGAATCGCAAGAGGCCTTTTCTCCCCGGCTGCTCTGCCAAGCCCTTCCAGCTAAAACTATGCCGTTGCTCCTCTGGAAGGATCCCTGCACCGCGACCTAGTTTTTCAGAAGAAGCCTTGCGTTTGCAAGAGCAAAGGAGGAATTCGTTGCAGGAAAGAGGAAGGAAAGAAAGTTTCTCTCCCTCTGCCTGCTTTGCTCAGAGGACTGGATGAAGTTAGGAAGTTCTCCCTTTCCCTGAGAAACGTGCAGGCTGCTGTTGCCTGGGCGCTCTGTTCTTTGCAAAAGAGTCTGCTGTTCCACGCTTTGAACCGTGGAAAGGCGCCGGGCTCTGCTAAGATTTCCCCCGGTGCTTCGTTTGCCCTGGGCCAAAGCGAGCCTTCACAATAGCTGAACGCTAACACTGCATACTCGTTCCACTTCCAGAACAGGGCTACCGCGAGGCAGTTCTCCGGGGGAAAAAGGGCCTTGGCGAAGACAGATCTGCCGAGCTCACTGCGGGAAAGCGAAAGCAAAGGACGCTTTTCTCCCTCTAACCGCTTTCGTCAGAGGAACGGGGGAACTCACAGTGTTCTTTCTCTCACTGAGATACACACAATCTGACGTTGCCTCTGAGCTCCGTTGCTGGCAAAGAACTGAAACTGACATACATTCCTGTGGGGAAACACAGGGCTTTGCTAGGATTTCTCTAGGCAGTCTGTTTTCCCTGGGCCTCGCTGTAGCAACACTATCTCGCCAGGGCAACACTGCATGGGATTTCCTTTGCCAGGAGGGAGCTGCTGCTTTGTAGTTTGTGCTGGGAAACCTTGCTTTGGCAAGTGCCAATTGACCGCATTCAGGCAGAAAGAAAAGAGAATCGCAAGGGGCCTTTTCTCCCCGGCTGCTCTGCCAAGCCCTTCCAGCTAAAACTATGCCGTTGCTCCTCTGGAAGGATCTCTGCACCGCGAAGTAGTTTTTCAGAAGAAGCCTTGCGTTTGCAAGAGCAAAGGAGGAATTCGTTGCAGGAAAGAGGAAGGAAAGAAAGTTTCTCTCCCTCTGCCTACTTTGCTCAGAGGACTGGATGAAGTTAGGAAGTTCTCCCTTTCCCTGAGAAACGTGCAGGCTGCTGTTGCCTGGGCGCTCTGTTCTTTGCAAAAGAGTCTGCTGTTCCACGCTTTGAACCGTGGAAAGGCGCCGGGCTCTGCTAAGATTTCCCCCGGTGCTTCGTTTGCCCTGGGCCAAAGAGAGCCTTCACAATAGCTGAACGCTAACACTGCATACTCGTTCCACTTCCAGAACAGGGCTACCGCGAGGCAGTTCTCCGGGGGAAAACGGCCTTTCGCGAAGGCAGATCTGCCGAGCTCACTGCGGGAAAGCGAAAGCAAAGGACGCTTTTCTCCCTCTAACCGCTTTCGTCAGAGGAACGGGGGAAGTCACAGTGTTCTTTCTCTCACTGAGATACACACAATCTGACGTTGCCTCTGAGCTCCGTTGCTGGCAAAGAACTGAAACTGACATACATTCCTGTGGGGAAACACAGGGCTTTGCTAGGATTTCTCTAGGCAGTCTGTTTTCCCTGGGCCTCGCTGTAGCAACACTATCTCGCCAGGGAAACACTGCATGGGATTTCCCCTGCCAGGAGGGAACTGCTGCTTTGTAGTTTGTGCTGGGAAACCTTGCTTTGGCAAGTGCCAATTGACCGCATTCAGGCAGAAAGAAAAGAGAATCGCAAGAGGCCTTTTCTCCCCGGCTGCTCTGCCAAGCCCTTCCAGCTAAAACTATGCCGTTGCTCCTCTGGAAGGATCCCTGCACCGCGACCTAGTTTTTCAGAAGAAGCCTTGCGTTTGCAGAGCAAAGGAGGAATTCGTTGCAGGAAAGAGGAAGGAAAGAAAGTTTCTCTCCCTCTGCCTGCTTTGCTCAGAGGACTGGATGAAGTTAGGAAGTTCTCCCTTTCCCTGAGAAACGTGCGGGCTGCTGTTGCCTGGGCGCTCTGTTCTTTGCAAAAGAGTCTGCTGTTCCACGCTTTGAACCGTGGAAAGGCGCCGGGCTCTGCTAAGATTTCCCCCGGCGCTTCGTTTGCCCTGGGCCAAAGAGAGCCTTCACAATAGCTGAACGCTAACACTGCATACTCGTTCCACTTCCAGAACAGGGCTACCGCGAGGCAGTTCTCCGGGGGAAAACGGCCTTTCGCGAAGGCAGATCTGCCGAGCTCACTGCGGGAAAGCGAAAGCAAAGGACGCTTTTCTCCCTCTAACCGCTTTCGTCAGAGGAACGGGGGAAGTCACAGTGTTCTTTCTCTCACTGAGATACACACAATCTGACGTTGCCTCTGAGCTCCGTTGCTGGCAAAGAACTGAAACTGACATACATTCCTGTGGGGAAACACAGGGCTTTGCTAGGATTTCTCTAGGCAGTCTGTTTTCCCTGGGCCTCGCTGTAGCAACACTATCTCGCCAGGGCAACACTGCATGGGATTTCCTCTGCCAGGAGAGAGCTGCTGCTTTGTAGTTTGTGCTGGGAAACCTTGCTTTGGCAAGTGCCAATTGACCGCATTCAGGCAGAAAGAAAAGAGAATCGCAAGGGGCCTTTTCTCCCCGGCTGCTCTGCCAAGCCCTTCCAGCTAAAACTATGCCGTTGCTCCTCTGGAAGGATCCCTGCACCGCGACGTAGTTTTTCAGAAGAAGCCTTGCGTTTGCAAGAGCAAAGGAGGAATTCGTTGCAGGAAAGAGGAAGGAAAGAAAGTTTCTCTCCCTCTGCCTGCTTTGCTCAGAGGACTGGATGAAGTTATCAAGTTCTCCCTTTCACTGAGAAACGTGCAGGCTGCTGTTGCCTGTGCGCTCTCTTCTTTGCAAAAGAGTCTGCAGTTCCAGGCTTTGAACCGTGGAAAGGCGCCGGGCTCTGCTAAGATTTCCCCCGGCGCTTCGTTTGCCCTGGGCCAAAGCGAGCCTTCACAATAGCTGAACGCTAACACTGCATACTCGTTCCACTTCCAGAACAGGGCTACCGCGAGGCAGTTCTCCGGGGGAAAACGGCCTTTCGCGAAGGCAGATCTGCCGAGCTCACAGCGGGAAAGCGAAAGCAAAGGACGCTTTTCTCCCTCTAACCGCTTTCGTCAGAGGAACGGGGGAAGTCACAGTGTTCTTTCTCTCACTGAGATACACACAATCTGACGTTTCCTCTGAGCTCCGTTGCTGGCAAAGAACTGAAACTGACATACATTCCTGTGGGGAGACACAGGGCTTTGCTAGGATTTCTCTAGGCAGTCTGTTTTCCCTGGGCCTCGCTGTAGCAACACTATCTCGCCAGGGCAACACTGCATGGGATTTCCTCTGCCAGGAGAGAGCTGCTGCTTTGTACTTTGTGCTGGGAAACCTTGCTTTGGCAAGTGCCAATTGACCGCATTCAGGCAGAAAGAAAAGAGAATCGCAAGGGGCCTTTTCTCCCCGGCTGCTCTGCCAAGCCCTTCCAGCTAAAACTATGCCGTTGCTCCTCTGGAAGTATCCCTGCACCGCGACCTAGTTTTTCAGAAGAAGCCTTGCGTTTGCAAGAGCAAAGGAGGAATTCGTTGCAGGAAAGAGGAAGGAAAGTTTCTCTCCCTCTGCCTGCTTTGCTCAGAGGACTGGATGAAGTTAGCAAGTTCTCCCTTTCACTGAGAAACGTGCAGGCTGCTGTTGCCTGTGCGCTCTCTTCTTTGCAAAAGAGTCTGCAGTTCCAGGCTTTGAACCGTGGAAAGGCGCCGGGCTCTGCTAAGATTTCCCCCGGCGCTTCGTTTGCCCTGGGCCAAAGCGAGCCTTCACAATAGCTGAACGCTAACACTGCATACTCGTTCCACTTCCAGAACAGGGCTACCGCGAGGCAGTTCTCCGGGGGAAAACGGGCCTTCGCGAAGACAGATCTGCCGAGCTCACTGCGGGAAAGCGAAAGCAAAGGACGCTTTTCTCCCTCTAACCGCTTTCGTCAGAGGAACGGGGGAAGTCACAGTGTTCTTTCTCTCACTGAGATACACACAATCTGACGTTGCCTCTGAGCTCCGTTGCTGGCAAAGAACTGAAACTGACATACATTCCTGTGGGGAAACACAGGGCTTTGCTAGGATTTCTCTAGGCAGTCTGTTTTCCCTGGGCCTCGCTGTAGCAACACTATCTCGCCAGGGCAACACTGCATGGGATTTCCTCTGCCAGGAGGGAGCTGCTGCTTTGTAGTTTGTGCTGGGAAACCTTGCTTTGGCAAGTGCCAATTGACCGCATTCAGGCAGAAAGAAAAGAGAATCGCAAGAGGCCTTTTCTCCCCGGCTGCTCTGCCAAGCCCTTCCAGCTAAAACTATGCCGTTGCTCCTCTGGAAGGATCCCTGCACCGCGACGTAGTTTTTCAGAAGAAGCCTTGCGTTTGCAAGAGCAAAGGAGGAATTCGTTGCAGGAAAGAGGAAGGAAAGAAAGTTTCTCTCCCTCTGCCTGCTTTGCTCAGAGGACTGGATGAAGTTAGGAAGTTCTCCCTTTCACTGAGAAACGTGCAGGCTGCTGTTGCCTGGGCGCTCTGTTCTTTGCAAAAGAGTCTGCTGTTCCACGCTTTGAACCGTGGAAAGGCGCCGGGCTCTGCTAAGATTTCCCCCGGCGCTTCGTTTGCCCTGGGCCAAAGCGAGCCTTCACAATAGCTGAACGCTAACACTGCATACTCGTTCCACTTCCAGAACAGGGCTACCGCGAGGCAGTTCTCCGGGGGAAAACGGGCCTTCGCGAAGACAGATCTGCCGAGCTCACTGCGGGAAAGCGAAAGCAAAGGACGCTTTTCTCCCTCTAACCGCTTTCGTCAGAGGAACGGGGGAAGTCACAGTGTTCTTTCTCTCACTGAGATACACACAATCTGATGTTGCCTCTGAGCTCCGTTGCTGGCAAAGAACTGAAACTGACATACATTCCTGTGGGGAAACACAGGGCTTTGCTAGGATTTCTCTAGGCAGTCTGTTTTCCCTGGGCCTCGCTGTAGCAACACTATCTCGCCAGGGCAACACTGCATGGGATTTCCTCTGCCAGGAGAGAGCTGCTGCTTTGTAGTTTGTGCTGGGAAACCTTGCTTTGTCAAGTGCCAATTGACCGCATTCAGGCAGAAAGAAAAGAGAATCGCAAGGGGTCTTTTCTCCCCGGCTGCTCTGCCAAGCCCTTCCAGCTAAAACTATGCCGTTGCTCCTCTGGAAGGATCCCTGCACCGCGACGTAGTTTTTCAGAAGAAGCCTTGCGTTTGCAAGAGCAAAGGAGGAATTCGTTGCAGGAAAGAGGAAGGAAAGAAAGTTTCTCTCCCTCTGCCTGCTTTGCTCAGAGGACTGGATGAAGTTAGGAAGTTCTCCCTTTCCCTGAGAAACGTGCGGGCTGCTGTTGCCTGGGCGCTCTGTTCTTTGCAAAAGAGTCTGCTGTTCCACGCTTTGAACCGTGGAAAGGCGCCGGGCTCTGCTAAGATTTCCCCCGGTGCTTCGTTTGCCCTGGGCCAAAGCTTGCCTTCACAATAGCTGAACACTAACACTGCATACTCGTTCCACTTCCAGAACAGGGCTACCGCGAGGCAGTTCTCCGGGGGAAAACGGCCTTTCGCGAAGGCAGATCTGCCGAGCTCACTGCGGGAAAACGAAAGCAAAGGGCGCTTTTCTCCCTCTAACCGCTTTCGTCAGAGGAACGGGGGAAGTGACAGTGTTCTTTCTCTCACTGAGATACACACAATCTGACGTTGCCTCTGAGCTCCGTTGCTGGCAAAGAACTGAAACTGACATACATTCCTGTGGGGAAACACAGGGCTTTGCTAGGATTTCTCTAGGCAGTCTGTTTTCCCTGGGCCTCGCTGTAGCAACACTATCTCGCCAGGGCAACACTGCATGGGATTTCCTCTGCCAGGAGGGAGCTGCTGCTTTGTAGTTTGTGCTGGGAAACCTTGCTTTGGCAAGTGCCAATTGACCGCATTCAGGCAGAAAGAAAAGAGAATCGCAAGAGGCCTTTTCTCCCCGGCTGCTCTGCCAAGCCCTTCCAGCTAAAACTATGCCGTTGCTCCTCTGGAAGGATCCCTGCACCGCGACGTAGTTTTTCAGAAGAAGCCTTGCGTTTGCAAGAGCAAAGGAGGAATTCGTTGCAGGAAAGAGGAAGGAAAGAAAGTTTCTCTCCCTCTGCCTGCTTTGCTCAGAGGACTGGATGAAGTTAGGAAGTTCTCCCTTTCCCTGAGAAACGTGCGGGCTGCTGTTGCCTGGGCGCTCTCTTCTTTGCAAAAGAGTCTGCTGTTCCACGCTTTGAACCGTGGAAAGGCGCCAGGCTCTGCTAAGATTTCCCCCGGTGCTTCGTTTGCCCTGGGCCAAAGCGAGCCTTCACAATAGCTGAACGCTAACACTGCATACTCGTTCCACTTCCAGAACAGGGCTACCGCGAGGCAGTTCTCCGGGGGAAAACGGCCTTTCGCGAAGGCAGATCTGCCGAGCTCACTGCGGGAAAGCGAAAGCAAAGGACGCTTTTCTCCCTCTAACCGCTTTCGTCAGAGGAACGGGGGAAGTCACAGTGTTCTTTCTCTCACTGAGATACACACAATCTGACTTTGCCTTTCTGCTCCGTTGCTGGCAAAGAACTGAAACTGACATACATTCCTGTGGGGAAACACAGGGCTTTGCTAGGATTTCTCTAGGCAGTCTGTTTTCCCTGGGCCTCGCTGTAGCAACACTATCTCGCCAGGGCAACACTGCATGGGATTTCCTCTGCCAGGAGAGAGCTGCTGCTTTGTAGTTTGTGCTGGGAAACCTTGCTTTGGCAAGTGCCAATTGACCGCATTCAGGCAGAAAGAAAAGAGAATCGCAAGGGGCCTTTTCTCCCCGGCTGCTCTGCCAAGCCCTTCCAGCTCAAACTATGCCGTTGCTCCTCTGGAAGGATCCCTGCACCGCGACGTAGTTTTTCAGAAGAAGCCTTGCGTTTGCAAGAGCAAAGGAGGAATTCGTTGCAGGAAAGAGGAAGGAAAGAAAGTTTCTCTCCCTCTGCCTGCTTTGCTCAGAGGACTGGATGAAGTTAGCAAGTTCTCCCTTTCACTGAGAAACGTGCAAGCTGCTGTTGCCTGTGCGCTCTCTTCTTTGCAAAAGAGTCTGCAGTTCCAGGCTTTGAACCGTGGAAAGGCGCCGGGCTCTGCTAAGATTTCCCCCGGCGCTTCGTATGCCCTGGGCCAAAGCGAGCCTTCACAATAGCTGAACGCTAACACTGCATACTCGTTCCACTTCCAGAACAGGGCTACCGCGAGGCAGTTCTCCGGGGGAAAACGGGCCTTCGCGAAGACAGATCTGCCGAGCTCACTGCGGGAAAGCGAAAGCAAAGGACGCTTTTCTCCCTCTAACCGCTTTCGTCAGAGGAACGGGGGAAGTCACAGTGTTCTTTCTCTCACTGAGATACACACAATCTGACGTTGCCTCTGAGCTCCGTTGCTGGCAAAGAACTGAAACTGACATACATTCCTGTGGGGAAACACAGGGCTTTGCTAGGATTTCTCTAGGCAGTCTGTTTTCCCTGGGCCTCGCTGTAGCAACACTATCTCGCCAGGGCAACACTGCATGGGATTTCCTCTGCCAGGAGGGAGCTGCTGCTTTGTAGTTTGTGCTGGGAAACCTTGCTTTGGCAAGTGCCAATTGACCGCATTCAGGCAGAAAGAAAAGAGAATCGCAAGAGGCCTTTTCTCCCCGGCTGCTCTGCCAAGCCCTTCCAGCTAAAACTATGCCGTTGCTCCTCTGGAAGGATCCCTGCACCGCGACGTAGTTTTTCAGAAGAAGCCTTGCGTTTGCAAGAGCAAAGGAGGAATTCGTTGCAGGAAAGAGGAAGGAAAGAAAGTTTCTCTCCCTCTGCCTGCTTTGCTCAGAGGACTGGATGAAGTTAGCAAGTTCTCCCTTTCACTGAGAAACGTGCAGGCTGCTGTTGCCTGGGCGCTCTGTTCTTTGCAAAAGAGTCTGCTGTTCCACGCTTTGAACCGTGGAAAGGCGCCGGGCTCTGCTAAGATTTCCCCCGGCGCTTCGTTTGCCCTGGGCCAAAGCGAGCCTTCACAATAGCTGAACGCTAACACTGCATACTCGTTCCACTTCCAGAACAGGGCTACCGCGAGGCAGTTCTCCGGGGGAAAACGGGCCTTCGCGAAGACAGATCTGCCGAGCTCACTGCGGGAAAGCGAAAGCAAAGGACGCTTTTCTCCCTCTAACCGCTTTCGTCAGAGGAACGGGGGAAGTCACAGTGTTCTTTCTCTCACTGAGATACACACAATCTCATGTTGCCTCTGAGCTCCGTTGCTGGCAAAGAACTGAAACTGACATACATTCCTGTGGGGAAACACAGGGCTTTGCTAGGATTTCTCTAGGCAGTCTGTTTTCCCTGGGCCTCGCTGTAGCAACACTATCTCGCCAGGGCAACACTGCATGGGATTTCCTCTGCCAGGAGAGAGCTGCTGCTTTGTAGTTTGTGCTGGGAAACCTTGCTTTGGCAAGTGCCAATTGACCGCATTCAGGCAGAAAGAAAAGAGAATCGCAAGAGGCCTTTTCTCCCCGGCTGCTCTGCCAAGCCCTTCCAGCTAAAACTATGCCGTTGCTCCTCTGGAAGGATCCCTGCACCGCGACGTAGTTTTTCAGAAGAAGCCTTGCGTTTGCAAGAGCAAAGGAGGAATTCGTTGCAGGAAAGAGGAAGGAAAGAAAGTTTCTCTCCCTCTGCCTGCTTTGCTCAGAGGACTGGATGAAGTTAGCAAGTTCTCCCTTTCACTGAGAAACGTGCAGGCTGCTGTTGCCTGTGCGCTCTCTTCTTTGCAAAAGAGTCTGCAGTTCCAGGCTTTGAACCGTGGAAAGGCGCCGGGCTCTGCTAAGATTTCCCCCGGCGCTTCGTTTGCCCTGGGCCAAAGCGAGCCTTCACAATAGCTGAACGCTAACACTGCATACTCGTTCCACTTCCAGAACAGGGCTACCGCGAGGCAGTTCTCCGGGGGAGAACGGGTCTTCGCGAAGACAGATCTGCCGAGCTCACTGCGGGAAAGCGAAAGCAAAGGACGCTTTTCTCCCTCTAACCGCTTTCGTCAGAGGAACGGGGGAAGTCACAGTGTTCTTTCTCTCACTGAGATACACACAATCTGACGTTGCCTCTGAGCTCCGTTGCTGGCAAAGAACTGAAACTGACATACATTCCTGTGGGGAAACACAGGGCTTTGCTAGGATTTCTCTAGGCAGTCTGTTTTCCCTGGGCCTCGCTGTAGCAACACTATCTCGCCAGGGCAACACTGCATGGGATTTCCTCTGCCAGGAGGGAGCTGCTGCTTTGTAGTTTGTGCTGGGAAACCTTGCTTTGGCAAGTGCCAATTGACCGCATTCAGGCAGAAAGAAAAGAGAATCGCAAGGGGCCTTTTCTCCCCGGCTGCTCTGCCAAGCCCTTCCAGCTCAAACTATGCCGTTGCTCCTCTGGAAGGATCTCTGCACCGCGAAGTAGTTTTTCAGAAGAAGCTTTGCGTTTGCAAGAGCAAAGGAGGAATTCGTTGCAGGAAAGAGGAAGGAAAGAAAGTTTCTCTCCCTCTGCCTGCTTTGCTCAGAGGACTGGATGAAGTTAGGAAGTTCTCCCTTTCACTGAGAAACGTGCAGGCTGCTGTTGCCTGGGCGCTCTGTTCTTTGCAAAAGAGTCTGCTGTTCCACGCTTTGAACCGTGGAAAGGCGCCGGGCTCTGCTAAGATTTCCCCCGGCGCTTCGTTTGCCCTGGGCCAAAGCGAGCCTTCACAATAGCTGAACGCTAACACTGCATACTCGTTCCACTTCCAGAACAGGGCTACCGCGAGGCAGTTCTCCGGGGGAAAACGGCCTTTCGCGAAGGCAGATCTGCCGAGCTCACTGCGGGAAAGCGAAAGCAAAGGACGCTTTTCTCCCTCTAACCGCTTTCGTCAGAGGAACGGGGGAAGTCACAGTTTTCTTTCTTTCACTGAGATACACACAATCTGACGTTGCCTCTGAGCTCCGTTGCTGGCAAAGAACTGAAACTGACATACATTCCTGTGGGGAAACACAGGGCTTTGCTAGGATTTCTCTAGGCAGTCTGTTTTCCCTGGGCCTCGCTGTAGCAACACTATCTCGCCAGGGCAACACTGCATGGGATTTCCTCTGCCAGGAGAGAGCTGCTGCTTTGTAGTTTGTGCTGGGAAACCTTGCTTTGGCAAGTGCCAATTGACCGCATTCAGGCAGAAAGAAAAGAGAATCGCAAGGGGCCTTTTCTCCCCGGCTGCTCTGCCAAGCCCTTCCAGCTCAAACTATGCCGTTGCTCCTCTGGAAGGATCCCTGCACCGCGACGTAGTTTTTCAGAAGAAGCCTTGCGTTTGCAAGAGCAAAGGAGGAATTCGTTGCAGGAAAGAGGAAGGAAAGAAAGTTTCTCTCCCTCTGCCTGCTTTGCTCAGAGGACTGGATGAAGTTAGCAAGTTCTCCCTTTCACTGAGAAACGTGCAGGCTGCTGTTGCCTGTGCGCTCTCTTCTTTGCAAAAGAGTCTGCAGTTCCAGGCTTTGAACTGTGGAAAGGCGCCGGGCTCTGCTAAGATTTCCCCCGGCGCTTCGTTTGCCCTGGGCCAAAGCGAGCCTTCACAATAGCTGAACGCTAACACTGCATACTCGTTCCACTTCCAGAAGAGGGCTACCGCGAGGCAGTTCTCCGGGGGAAAACGGGCCTTCGCGAAGACAGATCTGTCGAGCTCACTGCGGGAAAGCGAAAGCAAAGGACGCTTTTCTCCCTCTAACCGCTTTCGTCAGAGGAACGGGGGAAGTCACAGTGTTCTTTCTCTCACTGAGATACACACAATCTGATGTTGCCTCTGAGCTCCGTTGCTGGCAAAGAACTGAAACTGACATACATTCCTGTGGGGAAACACAGGGCTTTGCTAGGATTTCTCTAGGCAGTCTGTTTTCCCTGGGCCTCGCTGTAGCAACACTATCTCGCCAGGGCAACACTGCATGGGATTTCCTCTGCCAGGAGAGAGCTGCTGCTTTGTAGTTTGTGCTGGGAAACCTTGCTTTGGCAAGTGCCAATTGACCGCATTCAGGCAGAAAGAAAAGAGAATCGCAAGGGGCCTTTTCTCCCCGGCTGCTCTGCCAAGCCCTTCCAGCTCAAACTATGCCGTTGCTCCTCTGGAAGGATCTCTGCACCGCGAAGTAGTTTTTCAGAAGAAGCCTTGCGTTTGCAAGAGCAAAGGAGGAATTCGTTGCAGGAAAGAGGAAGGAAAGAAAGTTTCTCTCCCTCTGCCTGCTTTGCTCAGAGGACTGGATGAAGTTAGGAAGTTCTCCCTTTCACTGAGAAACGTGCAGGCTGCTGTTGCCTGGGCGCTCTGTTCTTTGCAAAAGAGTCTGCTGTTCCACGCTTTGAACCGTGGAAAGGCGCCGGGCTCTGCTAAGATTTCCCCCGGCGCTTCGTTTGCCCTGGGCCAAAGCGAGCCTTCACAATAGCTGAACGCTAACACTGCATACTCGTTCCACTTCCAGAACAGGGCTACCGCGAGGCAGTTCTCCGGGGGAGAACGGCCTTTCGCGAAGGCAGATCTGCCGAGCTCACTGCGGGAAAGCGAAAGCAAAGGACGCTTTTCTCCCTCTAACCGCTTTCGTCAGAGGAACGGGGGAAGTCACAGTGTTCTTTCTCTCACTGAGATACACACAATCTGACGTTGCCTCTGAGCTCCGTTGCTGGCAAAGAACTGAAACTGACATACATTCCTGTGGGGAAACACAGGGCTTTGCTAGGATTTCTCTAGGCAGTCTGTTTTCCCTGGGCCTCGCTGTAGCAACACTATCTCGCCAGGGCAACACTGCATGGGATTTCCTCTGCCAGGAGGGAGCTGCTGCTTTGTAGTTTGTGCTGGGAAACCTTGCTTTGGCAAGTGCCAATTGACCGCATTCAGGCAGAAAGAAAAGAGAATCGCAAGAGGCCTTTTCTCCCCGGCTGCTCTGCCAAGCCCTTCCAGCTAAAACTATGCCGTTGCTCCTCTGGAAGGATCCCTGCACCGCGACGTAGTTTTTCAGAAGAAGCCTTGCGTTTGCAAGAGCAAAGGAGGAATTCGTTGCAGGAAAGAGGAAGGAAAGAAAGTTTCTCTCCCTCTGCCTGCTTTGCTCAGAGGACTGGATGAAGTTAGCAAGTTCTCCCTTTCACTGAGAAACGTGCAGGCTGCTGTTGCCTGTGCGCTCTGTTCTTTGCAAAAGAGTCTGCTGTTCCACGCTTTGAACCGTGGAAAGGCGCCGGGCTCTGCTAAGATTTCCCCCGGCGCTTCGTTTGCCCTGGGCCAAAGCGAGCCTTCACAATAGCTGAACGCTAACACTGCATACTCGTTCCACTTCCAGAACAGGGCTACCGCGAGGCAGTTCTCCGGGGGAAAACGGCCTTTCGCGAAGGCAGATCTGCCGAGCTCACTGCGGGAAAGCGAAAGCAAAGGACGCTTTTCTCCCTCTAACCGCTTTCGTCAGAGGAACGGGGGAAGTCACAGTGTTCTTTCTCTCACTGAGATACACACAATCTGACGTTGCCTCTGAGCTCCGTTGCTGGCAAAGAACAGAAACTGACATACATTCCTGTGGGGAAACACAGGGCTTTGCTAGGATTTCTCTAGGCAGTCTGTTTTCCCTGGGCCTCGCTGTAGCAACACTATCTCGCCAGGGCAACACTGCATGGGATTTCCTCTGCCAGGAGGGAGCTGCTGCTTTGTAGTTTGTGCTGGGAAACCTTGCTTTGGCAAGTGCCAATTGACCGCATTCAGGCAGAAAGAAAAGAGAATCGCAAGAGGCCTTTTCTCCCCGGCTGCTCTGCCAAGCCCTTCCAGCTAAAACTATGCCGTTGCTCCTCTGGAAGGATCCCTGCACCGCGACGTAGTTTTTCAGAAGAAGCCTTGCGTTTGCAAGAGCAAAGGAGGAATTCGTTGCAGGAAAGAGGAAGGAAAGAAAGTTTCTCTCCCTCTGCCTGCTTTGCTCAGAGGACTGGATGAAGTTAGCAAGTTCTCCCTTTCACTGAGAAACGTGCAGGCTGCTGTTGCCTGGGCGCTCTGTTCTTTGCAAAAGAGTCTGCTGTTCCACGCTTTGAACCGTGGAAAGGCGCCGGGCTCTGCTAAGATTTCCCCCGGTGCTTCGTTTGCCCTGGGCCAAAGAGAGCCTTCACAATAGCTGAACGCTAACACTGCATACTCGTTCCACTTCCAGAACAGGGCTACCGCGAGGCAGTTCTCCGGGGGAAAACGGCCTTTCGCGAAGGCAGATCTGCCGAGCTCACTGCGGGAAAGCGAAAGCAAAGGACGCTTTTCTCCCTCTAACCGCTTTCGTCAGAGGAACGGGGGAAGTCACAGTGTTCTTTCTCTCACTGAGATACACACAATCTGACGTTGCCTCTGAGCTCCGTTGCTGGCAAAGAACTGAAACTGACATACATTCCTGTGGGGAAACACAGGGCTTTGCTAGGATTTCTCTAGGCAGTCTGTTTTCCCTGGGCCTCGCTGTAGCAACACTATCTCGCCAGGGCAACACTGCATGGGATTTCCTCTGCCAGGAGAGAGCTGCTGCTTTGTAGTTTGTGCTGGGAAACCTTGCTTTGGCAAGTGCCAATTGACCGCATTCAGGCAGAAAGAAAAGAGAATCGCAAGGGGCCTTTTCTCCCCGGCTGCTCTGCCAAGCCCTTCCAGATAAAACTATGCCGTTGCTCCTCTGGAAGGATCCCTGCACCGCGACGTAGTTTTTCAGAAGAAGCCTTGCGTTTGCAAGAGCAAAGGAGGAATTCGTTGCAGGAAAGAGGAAGGAAAGAAAGTTTCTCTCCCTCTGCCTGCTTTGCTCAGAGGACTGGATGAAGTTAGCAAGTTCTCCCTTTCACTGAGAAACGTGCAGGCTGCTGTTGCCTGTGCGCTCTCTTCTTTGCAAAAGAGTCTGCTGTTCCACGCTTTGAACCGTGGAAAGGCGCCGGGCTCTGCTAAGATTTCCCCCGGCGCTTCGTTTGCCCTGGGCCAAAGCGAGCCTTCACAATAGCTGAACGCTAACACTGCATACTCGTTCCACTTCCAGAACAGGGCTACCGCGAGGCAGTTCTCCGGGGGAGAACGGGCCTTCGCGAAGACAGATCTGCCGAGCTCACTGCGGGAAAGCGAAAGCAAAGGACGCTTTTCTCCCTCTAACCGCTTTCGTCAGAGGAACGGGGGAAGTCACAGTGTTCTTTCTCTCACTGAGATACACACAATCTGACGTTGCCTCTGAGCTCCGTTGCTGGCAAAGAACTGAAACTGACATACATTCCTGTGGGGAAACACAGGGCTTTGCTAGGATTTCTCTAGGCAGTCTGTTTTCCCTGGGCCTCGCTGTAGCAACACTATCTCGCCAGGGCAACACTGCATGGGATTTCCTCTGCCAGGAGGGAGCTGCTGCTTTGTAGTTTGTGCTGGGAAACCTTGCTTTGGCAAGTGCCAATTGACCGCATTCAGGCAGAAAGAAAAGAGAATCGCAAGAGGCCTTTTCTCCCCGGCTGCTCTGCCAAGCCCTTCCAGCTAAAACTATGCCGTTGCTCCTCTGGAAGGATCCCTGCACCGCGACGTAGTTTTTCAGAAGAAGCCTTGCGTTTGCAAGAGCAAAGGAGGAATTCGTTGCAGGAAAGAGGAAGGAAAGAAAGTTTCTCTCCCTCTGCCTGCTTTGCTCAGAGGACTGGATGAAGTTAGGAAGTTCTCCCTTTCACTGAGAAACGTGCAGGCTGCTGTTGCCTGGGCGCTCTGTTCTTTGCAAAAGAGTCTGCTGTTCCACGCTTTGAACCGTGGAAAGGCGCCGGGCTCTGCTAAGATTTCCCCCGGCGCTTCGTTTGCCCTGGGCCAAAGCGAGCCTTCACAATAGCTGAACGCTAACACTGCATACTCGTTCCACTTCCAGAACAGGGCTACCGCGAGGCAGTTCTCCGGGGGAAAACGGGCCTTCGCGAAGACAGATCTGCCGAGCTCACTGCGGGAAAGCGAAAGCAAAGGACGCTTTTCTCCCTCTAACCGCTTTCGTCAGAGGAACGGGGGAAGTCACAGTGTTCTTTCTCTCACTGAGATACACACAATCTGATGTTGCCTCTGAGCTCCGTTGCTGGCAAAGAACTGAAACTGACATACATTCCTGTGGGGAAACACAGGGCTTTGCTAGGATTTCTCTAGGCAGTCTGTTTTCCCTGGGCCTCGCTGTAGCAACACTATCTCGCCAGGGCAACACTGCATGGGATTTCCTCTGCCAGGAGGGAGCTGCTGCTTTGTAGTTTGTGCTGGGAAACCTTGCTTTGGCAAGTGCCAATTGACCGCATTCAGGCAGAAAGAAAAGAGAATCGCAAGGGGCCTTTTCTCCCCGGCTGCTCTGCCAAGCCCTTCCAGCTAAAACTATGCCGTTGCTCCTCTGGAAGGATCCCTGCACCGCGACGTAGTTTTTCAGAAGAAGCCTTGCGTTTGCAAGAGCAAAGGAGGAATTCGTTGCAGCAAAGAGGAAGCAAAGAAAGTTTCTCTCCCTCTGCCTGCTTTGCTCAGAGGACTGGATGAAGTTAGCAAGTTCTCCCTTTCACTGAGAAACGTGCAGGCTGCTGTTGCCTGGGCGCTCTGTTCTTTGCAAAAGAGTCTGCTGTTCCACGCTTTGAACCGTGGAAAGGCGCCGGGCTCTGCTAAGATTTCCCCCGGTGCTTCGTTTGCCCTGGGCCAAAGAGAGCCTTCACAATAGCTGAACGCTAACACTGCATACTCGTTCCACTTCCAGAACAGGGCTACCGCGAGGCAGTTCTACGGGGGAAAACGGCCTTTCGCTAAGGCAGATCTGCCGAGCTCACTGCGGGAAAGCGAAAGCAAAGGACGCTTTTCTCCCTCTAACCGCTTTCGTCAGAGGAACGGAGGAAGTCACAGTGTTCTTTCTCTCACTGAGATACACACAATCTGACGTTGCCTCTGAGCTCCGTTGCTGGCAAAGAACTGAAACTGACATACATTCCTGTGGGGAAACACAGGGCTTTGCTAGGATTTCTCTAGGCAGTCTGTTTTCCCTGGGCCTCGCTGTAGCAACACTATCTCGCCAGGGCAACACTGCATGGGATTTCCTCTGCCAGGAGGGAGCTGCTGCTTTGTAGTTTGTGCTGGGAAACCTTGCTTTGGCAAGTGCCAATTGACCGCATTCAGGCAGAAAGAAAAGAGAATCGCAAGGGGCCTTTTCTCCCCGGCTGCTCTGCCAAGCCCTTCCAGCTAAAACTATGCCGTTGCTCCTCTGGAAGGATCCCTGCACCGCGACGTAGTTTTTCAGAAGAAGCCTTGCGTTTGCAAGAGCAAAGGAGGAATTCGTTGCAGGAAAGAGGAAGGAAAGAAAGTTTCTCTCCCTCTGCCTGCTTTGCTCAGAGGACTGGATGAAGTTAGCAAGTTCTCCCTTTCCCTGAGAAACGTGCAGGCTGCTGTTGCCTGGGCGCTCTGTTCTTTGCAAAAGAGTCTGCTGTTCCACGCTTTGAACCGTGGAAAGGCGCCGGGCTCTGCTAAGATTTCCCCCGGTGCTTCGTTTGCCCTGGGCCAAAGAGAGCCTTCACAATAGCTGAAAGCTAACACTGCATACTCGTTCCACTTCCAGAACAGGGCTACCGCGAGGCAGTTCTCCGGGGGAAAACGGCCTTTCGCGTAGGCAGATCTGCCGAGCTCACTGCGGGAAAGCGAAAGCAAAGGACGCTTTTCTCCCTCTAACCGCTTTTGTCAGAGGAACAGGGGAAGTGACAGTGTTCTTTCTCTCACTGAGATACACACAATCTGACGTTGCCTCTGAGCTCCGTTGCTGGCAAAGAACTGAAACTGACATACATTCCTGTGGGGAAACACAGGGCTTTGCTAGGATTTCTCTAGGCAGTCTGTTTTCCCTGGGCCTCGCTGTAGCAACACTATCTCGCCAGGGCAACACTGCATGGGATTTCCTCTGCCAGGAGAGAGCTGCTGCTTTGTAGTTTGTGCTGGGAAACCTTGCTTTGGCAAGTGCCAATTGACCGCATTCAGGCAGAAAGAAAAGAGAATCGCAAGGGGCCTTTTCTCCCCGGCTGCTCTGCCAAGCCCTTCCAGCTAAAACTATGCCGTTGCTCCTCTGGAAGGATCCCTGCACCGCGACGTAGTTTTTCAGAAGAAGCCTTGCGTTTGCAAGAGCAAAGGAGGAATTCGTTGCAGGAAAGAGGAAGGAAAGAAAGTTTCTCTCCCTCTGCCTGCTTTGCTCAGAGGACTGGATGAAGTTAGCAAGTTCTCTCTTTCACTGAGAAACGTGCAGGCTGCTGTTGCCTGGGCGCTCTGTTCTTTGCAAAAGAGTCTGCTGTTCCACGCTTTGAACCGTGGAAAGGCGCCGGGCTCTGCTAAGATTTCCCCCGGCGCTTCGTTTGCCCTGGGCCAAAGCGAGCCTTCACAATAGCTGAACGCTAACACTGCATACTCGTTCCACTTCCAGAACAGGGCTACCGCGAGGCAGTTCTCCGGGGGAAAACGGGCCTTCGCGAAGACAGATCTGCCGAGCTCACTGCGGGAAAGCGAAAGCAAAGGACGCTTTTCTCCCTCTAACCGCTTTCGTCAGAGGAACGGGGGAAGTGACAGTGTTCTTTCTCTCACTGAGATACACACAATCTGATGTTGCCTCTGAGCTCCGTTGCTGGCAAAGAACTGAAACTGACATACATTCCTGTGGGGAAACACAGGGCTTTGCTAGGATTTCTCTAGGCAGTCTGTTTTCCCTGGGCCTCGCTGTAGCAACACTATCTCGCCAGGGCAACACTGCATGGGATTTCCTCTGCCAGGAGGGAGCTGCTGCTTTGTAGTTTGTGCTGGGAAACCTTGCTTTGGCAAGTGCCAATTGACCGCATTCAGGCAGAAAGAAAAGAGAATCGCAAGGGGCCTTTTCTCCCCGGCTGCTCTGCCAAGCCCTTCCAGCTAAAACTATGCCGTTGCTCCTCTGGAAGGATCCCTGCACCGCGACGTAGTTTTTCAGAAGAAGCCTTGCGTTTGCAAGAGCAAAGGAGTAATTCGTTGCAGCAAAGAGGAAGGAAAGAAAGTTTCTCTCCCTCTGCCTGCTTTGCTCAGAGGACTGGATGAAGTTAGCAAGTTCTCCCTTTCACTGAGAAACGTGCAGGCTGCTGTTGCCTGGGCGCTCTGTTCTTTGCAAAAGAGTCTGCTGTTCCACGCTTTGAACCGTGGAAAGGCGCCGGGCTCTGCTAAGATTTACCCCGGTGCTTCGTTTGCCCTGGGCCAAAGAGAGCCTTCACAATAGCTGAACGCTAACACTGCATACTCGTTCCACTTCCAGAACAGGGCTACCGCGAGGCAGTTCTCCGGGGGAAAACGGCCTTTCGCGAAGGCAGATCTGCCGAGCTCACTGCGGGAAAGCGAAAGCAAAGGACGCTTTTCTCCCTCTAACCGCTTTCGTCAGAGGAACGGAGGAAGTCACAGTGTTCTTTCTCTCACTGAGATACACACAATCTGACGTTGCCTCTGAGCTCCGTTGCTGGCAAAGAACTGAAACTGACATACATTCCTGTGGGGAAACACAGGGCTTTGCTAGGATTTCTCTAGGCAGTCTGTTTTCCCTGGGCCTCGCTGTAGCAACACTATCTCGCCAGGGCAACACTGCATGGGATTTCCTCTGCCAGGAGGGAGCTGCTGCTTTGTAGTTTGTGCTGGGAAACCTTGCTTTGGCAAGTGCCAATTGACCGCATTCAGGCAGAAAGAAAAGAGAATCGCAAGGGGCCTTTTCTCCCCGGCTGCTCTGCCAAGCCCTTCCAGCTAAAACTATGCCGTTGCTCCTCTGGAAGGATCCCTGCACCGCGACGTAGTTTTTCAGAAGAAGCCTTGCGTTTGCAAGAGCAAAGGAGGAATTCGTTGCAGCAAAGAGGAAGCAAAGAAAGTTTCTCTCCCTCTGCCTGCTTTGCTCAGAGGACTGGATGAAGTTAGGAAGTTCTCCCTTTCACTGAGAAACGTGCAGGCTGCTGTTGCCTGGGCGCTCTGTTCTTTGCAAAAGAGTCTGCTGTTCCACGCTTTGAACCGTGGAAAGGCGCCGGGCTCTGCTAAGATTTCCCCCGGTGCTTCGTTTGCCCTGGGCCAAAGAGAGCCTTCACAATAGCTGAACGCTAACACTGCATACTCGTTCCACTTCCAGAACAGGGCTACCGCGAGGCAGTTCTCCGGGGGAAAACGGCCTTTCGCGAAGGCAGATCTGCCGAGCTCACTGCGGGAAAGCGAAAGCAAAGGACGCTTTTCTCCCTCTAACCGCTTTCGTCAGAGGAACAGCGGAAGTGACAGTGTTCTTTCTCTCACTGAGATACACACAATCTGACGTTGCCTCTGAGCTCCGTTGCTGGCAAAGAACTGAAACTGACATACATTCCTGTGGGGAAACACAGGGCTTTGCTAGGATTTCTCTAGGCAGTCTGTTTTCCCTGGGCCTCGCTGTAGCAACACTATCTCGCCAGGGCAACACTGCATGGGATTTCCTCTGCCAGGAGAGAGCTGCTGCTTTGTAGTTTGTGCTGGGAAACCTTGCTTTGGCAAGTGCCAATTGACCGCATTCAGGCAGAAAGAAAAGAGAATCGCAAGGGGCCTTTTCTCCCCGGCTGCTCTGCCAAGCCCTTCCAGCTAAAACTATGCCGTTGCTCCTCTGGAAGGATCCCTGCACCGCGACGTAGTTTTTCAGAAGAAGCCTTGCGTTTGCAAGAGCAAAGGAGGAATTCGTTGCAGGAAAGAGGAAGGAAAGAAAGTTTCTCTCCCTCTGCCTGCTTTGCTCAGAGGACTGGATGAAGTTAGGAAGTTCTCCCTTTCACTGAGAAACGTGCAGGCTGCTGTTGCCTGGGCGCTCTGTTCTTTGCAAAAGAGTCTGCTGTTCCATGCTTTGAACCGTGGAAAGGCGCCGGGCTCTGCTAAGATTTCCCCCGGCGCTTCGTTTGCCCTGGGCCAAAGCGAGCCTTCACAATAGCTGAACGCTAACACTGCATACTCGTTCCACTTCCAGAACAGGGCTACCGCGAGGCAGTTCTCTGGGGGAAAACGGGCCTTCGCGAAGACAGATCTGCCGAGCTCACTGCGGGAAAGCGAAAGCAAAGGACGCTTTTCTCCCTCTAACCGCTTTCGTCAGAGGAACGGGGGAAGTCACAGTGTTCTTTCTCTCACTGAGATACACACAATCTGACGTTGCCTCTGAGCTCCGTTGCTGGCAAAGAACTGAAACTGACATACATTCCTGTGGGGAAACACAGGGCTTTGCTAGGATTTCTCTAGGCAGTCTGTTTTCCCTGGGCCTCGCTGTAGCAACACTATCTCGCCAGGGCAACACTGCATGGGATTTCCTCTGCCAGGAGGGAGCTGCTGCTTTGTAGTTTGTGCTGGGAAACCTTGCTTTGGCAAGTGCCAATTGACCGCATTCAGGCAGAAAGAAAAGAGAATCGCAAGGGGCCTTTTCTCCCCGGCTGCTCTGCCAAGCCCTTCCAGCTAAAACTATGCCGTTGCTCCTCTGGAAGGATCCCTGCACCGCGACGTAGTTTTTCAGAAGAAGCCTTGCGTTTGCAAGAGCAAAGGAGTAATTCGTTGCAGCAAAGAGGAAGGAAAGAAAGTTTCTCTCCCTCTGCCTGCTTTGCTCAGAGGACTGGATGAAGTTAGCAAGTTCTCCCTTTCACTGAGAAACGTGCAGGCTGCTGTTGCCTGGGCGCTCTGTTCTTTGCAAAAGAGTCTGCTGTTCCACGCTTTGAACCGTGGAAAGGCGCCGGGCTCTGCTAAGATTTCCCCCGGTGCTTCGTTTGCCCTGGGCCAAAGAGAGCCTTCACAATAGCTGAACGCTAACACTGCATACTCGTTCCACTTCCAGAACAGGGCTACCGCGAGGCAGTTCTCCGGGGGAAAACGGCCTTTCGCGAAGGCAGATCTGCCGAGCTCACTGCGGGAAAGCGAAAGCAAAGGACGCTTTTCTCCCTCTAACCGCTTTCGTCAGAGGAACGGGGGAAGTTACAGTGTTCTTTCTCTCACTGAGATACACACAATCTGATGTTGCCTCTGAGCTCCGTTGCTGGCAAAGAACTGAAACTGACATACATTCCTGTGGGGAAACACAGGGCTTTGCTAGGATTTCTCTAGGCAGTCTGTTTTCCCTGGGCCTCGCTGTAGCAACACTATCTCGCCAGGGCAACACTGCATGGGATTTCCTCTGCCAGGAGAGAGCTGCTGCTTTGTAGTTTGTGCTGGGAAACCTTGCTTTGGCAAGTGCCAATTGACCGCATTCAGGCAGAAAGAAAAGAGAATCGCAAGAGGCCTTTTCTCCCCGGCTGCTCTGCCAAGCCCTTCCAGCTAAAACTATGCCGTTGCTCCTCTGGAAGGATCCCTGCACCGCGACGTAGTTTTTCAGAAGAAGCCTTGCGTTTGCAAGAGCAAAGGAGGAATTCGTTGCAGGAAAGAGGAAGGAAAGAAAGTTTCTCTCCCTCTGCCTGCTTTGCTCAGAGGACTGGATGAAGTTAGAAAGTTCTCCCTTTCCCTGAGAAACGTGCAGGCTGCTGTTGCCTGGGCGCTCTGTTCTTTGCAAAAGAGTCTGCTGTTCCACGCTTTGAACCGTGGAAAGGCGCCGGGCTCTGCTAAGATTTCCCCCGGCGCTTCGTTTGCCCTGGGCCAAAGAGAGCCTTCACAATAGCTGAACGCTAACACTGCATACTCGTTCCACTTCCAGAACAGGGCTACCGCGAGGCAGTTCTCCGGGGGAAAACGGCCTTTCGCGTAGGCAGATCTGCCGAGCTCACTGCGGGAAAGCGAAAGCAAAGGACGCTTTTCTCCCTCTAACCGCTTTCGTCAGAGGAACGGGGGAAGTCACAGTGTTCTTTCTCTCACTGAGATACACACAATCTGACGTTGCCTCTGAGCTCCGTTGCTGGCAAAGAACTGAAACTGACATACATTCCTGTGGGGAAACACAGGGCTTTGCTAGGATTTCTCTAGGCAGTCTGTTTTCCCTGGGCCTCGCTGTAGCAACACTATCTCGCCAGGGCAACACTGCATGGGATTTCCTCTGCCAGGAGGGAGCTGCTGCTTTGTAGTTTGTGCTGGGAAACCTTGCTTTGGCAAGTGCCAATTGACCGCATTCAGGCAGAAAGAAAAGAGAATCGCAAGGGGCCTTTTCTCCCCGGCTGCTCTGCCAAGCCCTTCCAGCTAAAACTATGCCGTTGCTCCTCTGGAAGGATCCCTGCACCGCGACGTAGTTTTTCAGAAGAAGCCTTGCGTTTGCAAGAGCAAAGGAGTAATTCGTTGCAGGAAAGAGGAAGGAAAGAAAGTTTCTCTCCCTCTGCCTGCTTTGCTCAGAGGACTGGATGAAGTTAGCAAGTTCTCCCTTTCACTGAGAAACGTGCAGGCTGCTGTTGCCTGGGCGCTCTGTTCTTTGCAAAAGAGTCTGCTGTTCCATGCTTTGAACCGTGGAAAGGCGCCGGGCTCTGCTAAGATTTCCCCCGGCGCTTCGTTTGCCCTGGGCCAAAGCGAGCCTTCACAATAGCTGAACGCTAACACTGCATACTCGTTCCACTTCCAGAACAGGGCTACCGCGAGGCAGTTCTCTGGGGGAAAACGGGCCTTCGCGAAGACAGATCTGCCGAGCTCACTGCGGGAAAGCGAAAGCAAAGGACGCTTTTCTCCCTCTAACCGCTTTCGTCAGAGGAACGGGGGAAGTCACAGTGTTCTTTCTCTCACTGAGATACACACAATCTGACGTTGCCTCTGAGCTCCGTTGCTGGCAAAGAACTGAAACTGACATACATTCCTGTGGGGAAACACAGGGCTTTGCTAGGATTTCTCTAGGCAGTCTGTTTTCCCTGGGCCTCGCTGTAGCAACACTATCTCGCCAGGGCAACACTGCATGGGATTTCCTCTGCCAGGAGGGAGCTGCTGCTTTGTAGTTTGTGCTGGGAAACCTTGCTTTGGCAAGTGCCAATTGACCGCATTCAGGCAGAAAGAAAAGAGAATCGCAAGGGGCCTTTTCTCCCCGGCTGCTCTGCCAAGCCCTTCCAGCTAAAACTATGCCGTTGCTCCTCTGGAAGGATCCCTGCACCGCGACGTAGTTTTTCAGAAGAAGCCTTGCGTTTGCAAGAGCAAAGGAGTAATTCGTTGCAGCAAAGAGGAAGGAAAGAAAGTTTCTCTCCCTCTGCCTGCTTTGCTCAGAGGACTGGATGAAGTTAGCAAGTTCTCCCTTTCACTGAGAAACGTGCAGGCTGCTGTTGCCTGGGCGCTCTGTTCTTTGCAAAAGAGTCTGCTGTTCCACGCTTTGAACCGTGGAAAGGCGCCGGGCTCTGCTAAGATTTCCCCCGGTGCTTCGTTTGCCCTGGGCCAAAGAGAGCCTTCACAATAGCTGAACGCTAACACTGCATACTCGTTCCACTTCCAGAACAGGGCTACCGCGAGGCAGTTCTCCGGGGGAAAACGGCCTTTCGCGAAGGCAGATCTGCCGAGCTCACTGCGGGAAAGCGAAAGCAAAGGACGCTTTTCTCCCTCTAACCGCTTTCGTCAGAGGAACGGGGGAAGTCACAGTGTTCTTTCTCTCACTGAGATACACACAATCTGACGTTGCCTCTGAGCTCCGTTGCTGGCAAAGAACTGAAACTGACATACATTCCTGTGGGGAAACACAGGGCTTTGCTAGGATTTCTCTAGGCAGTCTGTTTTCCCTGGGCCTCGCTGTAGCAACACTATCTCGCCAGGGCAACACTGCATGGGATTTCCTCTGCCAGGAGGGAGCTGCTGCTTTGTAGTTTGTGCTGGGAAACCTTGCTTTGGCAAGTGCCAATTGACCGCATTCAGGCAGAAAGAAAAGAGAATCGCAAGAGGCCTTTTCTCGCCGGCTGCTCTGCCAAGCCCTTCCAGCTAAAACTATGCCGTTGCTCCTCTGGAAGGATCCCTGCACCGCGACGTAGTTTTTCAGAAGAAGCCTTGCGTTTGCAAGAGCAAAGGAGTAATTCGTTGCAGCAAAGAGGAAGGAAAGAAAGTTTCTCTCCCTCTGCCTGCTTTGCTCAGAGGACTGGATGAAGTTAGCAAGTTCTCCCTTTCACTGAGAAACGTGCAGGCTGCTGTTGCCTGGGCGCTCTGTTCTTTGCAAAAGAGTCTGCTGTTCCACGCTTTGAACCGTGGAAAGGCGCCGGGCTCTGCTAAGATTTCCCCCGGTGCTTCGTTTGCCCTGGGCCAAAGAGAGCCTTCACAATAGCTGAACGCTAACACTGCATACTCGTTCCACTTCCAGAACAGGGCTACCGCGAGGCAGTTCTCCGGGGGAAAACGGCCTTTCGCGAAGGCAGATCTGCCGAGCTCACTGAGGGAAAGCGAAAGCAAAGGACGCTTTTCTCCCTCTAACCGCTTTCGTCAGAGGAACGGAGGAAGTCACAGTGTTCTTTCTCTCACTGAGATACACACAATCTGACGTTGCCTCTGAGCTCCGTTGCTGGCAAAGAACTGAAACTGACATACATTCCTGTGGGGAAACACAGGGCTTTGCTAGGATTTCTCTAGGCAGTCTGTTTTCCCTGGGCCTCGCTGTAGCAACACTATCTCGCCAGGGCAACACTGCATGGGATTTCCTCTGCCAGGAGGGAGCTGCTGCTTTGTAGTTTGTGCTGGGAAACCTTGCTTTGGCAAGTGCCAATTGACTGCATTCAGGCAGAAAGAAAAGAGAATCGCAAGGGGCCTTTTCTCCCCGGCTGCTCTGCCAAGCCCTTCCAGCTAAAACTATGCCGTTGCTCCTCTGGAAGGATCCCTGCACCGCGACGTAGTTTTTCAGAAGAAGCCTTGCGTTTGCAAGAGCAAAGGAGGAATTCGTTGCAGGAAAGAGGAAGGAAAGAAAGTTTCTCTCCCTCTGCCTGCTTTGCTCAGAGGACTGGATGAAGTTAGCAAGTTCTCTCTTTCACTGAGAAACGTGCAGGCTGCTGTTGCCTGGGCGCTCTGTTCTTTGCAAAAGAGTCTGCTGTTCCACGCTTTGAACCGTGGAAAGGCGCCGGGCTCTGCTAAGATTTCCCCCGGCGCTTCGTTTGCCCTGGGCCAAAGCGAGCCTTCACAATAGCTGAACGCTAACACTGCATACTCGTTCCACTTCCAGAACAGGGCTACCGCGAGGCAGTTCTCCGGGGGAAAACGGGCCTTCGCGAAGACAGATCTGCCGAGCTCACTGCGGGAAAGCGAAAGCAAAGGACGCTTTTCTCCCTCTAACCGCTTTCGTCAGAGGAACGGGGGAAGTGACAGTGTTCTTTCTCTCACTGAGATACACACAATCTGATGTTGCCTCTGAGCTCCGTTGCTGGCAAAGAACTGAAACTGACATACATTCCTGTGGGGAAACACAGGGCTTTGCTAGGATTTCTCTAGGCAGTCTGTTTTCCCTGGGCCTCGCTGTAGCAACACTATCTCGCCAGGGCAACACTGCATGGGATTTCCTCTGCCAGGAGGGAGCTGCTGCTTTGTAGTTTGTGCTGGGAAACCTTACTTTGGCGAGAGCCAATTGACCGCATTCAGGCAGAAAGAAAAGAGAATCGCAAGGGGCCTTTTCTCCCCGGCTGCTCTGCCAAGCCCTTCCAGCTAAAACTATGCCGTTGCTCCTCTGGAAGGATCCCTGCACCGCGACGTAGTTTTTCAGAAGAAGCCTTGCGTTTGCAAGAGCAAAGGAGGAATTCGTTGCAGGAAAGAGGAAGGAAAGAAAGTTTCTCTCCCTCTGCCTGCTTTGCTCAGAGGACTGGATGAAGTTAGCAAGTTCTCCCTTTCACTGAGAAACGTGCAGGCTGCTGTTGCCTGGGCGCTCTGTTCTTTGCAAAAGAGTCTGCTGTTCCACGCTTTGAACCGTGGAAAGGCGCCGGGCTCTGCTAAGATTTCCCCCGGTGCTTCGTTTGCCCTGGGCCAAAGAGAGCCTTCACAATAGCTGAACGCTAACACTGCATACTCGTTCCACTTCCAGAACAGGGCTACCGCGAGGCAGTTCTCCGGGGGAAAACGGCCTTTCGCGAAGGCAGATCTGCCGAGCTCACTGCGGGAAAGCGAAAGCAAAGGACGCTTTTCTCCCTCTAACCGCTTTCGTCAGAGGAACGGGGGAAGTCACAGTGTTCTTTCTCTCACTGAGATACACACAATCTGACGTTGCCTCTGAGCTCCGTTGCTGGCAAAGAACTGAAACTGACATACATTCCTGTGGGGAAACACAGGGCTTTGCTAGGATTTCTCTAGGCAGTCTGTTTTCCCTGGTCCTCGCTGTAGCAACACTATCTCGCCAGGGCAACATTGCATGGGATTTCCTCTGCCAGGAGAGAGCTGCTGCTTTGTAGTTTGTGCTGGGAAACCTTGCTTTGGCAAGTGCCAATTGACCGCATTCAGGCAGAAAGAAAGGAGAATCGCAAGGGGCCTCTTCTCCCCGGCTGCTCTGCCAAGCCCTTCCAGCTAAAACTATGCCGTTGCTCCTCTGGAAGGATCCCTGCACCGCGACGTAGTTTTTCAGAAGAAGCCTTGCGTTTGCAAGAGCAAAGGAGGAATTCGTTGCAGGAAAGAGGAAGGAAAGAAAGTTTCTCTCCCTCTGCCTGCTTTGCTCAGAGGACTGGATGAAGTTAGGAAGTTCTCCCTTTCACTGAGAAACGTGCAGGCTGCTGTTGCCTGGGCGCTCTGTTCTTTGCAAAAGAGTCTGCTGTTCCACGCTTTGAACCGTGGAAAGGCGCCGGGCTCTGCTAAGATTTCCCCCGGCGCTTCGTTTGCCCTGGGCCAAAGCGAGCCTTCACAATAGCTGAACGCTAACACTGCATACTCGTTCCACTTCCAGAACAGGGCTACCGCGAGGCAGTTCTCCGGGGGAAAACGGGCCTTCGCGAAGTCAGATCTGCCGAGCTCACTGCGGGAAAGCGAAAGCAAAGGACGCTTTTCTCCCTCTAACCGCTTTCGTCAGAGGAACGGGGGAAGTGACAGTGTTCTTTCTCTCACTGAGATACACACAATCTGATGTTGCCTCTGAGCTCCGTTGCTGGCAAAGAACTGAAACTGACATACATTCCTGTGGGGAAACACAGGGCTTTGCTAGGATTTCTCTAGGCAGTCTGTTTTCCCTGGGCCTCGCTGTAGCAACACTATCTCGCCAGGGCAACACTGCATGGGATTTCCTCTGCCAGGAGAGAGCTGCTGCTTTGTAGTTTGTGCTGGGAAACCTTGCTTTGGCAAGTGCCAATTGACCGCATTCAGGCAGAAAGAAAAGAGAATCGCAAGGGGCCTTTTCTCCCCGGCTGCTCTGCCAAGCCCTTCCAGCTAAAACTATGCCGTTGCTCCTCTGGAAGGATCCCTGCACCGCGATGTAGTTTTTCAGAAGAAGCCTTGCGTTTGCAAGAGCAAAGGAGGAATTCGTTGCAGGAAAGAGGAAGGAAAGAAAGTTTCTCTCCCTCTGCCTGCTTTGCTCAGAGGACTGGATGAAGTTAGGAAGTTCTCCCTTTCACTGAGAAACGTGCAGGCTGCTGTTGCCTGGGCGCTCTGTTCTTTGCAAAAGAGTCTGCTGTTCCACGCTTTGAACCGTGGAAAGGCTCCGGGCTCTGCTAAGATTTCCCCCGGTGCTTCGTTTGCCCTAGGCCAAAGAGAGCCTTCACAATAGCTGAACGCTAACACTGCATACTCGTTCCACTTCCAGAACAGGGCTACCGCGAGGCAGTTCTCCGGGGAAAACGGCCTTTCGCGTAGGCAGATCTGCCGAGCTCACTGAGGGAAAGCGAAAGCAAAGGACGCTTTTCTCCCTCTAACCGCTTTCGTCAGAGGAACGGGGGAAGTGACAGTGTTCTTTCTCTCACTGAGATACACACAATCTGACGTTGCCTCTGAGCTCCGTTGCTGGCAAAGAACTGAAACTGACATACATTCCTGTGGGGAAACACAGGGCTTTGCTAGGATTTCTCTAGGCAGTCTGTTTTCCCTGGGCCTCGCTGTAGCAACACTATCTCGCCAGGGCAACACTGCATGGGATTTCCTCTGCCAGGAGGGAGCTGCTGCTTTGTAGTTTGTGCTGGGAAACCTTGCTTTGGCAAGTGCCAATTGACCGCATTCAGGCAGAAAGAAAAGAGAATCGCAAGAGGCCTTTTCTCCCCGGCTGCTCTGCCAAGCCCTTCCAGCTAAAACTATGCCGTTGCTCCTCTGGAAGGATCCCTGCACCGCGACGTAGTTTTTCAGAAGAAGCCTTGCGTTTGCAAGAGCAAAGGAGGAATTCGTTGCAGGAAAGAGGAAGGAAAGAAAGTTTCTCTCCCTCTGCCTGCTTTGCTCAGAGGACTGGATGAAGTTAGGAAGTTCTCCCTTTCACTGAGAAACGTGCAGGCTGCTGTTGCCTGGGCGCTCTGTTCTTTGCAAAAGAGTCTGCTGTTCCACGCTTTGAACCGTGGAAAGGCGCCGGGCTCTGCTAAGATTTCCCCCGGCGCTTCGTTTGCCCTGGGCCAAAGCGAGCCTTCACAATAGCTGAACGCTAACACTGCATACTCGTTCCACTTCCAGAACAGGGCTACCGCGAGGCAGTTCTCTGGGGGAAAACGGGCCTTCGCGAAGACAGATCTGCCGAGCTCACTGCGGGAAAGCGAAAGCAAAGGACGCTTTTCTCCCTCTAACCGCTTTCGTCAGAGGAACGGGGGAAGTGACAGTGTTCTTTCTCTCACTGAGATACACACAATCTGACGTTGCCTCTGAGCTCCGTTGCTGGCAAAGAACTGAAACTGACATACATTCCTGTGGGGAAACACAGGGCTTTGCTAGGATTTCTCTAGGCAGTCTGTTTTCCCTGGTCCTCGCTGTAGCAACACTATCTCGCCAGGGCAACACTGCATGGGAATTCCTCTGCCAGGAGAGAGCTGCTGCTTTGTAGTTTGTGCTGGGAAACCTTGCTTTGGCAAGTGCCAATTGACCGCATTCAGGCAGAAAGAAAAGAGAATCGCAAGGGGCCTTTTCTCTCCGGCTGCTCTGCCAAGCCCTTCCAGCTAAAACTATGCCGTTGCTCCTCTGGAAGGATCCCTGCACCGCGACGTAGTTTTTCAGAAGAAGCCTTGCGTTTGCAAGAGCAAAGGAGGAATTCGTTGCAGGAAAGAGGAAGGAAAGAAAGTTTCTCTCCCTCTGCCTGCTTTGCTCAGAGGACTGGATGAAGTTAGCAAGTTCTCCCTTTCACTGAGAAACGTGCAGGCTGCTGTTGCCTGGGCGCTCTGTTCTTTGCAAAAGAGTCTGCTGTTCCACGCTTTGAACCGTGGAAAGGCGCCGGGCTCTGCTAAGATTTCCCCCGGTGCTTCGTTTGCCCTGGGCCAAAGAGAGCCTTCACAATAGCTGAACGCTAACACTGCATACTCGTTCCACTTCCAGAACAGGGCTACCGCGAGGCAGTTCTCCGGGGGAAAACGGCCTTTCGCGAAGGCAGATCTGCCGAGCTCACTGCGGGAAAGCGAAAGCAAAGGACGCTTTTCTCCCTCTAACCGCTTTCGTCAGAGGAACGGGGGAAGTCACAGTGTTCTTTCTCTCACTGAGATACACACAATCTGACGTTGCCTCTGAGCTCCGTTGCTGGCAAAGAACTGAAACTGACATACATTCCTGTGGGGAAACACAGGGCTTTGCTAGGATTTCTCTAGGCAGTCTGTTTTCCCTGGTCCTCGCTGTAGCAACACTATCTCGCCAGGGCAACATTGCATGGGATTTCCTCTGCCAGGAGAGAGCTGCTGCTTTGTAGTTTGTGCTGGGAAACCTTGCTTTGGCAAGTGCCAATTGACCGCATTCAGGCAGAAAGAAAGGAGAATCGCAAGGGGCCTTTTCTCCCCGGCTGCTCTGCCAAGCCCTTCCAGCTAAAACTATGCCGTTGCTCCTCTGGAAGGATCCCTGCACCGCGACGTAGTTTTTCAGAAGAAGCCTTGCGTTTGCAAGAGCAAAGGAGGAATTCGTTGCAGGAAAGAGGAAGGAAAGAAAGTTTCTCTCCCTCTGCCTGCTTTGCTCAGAGGACTGGATGAAGTTAGGAAGTTCTCCCTTTCACTGAGAAACGTGCAGGCTGCTGTTGCCTGGGCGCTCTGTTCTTTGCAAAAGAGTCTGCTGTTCCACGCTTTGAACCGTGGAAAGGCGCCGGGCTCTGCTAAGATTTCCCCCGGCGCTTCGTTTGCCCTGGGCCAAAGCGAGCCTTCACAATAGCTGAACGCTAACACTGCATACTCGTTCCACTTCCAGAACAGGGCTACCGCGAGGCAGTTCTCCGGGGGAAAACGGGCCTTCGCGAAGTCAGATCTGCCGAGCTCACTGCGGGAAAGCGAAAGCAAAGGACGCTTTTCTCCCTCTAACCGCTTTCGTCAGAGGAACGGGGGAAGTGACAGTGTTCTTTCTCTCACTGAGATACACACAATCTGATGTTGCCTCTGAGCTCCGTTGCTGGCAAAGAACTGAAACTGACATACATTCCTGTGGGGAAACACAGGGCTTTGCTAGGATTTCTCTAGGCAGTCTGTTTTCCCTGGGCCTCGCTGTAGCAACACTATCTCGCCAGGGCAACACTGCATGGGATTTCCTCTGCCAGGAGGGAGCTGCTGCTTTGTAGTTTGTGCTGGGAAACCTTGCTTTGGCAAGTGCCAATTGACCGCATTCAGGCAGAAAGAAAAGAGAATCGCAAGGGGCCTTTTCTCCCCGGCTGCTCTGCCAAGCCCTTCCAGCTAAAACTATGCCGTTGCTCCTCTGGAAGGATCCCTGCACCGCGACGTAGTTTTTCAGAAGAAGCCTTGCGTTTGCAAGAGCAAAGGAGGAATTCGTTGCAGGAAAGAGGAAGGAAAGAAAGTTTCTCTCCCTCTGCCTGCTTTGCTCAGAGGACTGGATGAAGTTAGGAAGTTCTCCCTTTCACTGAGAAACGTGCAGGCTGCTGTTGCCTGGGCGCTCTGTTCTTTGCAAAAGAGTCTGCTGTTCCACGCTTTGAACCGTGGAAAGGCTCCGGGCTCTGCTAAGATTTCCCCCGGTGCTTCGTTTGCCCTAGGCCAAAGAGAGCCTTCACAATAGCTGAACGCTAACACTGCATACTCGTTCCACTTCCAGAACAGGGCTACCGCGAGGCAGTTCTCCGGGGGAAAACGGCCTTTCGCGAAGACAGATCTGCCGAGCTCACTGCGGGAAAGCGAAAGCAAAGGACGCTTTTCTCCCTCTAACCGCTTTCGTCAGAGGAACGGGGGAAGTGACAGTGTTCTTTCTCTCACTGAGATACACACAATCTGATGTTGCCTCTGAGCTCCGTTGCTGGCAAAGAACTGAAACTGACATACATTCCTGTGGGGAAACACAGGGCTTTGCTAGGATTTCTCTAGGCAGTCTGTTTTCCCTGGGCCTCGCTGTAGCAACACTATCTCGCCAGGGCAACACTGCATGGGATTTCCTCTGCCAGGAGAGAGCTGCTGCTTTGTAGTTTGTGCTGGGAAACCTTGCTTTGGCAAGTGCCAATTGACCGCATTCAGGCAGAAAGAAAAGAGAATCGCAAGAGGCCTTTTCTCCCCGGCTGCTCTGCCAAGCCCTTCCAGCTAAAACTATGCCGTTGCTCCTCTGGAAGGATCCCTGCACCGCGACGTAGTTTTTCAGAAGAAGCCTTGCGTTTGCAAGAGCAAAGGAGGAATTCGTTGCAGGAAAGAGGAAGGAAAGAAAGTTTCTCTCCCTCTGCCTGCTTTGCTCAGAGGACTGGATGAAGTTAGGAAGTTCTCCCTTTCACTGAGAAACGTGCAGGCTGCTGTTGCCTGGGCGCTCTGTTCTTTGCAAAAGAGTCTGCTGTTCCATGCTTTGAACCGTGGAAAGGCGCCGGGCTCTGCTAAGATTTCCCCCGGCGCTTCGTTTGCCCTGGGCCAAAGAGAGCCTTCACAATAGCTGAACGCTAACACTGCATACTCGTTCCACTTCCAGAACAGGGCTACCGCGAGGCAGTTCTCTGGGGGAAAACGGGCCTTCGCGAAGACAGATCTGCCGAGCTCACTGCGGGAAAGCGAAAGCAAAGGACGCTTTTCTCCCTCTAACCGCTTTCGTCAGAGGAACGGGGGAAGTCACAGTGTTCTTTCTCTCACTGAGATACACACAATCTGACGTTGCCTCTGAGCTCCGTTGCTGGCAAAGAACTGAAACTGACATACATTCCTGTGGGGAAACACAGGGCTTTGCTAGGATTTCTCTAGGCAGTCTGTTTTCCCTGGTCCTCGCTGTAGCAACACTATCTCGCCAGGGCAACACTGCATGGGATTTCCTCTGCCAGGAGGGAGCTGCTGCTTTGTAGTTTGTGCTGGGAAACCTTGCTTTGGCAAGTGCCAATTGACCGCATTCAGGCAGAAAGAAAAGAGAATCGCAAGGGGCCTTTTCTCCCCGGCTGCTCTGCCAAGCCCTTCCAGCTAAAACTATGCCGTTGCTCCTCTGGAAGGATCCTTGCACCGCGACGTAGTTTTTCAGAAGAAGCCTTGCGTTTGCAAGAGCAAAGGAGGAATTCGTTGCAGGAAAGAGGAAGGAAAGAAAGTTTCTCTCCCTCTGCCTGCTTTGCTCAGAGGACTGGATGAAGTTAGGAAGTTCTCCCTTTCACTGAGAAACGTGCAGGCTGCTGTTGCCTGGGCGCTCTGTTCTTTGCAAAAGAGTCTGCTGTTCCACGCTTTGAACCGTGGAAAGGCGCCGAGTTCTGCTAAGATTTCCCCCGGCGCTTCGTTTGCCCTGGGCCAAAGCGAGCCTTCACAATAGCTGAACGCTAACACTGCATACTCGTTCCACTTCCAGAACAGGGCTACCGCGAGGCAGTTCTCTGGGGGAAAACGGGCCTTCGCGAAGACAGATCTGCCGAGCTCACTGCGGGAAAGCGAAAGCAAAGGACGCTTTTCTCCCTCTAACCGCTTTCGTCAGAGGAACGGGGGAAGTGACAGTGTTCTTTCTCTCACTGAGATACACACAATCTGATGTTGCCTCTGAGCTCCGTTGCTGGCAAAGAACTGAAACTGACATACATTCCTGTGGGGAAACACAGGGCTTTGCTAGGATTTCTCTAGGCAGTCTGTTTTCCCTGGGCCTCGCTGTAGCAACACTATCTCGCCAGGGCAACACTGCATGGGATTTCCTCTGCCAGGAGAGAGCTGCTGCTTTGTAGTTTGTGCTGGGAAACCTTGCTTTGGCAAGTGCCAATTGACCGCATTCAGGCAGACAGAAAAGAGAATCGCAAGAGGCCTTTTCTCCCCGGCTGCTCTGCCAAGCCCTTCCAGCTAAAACTATGCCGTTGCTCCTCTGGAAGGATCCCTGCACCGCGACGTAGTTTTTCAGAAGAAGCCTTGCGTTTGCAAGAGCAAAGGAGGAATTCGTTGCAGGAAAGAGGAAGGAAAGAAAGTTTCTCTCCCTCTGCCTGCTTTGCTCAGAGGACTGGATGAAGTTAGGAAGTTCTCCCTTTCACTGAGAAACGTGCAGGCTGCTGTTGCCTGGGCGCTCTGTTCTTTGCAAAAGAGTCTGCTGTTCCACGCTTTGAACCGTGGAAAGGCGCCGGGCTCTGCTAAGATTTCCCCCGGCGCTTCGTTTGCCCTGGGCCAAAGCGAGCCTTCACAATAGCTGAACGCTAACACTGCATACTCGTTCCACTTCCAGAACAGGGCTACCGCGAGGCAGTTCTCTGGGGGAAAACGGGCCTTCGCGAAGACAGATCTGCCGAGCTCACTGCGGGAAAGCGAAAGCAAAGGACGCTTTTCTCCCTCTAACCGCTTTCGTCAGAGGAACGGGGGAAGTGACAGTGTTCTTTCTCTCACTGAGATACACACAATCTGACGTTGCCTCTGAGCTCCGTTGCTGGCAAAGAACTGAAACTGACATACATTCCTGTGGGGAAACACAGGGCTTTGCTAGGATTTCTCTAGGCAGTCTGTTTTCCCTGGGCCTCGCTGTAGCAACACTATCTCGCCAGGGCAACACTGCATGGGATTTCCTCTGCCAGGAGGGAGCTGCTGCTTTGTAGTTTGTGCTGGGAAACCTTGCTTTGGCAAGTGCCAATTGACCGCATTCAGGCAGAAAGAAAAGAGAATCGCAAGGGGCCTTTTCTCCCCGGCTGCTCTGCCAAGCCCTTCCAGCTAAAACTATGCCGTTGCTCCTCTGGAAGGATCCCTGCACCGCGACGTAGTTTTTCAGAAGAAGCCTTGCGTTTGCAAGAGCAAAGGAGGAATTCGTTGCAGGAAAGAGGAAGGAAAGAAAGTTTCTCTCCCTCTGCCTGCTTTGCTCAGAGGACTGGATGAAGTTAGGAAGTTCTCCCTTTCCCTGAGAAACGTGCGGGCTGCTGTTGCCTGGGCGCTCTCTTCTTTGCAAAAGAGTCTGCTGTTCCACGCTTTGAACCGTGGAAAGGCGCCGGGCTCTGCTAAGATTTCCCCCGGTGCTTCGTTTGCCCTGGGCCAAAGAGAGCCTTCACAATAGCTGAACGCTAACACTGCATACTCGTTCCACTTCCAGAACAGGGCTACCGCGAGGCAGTTCTCCGGGGGAAAACGGCCTTTCGCGAAGGCAGATCTGCCGAGCTCACTGCGGGAAAGCGAAAGCAAAGGACGCTTTTCTCCCTCTAACCGCTTTCGTCAGAGGAACGGGGGAAGTGACAGTGTTCTTTCTCTCACTGAGATACACACAATCTGACGTTGCCTCTGAGCTCCGTTGCTGGCAAAGAACTGAAACTGACATACATTCCTGTGGGGAAACACAGGGCTTTGCTAGGATTTCTCTAGGCAGTCTGTTTTCCCTGGGCCTCGCTGTAGCAACACTATCTCGCCAGGGCAACACTGCATGGGATTTCCTCTGCCAGGAGGGAGCTGCTGCTTTGTAGTTTGTGCTGGGAAACCTTGCTTTGGCAAGTGCCAATTGACCGCATTCAGGCAGAAAGAAAAGAGAATCGCAAGGGGCCTTTTCTCCCCGGCTGCTCTGCCAAGCCCTTCCAGCTAAAACTATGCCGTTGCTCCTCTGGAAGGATCCCTGCACCGCGACCTAGTTTTTCAGAAGAAGCCTTGCGTTTGCAAGAGCAAAGGAGGAATTCGTTGCAGGAAAGAGGAAGGAAAGAAAGTTTCTCTCCCTCTGCCTGCTTTGCTCAGAGGACTGGATGAAGTTAGGAAGTTCTCCCTTTCACTGAGAAACGTGCAGGCTGCTGTTGCCTGGGCGCTCTGTTCTTTGCAAAAGAGTCTGCTGTTCCACGCTTTGAACCGTGGAAAGGCGCCGGGCTCTGCTAAGATTTCCCCCGGCGCTTCGTTTGCCCTGGGCCAAAGAGAGCCTTCACAATAGCTGAACGCTAACACTGCATACTCGTTCCACTTCCAGAACAGGGCTACCGCGAGGCAGTTCTCCGGGGGAAAACGGCCTTTCGCGAAGGCAGATCTGCCGAGCTCACTGCGGGAAAGCGAAAGCAAAGGACGCTTTTCTCCCTCTAACCGCTTTCGTCAGAGGAACGGGGGAAGTGACAGTGTTCTTTCTCTCACTGAGATACACACAATCTGACGTTGCCTCTGAGCTCCGTTGCTGGCAAAGAACTGAAACTGACATACATTCCTGTGGGGAAACACAGGGCTTTGCTAGGATTTCTCTAGGCAGTCTGTTTTCCCTGGGCCTCGCTGTAGCAACACTATCTCGCCAGGGCAACACTGCATGGGATTTCCTCTGCCAGGAGGGAGCTGCTGCTTTGTAGTTTGTGCTGGGAAACCTTGCTTTGGCAAGTGCCAATTGACCGCATTCAGGCAGAAAGAAAAGAGAATCGCAAGGGGCCTTTTCTCCCCGGCTGCTCTGCCAAGCCCTTCCAGCTAAAACTATGCCGTTGCTCCTCTGGAAGGATCCCTGCACCGCGACGTAGTTTTTCAGAAGAAGCCTTGCGTTTGCAAGAGCAAAGGAGGAATTCGTTGCAGGAAAGAGGAAGGAAAGAAAGTTTCTCTCCCTCTGCCTGCTTTGCTCAGAGGACTGGATGAAGTTAGGAAGTTCTCCCTTTCCCTGAGAAACGTGCGGGCTGCTGTTGCCTGGGCGCTCTGTTCTTTGCAAAAGAGTCTGCTGTTCCACGCTTTGAACCGTGGAAAGGCGCCGGGCTCTGCTAAGATTTCCCCCGGCGCTTCGTTTGCCCTGGGCCAAAGCGAGCCTTCACAATAGCTGAACGCTAACACTGCATACTCGTTCCACTTCCAGAACAGGGCTACCGCGAGGCAGTTCTCCGGGGGAAAACGGCCTTTCGCGAAGGCAGATCTGCCGAGCTCACTGCGGGAAAGCGAAAGCAAAGGACGCTTTTCTCCCTCTAACCGCTTTCGTCAGAGGAACGGGGGAAGTGACAGTGTTCTTTCTCTCACTGAGATACACACAATCTGACGTTGCCTCTGAGCTCCGTTGCTGGCAAAGAACTGAAACTGACATACATTCCTGTGGGGAAACACAGGGCTTTGCTAGGATTTCTCTAGGCAGTCTGTTTTCCCTGGGCCTCGCTGTAGCAACACTATCTCGCCAGGGCAACACTGCATGGGATTTCCTCTGCCAGGAGAGAGCTGCTGCTTTGTAGTTTGTGCTGGGAAACCTTGCTTTGGCAAGTGCCATTTGACCGCATTCAGGCAGAAAGAAAAGAGAATCGCAAGAGGCCTTTTCTCCCCGGCTGCTCTGCCAAGCCCTTCCAGCTCAAACTATGCCGTTGCTCCTCTGGAAGGATCCTTGCACCGCGACGTAGTTTTTCAGAAGAAGCCTTGCGTTTGCAAGAGCAAAGGAGGAATTCGTTGCAGGAAAGAGGAAGGAAAGAAAGTTTCTCTCCCTCTGCCTGCTTTGCTCAGAGGACTGGATGAAGTTAGGAAGTTCTCCCTTTCACTGAGAAACGTGCAGGCTGCTGTTGCCTGGGCGCTCTGTTCTTTGCAAAAGAGTCTGCTGTTCCACGCTTTGAACCGTGGAAAGGCGCCGGGCTCTGCTAAGATTTCCCCCGGCGCTTCGTTTGCCCTGGGCCAAAGCGAGCCTTCACAATAGCTGAACGCTAACACTGCATACTCGTTCCACTTCCAGAACAGGGCTACTGCGAGGCAGTTCTCCGGGGGAAAACGGCCTTTCGCGAAGGCAGATCTGCCGAGCTCACTGCGGGAAAGCGAAAGCAAAGGACGCTTTTCTCCCTCTAACCGCTTTCGTCAGAGGAACGGGGGAAGTGACAGTGTTCTTTCTCTCACTGAGATACACACAATCTGACGTTGCCTCTGAGCTCCGTTGCTGGCAAAGAACTGAAACTGACATACATTCCTGTGGGGAAACACAGGGCTTTGCTAGGATTTCTCTAGGCAGTCTGTTTTCCCTGGGCCTCGCTGTAGCAACACTATCTCGCCAGGGCAACACTGCATGGGATTTCCTCTGCCAGGAGAGAGCTGCTGCTTTGTAGTTTGTGCTGGGAAACCTTGCTTTGGCAAGTGCCAATTGACCGCATTCAGGCAGAAAGAAAAGAGAATCGCAAGGGGCCTTTTCTCCCCGGCTGCTCTGCCAAGCCCTTCCAGCTAAAACTATGCCGTTGCTCCTCTGGAAGGATCCCTGCACCGCGACGTAGTTTTTCAGAAGAAGCCTTGCGTTTGCAAGAGCAAAGGAGGAATTCGTTGCAGGAAAGAGGAAGGAAAGAAAGTTTCTCTCCCTCTGCCTGCTTTGCTCAGAGGACTGGATGAAGTTAGGAAGTTCTCCCTTTCACTGAGAAACGTGCAGGCTGCTGTTGCCTGGGCGCTCTGTTCTTTGCAAAAGAGTCTGCTGTTCCACGCTTTGAACCGTGGAAAGGCGCCGGGCTCTGCTAAGATTTCCCCCGGCGCTTCGTTTGCCCTGGGCCAAAGCGAGCCTTCACAATAGCTGAACGCTAACACTGCATACTCGTTCCACTTCCAGAACAGGGCTACCGCGAGGCAGTTCTCCGGGGGAAAACGGCCTTTCGCGAAGGCAGATCTGCCGAGCTCACTGCGGGAAAGCGAAAGCAAAGGACGCTTTTCTCCCTCTAACCGCTTTCGTCAGAGGAACGGGGGAAGTGACAGTGTTCTTTCTCTCACTGAGATACACACAATCTGACGTTGCCTCTGAGCTCCGTTGCTGGCAAAGAACTGAAACTGACATACATTCCTGTGGGGAAACACAGGGCTTTGCTAGGATTTCTCTAGGCAGTCTGTTTTCCCTGGGCCTCGCTGTAGCAACACTATCTCGCCAGGGCAACACTGCATGGGATTTCCTCTGCCAGGAGGGAGCTGCTGCTTTGTAGTTTGTGCTGGGAAACCTTGCTTTGGCAAGTGCCAATTGACCGCATTCAGGCAGAAAGAAAAGAGAATCGCAAGGGGCCTTTTCTCCCCGGCTGCTCTGCCAAGCCCTTCCAGCTAAAACTATGCCGTTGCTCCTCTGGAAGGATCCCTGCACCGCGACGTAGTTTTTCAGAAGAAGCCTTGCGTTTGCAAGAGCAAAGGAGGAATTCGTTGCAGGAAAGAGGAAGGAAAGAAAGTTTCTCTCCCTCTGCCTGCTTTGCTCAGAGGACTGGATGAAGTTAGGAAGTTCTCCCTTTCACTGAGAAACGTGCAGGCTGCTGTTGCCTGGGCGCTCTGTTCTTTGCAAAAGAGTCTGCTGTTCCACGCTTTGAACCGTGGAAAGGCGCCGGGCTCTGCTAAGATTTCCCCCGGTGCTTCGTTTGCCCTAGGCCAAAGAGAGCCTTCACAATAGCTGAACGCTAACACTGCATACTCGTTCCACTTCCAGAACAGGGCTACCGCGAGGCAGTTCTCCGGGGGAAAACGGCCTTTCGCGAAGGCAGATCTGCCGAGCTCACTGAGGGAAAGCGAAAGCAAAGGACGCTTTTCTCCCTCTAACCGCTTTCGTCAGAGGAACGGGGGAAGTGACAGTGTTCTTTCTCTCACTGAGATACACACAATCTGACGTTGCCTCTGAGCTCCGTTGCTGGCAAAGAACTGAAACTGACATACATTCCTGTGGGGAAACACAGGGCTTTGCTAGGATTTCTCTAGGCAGTCTGTTTTCCCTGGGCCTCGCTGTAGCAACACTATCTCGCCAGGGCAACACTGCATGGGATTTCCTCTGCCAGGAGAGAGCTGCTGCTTTGTAGTTTGTGCTGGGAAACTTTGCTTTGGCAAGTGCCATTTGACCGCATTCAGGCAGAAAGAAAAGAGAATCGCAAGAGGCCTTTTCTCCCCGGCTGCTCTGCCAAGCCCTTCCAGCTAAAACTATGCCGTTGCTCCTCTGGAAGGATCCTTGCACCGCGACGTAGTTTTTCAGAGGAAGCCTTGCGTTTGCAAGAGCAAAGGAGGAATTCGTTGCAGGAAAGAGGAAGGAAAGAAAGTTTCTCTCCCTCTGCCTGCTTTGCTCAGAGGACTGGATGAAGTTAGGAAGTTCTCCCTTTCACTGAGAAACGTGCAGGCTGCTGTTGCCTGGGCGCTCTGTTCTTTGCAAAAGAGTCTGCTGTTCCACGCTTTGAACCGTGGAAAGGCGCCGAGTTCTGCTAAGATTTCCCCCGGCGCTTCGTTTGCCCTGGGCCAAAGCGAGCCTTCACAATAGCTGAACGCTAACACTGCATACTCGTTCCACTTCCAGAACAGGGCTACCGCGAGGCAGTTCTCTGGGGGAAAACGGGCCTTCGCGAAGACAGATCTGCCGAGCTCACTGCGGGAAAGCGAAAGCAAAGGACGCTTTTCTCCCTCTAACCGCTTTCGTCAGAGGAACGGGGGAAGTCACAGTGTTCTTTCTCTCACTGAGATACACACAATCTGACGTTGCCTCTGAGCTCCGTTGCTGGCAAAGAACTGAAACTGACATACATTCCTGTGGGGAAACACAGGGCTTTGCTAGGATTTCTCTAGGCAGTCTGTTTTCCCTGGGCCTCGCTGTAGCAACACTATCTCGCCAGGGCAACACTGCATGGGATTTCCTCTGCCAGGAGGGAGCTGCTGCTTTGTAGTTTGTGCTGGGAAACCTTGCTTTGGCAAGTGCCAATTGACCGCATTCAGGCAGAAAGAAAAGAGAATCGCAAGGGGCCTTTTCTCCCCGGCTGCTCTGCCAAGCCCTTCCAGCTAAAACTATGCCGTTGCTCCTCTGGAAGGATCCCTGCACCGCGACGTAGTTTTTCAGAAGAAGCCTTGCGTTTGCAAGAGCAAAGGAGGAATTCGTTGCAGGAAAGAGGAAGGAAAGAAAGTTTCTCTCCCTCTGCCTGCTTTGCTCAGAGGACTGGATGAAGTTAGGAAGTTCTCCCTTTCCCTGAGAAACGTGCGGGCTGCTGTTGCCTGGGCGCTCTGTTCTTTGCAAAAGAGTCTGCTGTTCCACGCTTTGAACCGTGGAAAGGCGCCGGGCTCTGCTAAGATTTCCCCCGGCGCTTCGTTTGCCCTGGGCCAAAGAGAGCCTTCACAATAGCTGAACGCTAACACTGCATACTCGTTCCACTTCCAGAACAGGGCTACCGCGAGGCAGTTCTCCGGGGGAAAACGGCCTTTCGCGAAGGCAGATCTGCCGAGCTCACTGCGGGAAAGCGAAAGCAAAGGACGCTTTTCTCCCTCTAACCGCTTTCGTCAGAGGAACGGGGGAAGTGACAGTGTTCTTTCTCTCACTGAGATACACACAATCTGACGTTGCCTCTGAGCTCCGTTGCTGGCAAAGAACTGAAACTGACATACATTCCTGTGGGGAAACACAGGGCTTTGCTAGGATTTCTCTAGGCAGTCTGTTTTCCCTGGGCCTCGCTGTAGCAACACTATCTCGCCAGGGCAACACTGCATGGGATTTCCTCTGCCAGGAGAGAGCTGCTGCTTTGTAGTTTGTGCTGGGAAACCTTGCTTTGGCAAGTGCCATTTGACCGCATTCAGGCAGAAAGAAAAGAGAATCGCAAGAGGCCTTTTCTCCCCGGCTGCTCTGCCAAGCCCTTCCAGCTCAAACTATGCCGTTGCTCCTCTGGAAGGATCCTTGCACCGCGACGTAGTTTTTCAGAAGAAGCCTTGCGTTTGCAAGAGCAAAGGAGGAATTCGTTGCAGGAAAGAGGAAGGAAAGAAAGTTTCTCTCCCTCTGCCTGCTTTGCTCAGAGGACTGGATGAAGTTAGGAAGTTCTCCCTTTCACTGAGAAACGTGCAGGCTGCTGTTGCCTGGGCGCTCTGTTCTTTGCAAAAGAGTCTGCTGTTCCACGCTTTGAACCGTGGAAAGGCGCCGGGCTCTGCTAAGATTTCCCCCGGCGCTTCGTTTGCCCTGGGCCAAAGCGAGCCTTCACAATAGCTGAACGCTAACACTGCATACTCGTTCCACTTCCAGAACAGGGCTACTGCGAGGCAGTTCTCCGGGGGAAAACGGCCTTTCGCGAAGGCAGATCTGCCGAGCTCACTGCGGGAAAGCGAAAGCAAAGGACGCTTTTCTCCCTCTAACCGCTTTCGTCAGAGGAACGGGGGAAGTGACAGTGTTCTTTCTCTCACTGAGATACACACAATCTGACGTTGCCTCTGAGCTCCGTTGCTGGCAAAGAACTGAAACTGACATACATTCCTGTGGGGAAACACAGGGCTTTGCTAGGATTTCTCTAGGCAGTCTGTTTTCCCTGGGCCTCGCTGTAGCAACACTATCTCGCCAGGGCAACACTGCATGGGATTTCCTCTGCCAGGAGAGAGCTGCTGCTTTGTAGTTTGTGCTGGGAAACCTTGCTTTGGCAAGTGCCAATTGACCGCATTCAGGCAGAAAGAAAAGAGAATCGCAAGGGGCCTTTTCTCCCCGGCTGCTCTGCCAAGCCCTTCCAGCTAAAACTATGCCGTTGCTCCTCTGGAAGGATCCCTGCACCGCGACGTAGTTTTTCAGAAGAAGCCTTGCGTTTGCAAGAGCAAAGGAGGAATTCGTTGCAGGAAAGAGGAAGGAAAGAAAGTTTCTCTCCCTCTGCCTGCTTTGCTCAGAGGACTGGATGAAGTTAGGAAGTTCTCCCTTTCACTGAGAAACGTGCAGGCTGCTGTTGCCTGGGCGCTCTCTTCTTTGCAAAAGAGTCTGCTGTTCCACGCTTTGAACCGTGGAAAGGCGCCGGGCTCTGCTAAGATTTCCCCCGGCGCTTCGTTTGCCCTGGGCCAAAGCGAGCCTTCACAATAGCTGAACGCTAACACTGCATACTCGTTCCACTTCCAGAACAGGGCTACCGCGAGGCAGTTCTCCGGGGGAAAACGGCCTTTCGCGAAGGCAGATCTGCCGAGCTCACTGCGGGAAAGCGAAAGCAAAGGACGCTTTTCTCCCTCTAACCGCTTTCGTCAGAGGAACGGGGGAAGTCACAGTGTTCTTTCTCTCACTGAGATACACACAATCTGACGTTGCCTCTGAGCTCCGTTGCTGGCAAAGAACTGAAACTGACATACATTCCTGTGGGGAAACACAGGGCTTTGCTAGGATTTCTCTAGGCAGTCTGTTTTCCCTGGTCCTCGCTGTAGCAACACTATCTCGCCAGGGCAACACTGCATGGGATTTCCTCTGCCAGGAGGGAGCTGCTGCTTTGTAGTTTGTGCTGGGAAACCTTGCTTTGGCAAGTGCCAATTGACCGCATTCAGGCAGAAAGAAAAGAGAATCGCAGGAGGCCTTTTCTCCCCGGCTGCTCTGCCAAGCCCTTCCAGCTAAAACTATGCCGTTGCTCCTCTGGAAGGATCCCTGCACCGCGACGTAGTTTTTCAGAAGAAGCCTTGCGTTTGCAAGAGCAAAGGAGGAATTCGTTGCAGGAAAGAGGAAGGAAAGAAAGTTTCTCTCCCTCTGCCTGCTTTGCTCAGAGGACTGGATGAAGTTAGGAAGTTCTCCCTTTCACTGAGAAACGTGCAGGCTGCTGTTGCCTGGGCGCTCTGTTCTTTGCAAAAGAGTCTGCTGTTCCACGCTTTGAACCGTGGAAAGGCGCCGGGCTCTGCTAAGATTTCCCCCGGTGCTTCGTTTGCCCTAGGCCAAAGAGAGCCTTCACAATAGCTGAACGCTAACACTGCATACTCGTTCCACTTCCAGAACAGGGCTACCGCGAGGCAGTTCTCCGGGGGAAAACGGCCTTTCGCGAAGGCAGATCTGCCGAGCTCACTGAGGGAAAGCGAAAGCAAAGGACGCTTTTCTCCCTCTAACCGCTTTCGTCAGAGGAACGGGGGAAGTGACAGTGTTCTTTCTCTCACTGAGATACACACAATCTGACGTTGCCTCTGAGCTCCGTTGCTGGCAAAGAACTGAAACTGACATACATTCCTGTGGGGAAACACAGGGCTTTGCTAGGATTTCTCTAGGCAGTCTGTTTTCCCTGGGCCTCGCTGTAGCAACACTATCTCGCCAGGGCAACACTGCATGGGATTTCCTCTGCCAGGAGAGAGCTGCTGCTTTGTAGTTTGTGCTGGGAAACCTTGCTTTGGCAAGTGCCATTTGACCGCATTCAGGCAGAAAGAAAAGAGAATCGCAAGAGGCCTTTTCTCCCCGGCTGCTCTGCCAAGCCCTTCCAGCTAAAACTATGCCGTTGCTCCTCTGGAAGGATCCTTGCACCGCGACGTAGTTTTTCAGAGGAAGCCTTGCGTTTGCAAGAGCAAAGGAGGAATTCGTTGCAGGAAAGAGGAAGGAAAGAAAGTTTCTCTCCCTCTGCCTGCTTTGCTCAGAGGACTGGATGAAGTTAGGAAGTTCTCCCTTTCACTGAGAAACGTGCAGGCTGCTGTTGCCTGGGCGCTCTGTTCTTTGCAAAAGAGTCTGCTGTTCCACGCTTTGAACCGTGGAAAGGCGCCGGGCTCTGCTAAGATTTCCCCCGGCGCTTCGTTTGCCCTGGGCCAAAGCGAGCCTTCACAATAGCTGAACGCTAACACTGCATACTCGTTCCACTTCCAGAACAGGGCTACCGCGAGGCAGTTCTCTGGGGGAAAACGGGCCTTCGCGAAGACAGATCTGCCGAGCTCACTGCGGGAAAGCGAAAGCAAAGGACGCTTTTTTCCCTCTAACCGCTTTCGTCAGAGGAACGGGGGAAGTCACAGTGTTCTTTCTCTCACTGAGATACACACAATCTGACGTTGCCTCTGAGCTCCGTTGCTGGCAAAGAACTGAAACTGACATACATTCCTGTGGGGAAACACAGGGCTTTGCTAGGATTTCTCTAGGCAGTCTGTTTTCCCTGGGCCTCGCTGTAGCAACACTATCTCGCCAGGGCAACACTGCATGGGATTTCCTCTGCCAGGAGGGAGCTGCTGCTTTGTAGTTTGTGCTGGGAAACCTTGCTTTGGCAAGTGCCAATTGACCGCATTCAGGCAGAAAGAAAAGAGAATCGCAAGGGGCCTTTTCTCCCCGGCTGCTCTGCCAAGCCCTTCCAGCTAAAACTATGCCGTTGCTCCTCTGGAAGGATCCCTGCACCGCGACCTAGTTTTTCAGAAGAAGCCTTGCGTTTGCAAGAGCAAAGGAGGAATTCGTTGCAGGAAAGAGGAAGGAAAGAAAGTTTCTCTCCCTCTGCCTGCTTTGCTCAGAGGACTGGATGAAGTTAGGAAGTTCTCCCTTTCACTGAGAAACGTGCAGGCTGCTGTTGCCTGGGCGCTCTGTTCTTTGCAAAAGAGTCTGCTGTTCCACGCTTTGAACCGTGGAAAGGCGCCGGGCTCTGCTAAGATTTCCCCCGGCGCTTCGTTTGCCCTGGGCCAAAGCGAGCCTTCACAATAGCTGAACGCTAACACTGCATACTCGTTCCACTTCCAGAACAGGGCTACCGCGAGGCAGTTCTCCGGGGGAAAACGGGCCTTCGCGAAGACAGATCTGCCGAGCTCACTGCGGGAAAGCGAAAGCAAAGGACGCTTTTTTCCCTCTAACCGCTTTCGTCAGAGGAACGGGGGAAGTCACAGTGTTCTTTCTCTCACTGAGATACACACAATCTGACGTTGCCTCTGAGCTCCGTTGCTGGCAAAGAACTGAAACTGACATACATTCCTGTGGGGAAACACAGGGCTTTGCTAGGATTTCTCTAGGCAGTCTGTTTTCCCTGGGCCTCGCTGTAGCAACACTATCTCGCCAGGGCAACACTGCATGGGATTTCCTCTGCCAGGAGGGAGCTGCTGCTTTGTAGTTTGTGCTGGGAAACCTTGCTTTGGCAAGTGCCAATTGACCGCATTCAGGCAGAAAGAAAAGAGAATCGCAAGGGGCCTTTTCTCCCCGGCTGCTCTGCCAAGCCCTTCCAGCTAAAACTATGCCGTTGCTCCTCTGGAAGGATCCCTGCACCGCGACCTAGTTTTTCAGAAGAAGCCTTGCGTTTGCAAGAGCAAAGGAGGAATTCGTTGCAGGAAAGAGGAAGGAAAGAAAGTTTCTCTCCCTCTGCCTGCTTTGCTCAGAGGACTGGATGAAGTTAGGAAGTTCTCCCTTTCACTGAGAAACGTGCAGGCTGCTGTTGCCTGGGCGCTCTGTTCTTTGCAAAAGAGTCTGCTGTTCCACGCTTTGAACCGTGGAAAGGCGCCGGGCTCTGCTAAGATTTCCCCCGGCGCTTCGTTTGCCCTGGGCCAAAGAGAGCCTTCACAATAGCTGAACGCTAACACTGCATACTCGTTCCACTTCCAGAACAGGGCTACTGCGAGGCAGTTCTCCGGGGGAAAACGGCCTTTCGCGAAGGCAGATCTGCCGAGCTCACTGCGGGAAAGCGAAAGCAAAGGACGCTTTTCTCCCTCTAACCGCTTTCGTCAGAGGAACGGGGGAAGTGACAGTGTTCTTTCTCTCACTGAGATACACACAATCTGACGTTGCCTCTGAGCTCCGTTGCTGGCAAAGAACTGAAACTGACATACATTCCTGTGGGGAAACACAGGGCTTTGCTAGGATTTCTCTAGGCAGTCTGTTTTCCCTGGGCCTCGCTGTAGCAACACTATCTCGCCAGGGCAACACTGCATGGGATTTCCTCTGCCAGGAGAGAGCTGCTGCTTTGTAGTTTGTGCTGGGAAACCTTGCTTTGGCAAGTGCCAATTGACCGCATTCAGGCGGAAAGAAAAGAGAATCGCAAGGGGCCTTTTCTCCCCGGCTGCTCTGCCAAGCCCTTCCAGCTAAAACTATGCCGTTGCTCCTCTGGAAGGATCCCTGCACCGCGACGTAGTTTTTCAGAAGAAGCCTTGCGTTTGCAAGAGCAAAGGAGGAATTCGTTGCAGGAAAGAGGAAGGAAAGAAAGTTTCTCTCCCTCTGCCTGCTTTGCTCAGAGGACTGGATGAAGTTAGGAAGTTCTCCCTTTCACTGAGAAACGTGCAGGCTGCTGTTGCCTGGGCGCTCTGTTCTTTGCAAAAGAGTCTGCTGTTCCACGCTTTGAACCGTGGAAAGGCGCCGGGCTCTGCTAAGATTTCCCCCGGCGCTTCGTTTGCCCTGGGCCAAAGCGAGCCTTCACAATAGCTGAACGCTAACACTGCATACTCGTTCCACTTCCAGAACAGGGCTACCGCGAGGCAGTTCTCCGGGGGAAAACGGCCTTTCGCGAAGGCAGATCTGCCGAGCTCACTGCGGGAAAGCGAAAGCAAAGGACGCTTTTCTCCCTCTAACCGCTTTCGTCAGAGGAACGGGGGAAGTGACAGTGTTCTTTCTCTCACTGAGATACACACAATCTGACGTTGCCTCTGAGCTCCGTTGCTGGCAAAGAACTGAAACTGACATACATTCCTGTGGGGAAACACAGGGCTTTGCTAGGATTTCTCTAGGCAGTCTGTTTTCCCTGGTCCTCGCTGTAGCAACACTATCTCGCCAGGGCAACACTGCATGGGATTTCCTCTGCCAGGAGGGAGCTGCTGCTTTGTAGTTTGTGCTGGGAAACCTTGCTTTGGCAAGTGCCAATTGACCGCATTCAGGCAGAAAGAAAAGAGAATCGCAAGGGGCCTTTTCTCCCCGGCTGCTCTGCCAAGCCCTTCCAGCTAAAACTATGCCGTTGCTCCTCTGGAAGGATCCCTGCACCGCGACGTAGTTTTTCAGAAGAAGCCTTGCGTTTGCAAGAGCAAAGGAGGAATTCGTTGCAGGAAAGAGGAAGGAAAGAAAGTTTCTCTCCCTCTGCCTGCTTTGCTCAGAGGACTGGATGAAGTTAGGAAGTTCTCCCTTTCACTGAGAAACGTGCAGGCTGCTGTTGCCTGGGCGCTCTGTTCTTTGCAAAAGAGTCTGCTGTTCCACGCTTTGAACCGTGGAAAGGCGCCGGGCTCTGCTAAGATTTCCCCCGGTGCTTCGTTTGCCCTAGGCCAAAGAGAGCCTTCACAATAGCTGAACGCTAACACTGCATACTCGTTCCACTTCCAGAACAGGGCTACCGCGAGGCAGTTCTCCGGGGGAAAACGGCCTTTCGCGAAGGCAGATCTGCCGAGCTCACTGAGGGAAAGCGAAAGCAAAGGACGCTTTTCTCCCTCTAACCGCTTTCGTCAGAGGAACGGGGGAAGTGACAGTGTTCTTTCTCTCACTGAGATACACACAATCTGACGTTGCCTCTGAGCTCCGTTGCTGGCAAAGAACTGAAACTGACATACATTCCTGTGGGGAAACACAGGGCTTTGCTAGGATTTCTCTAGGCAGTCTGTTTTCCCTGGGCCTCGCTGTAGCAACACTATCTCGCCAGGGCAACACTGCATGGGATTTCCTCTGCCAGGAGAGAGCTGCTGCTTTGTAGTTTGTGCTGGGAAACCTTGCTTTGGCAAGTGCCATTTGACCGCATTCAGGCAGAAAGAAAAGAGAATCGCAAGAGGCCTTTTCTCCCCGGCTGCTCTGCCAAGCCCTTCCAGCTAAAACTATGCCGTTGCTCCTCTGGAAGGATCCTTGCACCGCGACGTAGTTTTTCAGAGGAAGCCTTGCGTTTGCAAGAGCAAAGGAGGAATTCGTTGCAGGAAAGAGGAAGGAAAGAAAGTTTCTCTCCCTCTGCCTGCTTTGCTCAGAGGACTGGATGAAGTTAGGAAGTTCTCCCTTTCACTGAGAAACGTGCAGGCTGCTGTTGCCTGGGCGCTCTGTTCTTTGCAAAAGAGTCTGCTGTTCCACGCTTTGAACCGTGGAAAGGCGCCGAGTTCTGCTAAGATTTCCCCCGGCGCTTCGTTTGCCCTGGGCCAAAGCGAGCCTTCACAATAGCTGAACGCTAACACTGCATACTCGTTCCACTTCCAGAACAGGGCTACCGCGAGGCAGTTCTCTGGGGGAAAACGGGCCTTCGCGAAGACAGATCTGCCGAGCTCACTGCGGGAAAGCGAAAGCAAAGGACGCTTTTCTCCCTCTAACCGCTTTCGTCAGAGGAACGGGGGAAGTGACAGTGTTCTTTCTCTCACTGAGATACACACAATCTGATGTTGCCTCTGAGCTCCGTTGCTGGCAAAGAACTGAAACTGACATACATTCCTGTGGGGAAACACAGGGCTTTGCTAGGATTTCTCTAGGCAGTCTGTTTTCCCTGGGCCTCGCTGTAGCAACACTATCTCGCCAGGGCAACACTGCATGGGATTTCCTCTGCCAGGAGAGAGCTGCTGCTTTGTAGTTTGTGCTGGGAAACCTTGCTTTGGCAAGTGCCAATTGACCGCATTCAGGCAGAAAGAAAAGAGAATCGCAAGAGGCCTTTTCTCCCCGGCTGCTCTGCCAAGCCCTTCCAGCTAAAACTATGCCGTTGCTCCTCTGGAAGGATCCCTGCACCGCGACGTAGTTTTTCAGAAGAAGCCTTGCGTTTGCAAGAGCAAAGGAGGAATTCGTTGCAGGAAAGAGGAAGGAAAGAAAGTTTCTCTCCCTCTGCCTGCTTTGCTCAGAGGACTGGATGAAGTTAGGAAGTTCTCCCTTTCACTGAGAAACGTGCAGGCTGCTGTTGCCTGGGCGCTCTGTTCTTTGCAAAAGAGTCTGCTGTTCCACGCTTTGAACCGTGGAAAGGCGCCGGGCTCTGCTAAGATTTCCCCCGGCGCTTCGTTTGCCCTGGGCCAAAGAGAGCCTTCACAATAGCTGAACGCTAACACTGCATACTCGTTCCACTTCCAGAACAGGGCTACTGCGAGGCAGTTCTCCGGGGGAAAACGGCCTTTCGCGAAGGCAGATCTGCCGAGCTCACTGCGGGAAAGCGAAAGCAAAGGACGCTTTTCTCCCTCTAACCGCTTTCGTCAGAGGAACGGGGGAAGTGACAGTGTTCTTTCTCTCACTGAGATACACACAATCTGACGTTGCCTCTGAGCTCCGTTGCTGGCAAAGAACTGAAACTGACATACATTCCTGTGGGGAAACACAGGGCTTTGCTAGGATTTCTCTAGGCAGTCTGTTTTCCCTGGGCCTCGCTGTAGCAACACTATCTCGCCAGGGCAACACTGCATGGGATTTCCTCTGCCAGGAGAGAGCTGCTGCTTTGTAGTTTGTGCTGGGAAACCTTGCTTTGGCAAGTGCCAATTGACCGCATTCAGGCAGAAAGAAAAGAGAATCGCAAGGGGCCTTTTCTCCCCGGCTGCTCTGCCAAGCCCTTCCAGCTAAAACTATGCCGTTGCTCCTCTGGAAGGATCCCTGCACCGCGACGTAGTTTTTCAGAAGAAGCCTTGCGTTTGCAAGAGCAAAGGAGGAATTCGTTGCAGGAAAGAGGAAGGAAAGAAAGTTTCTCTCCCTCTGCCTGCTTTGCTCAGAGGACTGGATGAAGTTAGGAAGTTCTCCCTTTCACTGAGAAACGTGCAGGCTGCTGTTGCCTGGGCGCTCTCTTCTTTGGAAAAGAGTCTGCTGTTCCACGCTTTGAACCGTGGAAAGGCGCCGGGCTCTGCTAAGATTTCCCCCGGCGCTTCGTTTGCCCTGGGCCAAAGAGAGCCTTCACAATAGCTGAACGCTAACACTGCATACTCGTTCCACTTCCAGAACAGGGCTACCGCGAGGCAGTTCTCCGGGGGAAAACGGCCTTTCGCGAAGGCAGATCTGCCGAGCTCACTGCGGGAAAGCGAAAGCAAAGGACGCTTTTCTCCCTCTAACCGCTTTCGTCAGAGGAACGGGGGAAGTCACAGTGTTCTTTCTCTCACTGAGATACACACAATCTGACGTTGCCTCTGAGCTCCGTTGCTGGCAAAGAACTGAAACTGACATACATTCCTGTGGGGAAACACAGGGCTTTGCTAGGATTTCTCTAGGCAGTCTGTTTTCCCTGGGCCTCGCTGTAGCAACACTATCTCGCCAGGGCAACACTGCATGGGATTTCCTCTGCCAGGAGGGAGCTGCTGCTTTGTAGTTTGTGCTGGGAAACCTTGCTTTGGCAAGTGCCAATTGACCGCATTCAGGCAGAAAGAAAAGAGAATCGCAAGGGGCCTTTTCTCCCCGGCTGCTCTGCCAAGCCCTTCCAGCTAAAACTATGCCGTTGCTCCTCTGGAAGGATCCCTGCACCGCGACGTAGTTTTTCAGAAGAAGCCTTGCGTTTGCAAGAGCAAAGGAGGAATTCGTTGCAGGAAAGAGGAAGGAAAGAAAGTTTCTCTCCCTCTGCCTGCTTTGCTCAGAGGACTGGATGAAGTTAGGAAGTTCTCCCTTTCCCTGAGAAACGTGCGGGCTGCTGTTGCCTGGGCGCTCTCTTCTTTGCAAAAGAGTCTGCTGTTCCACGCTTTGAACCGTGGAAAGGCGCCGGGCTCTGCTAAGATTTCCCCCGGTGCTTCGTTTGCCCTGGGCCAAAGAGAGCCTTCACAATAGCTGAACGCTAACACTGCATACTCGTTCCACTTCCAGAACAGGGCTACCGCGAGGCAGTTCTCCGGGGGAAAACGGCCTTTCGCGAAGGCAGATCTGCCGAGCTCACTGCGGGAAAGCGAAAGCAAAGGACGCTTTTCTCCCTCTAACCGCTTTCGTCAGAGGAACGGGGGAAGTGACAGTGTTCTTTCTCTCACTGAGATACACACAATCTGACGTTGCCTCTGAGCTCCGTTGCTGGCAAAGAACTGAAACTGACATACATTCCTGTGGGGAAACACAGGGCTTTGCTAGGATTTCTCTAGGCAGTCTGTTTTCCCTGGGCCTCGCTGTAGCAACACTATCTCGCCAGGGCAACACTGCATGGGATTTCCTCTGCCAGGAGGGAGCTGCTGCTTTGTAGTTTGTGCTGGGAAACCTTGCTTTGGCAAGTGCCAATTGACCGCATTCAGGCAGAAAGAAAAGAGAATCGCAAGAGGCCTTTTCTCCCCGGCTGCTCTGCCAAGCCCTTCCAGCTAAAACTATGCCGTTGCTCCTCTGGAAGGATCCCTGCACCGCGACGTAGTTTTTCAGAAGAAGCCTTGCGTTTGCAAGAGCAAAGGAGGAATTCGTTGCAGGAAAGAGGAAGGAAAGAAAGTTTCTCTCCCTCTGCCTGCTTTGCTCAGAGGACTGGATGAAGTTAGGAAGTTCTCCCTTTCACTGAGAAACGTGCAGGCTGCTGTTGCCTGGGCGCTCTGTTCTTTGCAAAAGAGTCTGCTGTTCCACGCTTTGAACCGTGGAAAGGCGCCGGGCTCTGCTAAGATTTCCCCCGGTGCTTCGTTTGCCCTAGGCCAAAGAGAGCCTTCACAATAGCTGAACGCTAACACTGCATACTCGTTCCACTTCCAGAACAGGGCTACCGCGAGGCAGTTCTCCGGGGGAAAACGGCCTTTCGCGAAGGCAGATCTGCCGAGCTCACTGAGGGAAAGCGAAAGCAAAGGACGCTTTTCTCCCTCTAACCGCTTTCGTCAGAGGAACGGGGGAAGTGACAGTGTTCTTTCTCTCACTGAGATACACACAATCTGACGTTGCCTCTGAGCTCCGTTGCTGGCAAAGAACTGAAACTGACATACATTCCTGTGGGGAAACACAGGGCTTTGCTAGGATTTCTCTAGGCAGTCTGTTTTCCCTGGGCCTCGCTGTAGCAACACTATCTCGCCAGGGCAACACTGCATGGGATTTCCTCTGCCAGGAGGGAGCTGCTGCTTTGTAGTTTGTGCTGGGAAACCTTGCTTTGGCAAGTGCCAATTGACCGCATTCAGGCAGAAAGAAAAGAGAATCGCAAGGGGCCTTTTCTCCCCGGCTGCTCTGCCAAGCCCTTCCAGCTAAAACTATGCCGTTGCTCCTCTGGAAGGATCCCTGCACCGCGACGTAGTTTTTCAGAAGAAGCCTTGCGTTTGCAAGAGCAAAGGAGGAATTCGTTGCAGGAAAGAGGAAGGAAAGAAAGTTTCTCTCCCTCTGCCTGCTTTGCTCAGAGGACTGGATGAAGTTAGGAAGTTCTCCCTTTCACTGAGAAACGTGCAGGCTGCTGTTGCCTGGGCGCTCTGTTCTTTGCAAAAGAGTCTGCTGTTCCACGCTTTGAACCGTGGAAAGGCGCCGGGCTCTGCTAAGATTTCCCCCGGCGCTTCGTTTGCCCTGGGCCAAAGAGAGCCTTCACAATAGCTGAACGCTAACACTGCATACTCGTTCCACTTCCAGAACAGGGCTACCGCGAGGCAGTTCTCCGGGGGAAAACGGCCTTTCGCGAAGGCAGATCTGCCGAGCTCACTGCGGGAAAGCGAAAGCAAAGGACGCTTTTCTCCCTCTAACCGCTTTCGTCAGAGGAACGGGGGAAGTGACAGTGTTCTTTCTCTCACTGAGATACACACAATCTGACGTTGCCTCTGAGCTCCGTTGCTGGGAAAGAACTGAAACTGACATACATTCCTGTGGGGAAACACAGGGCTTTGCTAGGATTTCTCTAGGCAGTCTGTTTTCCCTGGGCCTCGCTGTAGCAACACTATCTCGCCAGGGCAACACTGCATGGGATTTCCTCTGCCAGGAGAGAGCTGCTGCTTTGTAGTTTGTGCTGGGAAACCTTGCTTTGGCAAGTGCCAATTGACCGCATTCAGGCAGAAAGAAAAGAGAATCGCAAGGGGCCTTTTCTCCCCGGCTGCTCTGCCAAGCCCTTCCAGCTAAAACTATGCCGTTGCTCCTCTGGAAGGATCCCTGCACCGCGACGTAGTTTTTCAGAAGAAGCCTTGCGTTTGCAAGAGCAAAGGAGGAATTCGTTGCAGGAAAGAGGAAGGAAAGAAAGTTTCTCTCCCTCTGCCTGCTTTGCTCAGAGGACTGGATGAAGTTAGCAAGTTCTCCCTTTCACTGAGAAACGTGCAGGCTGCTGTTGCCTGGGCGCTCTCTTCTTTGGAAAAGAGTCTGCTGTTCCACGCTTTGAACCGTGGAAAGGCGCCGGGCTCTGCTAAGATTTCCCCCGGCGCTTCGTTTGCCCTGGGCCAAAGAGAGCCTTCACAATAGCTGAACGCTAACACTGCATACTCGTTCCACTTCCAGAACAGGGCTACCGCGAGGCAGTTCTCCGGGGGAAAACGGCCTTTCGCGAAGGCAGATCTGCCGAGCTCACTGCGGGAAAGCGAAAGCAAAGGACGCTTTTCTCCCTCTAACCGCTTTCGTCAGAGGAACGGGGGAAGTGACAGTGTTCTTTCTCTCACTGAGATACACACAATCTGACGTTGCCTCTGAGCTCCGTTGCTGGCAAAGAACTGAAACTGACATACATTCCTGTGGGGAAACACAGGGCTTTGCTAGGATTTCTCTAGGCAGTCTGTTTTCCCTGGGCCTCGCTGTAGCAACACTATCTCGCCAGGGCAACACTGCATGGGATTTCCTCTGCCAGGAGGGAGCTGCTGCTTTGTAGTTTGTGCTGGGAAACCTTGCTTTGGCAAGTGCCAATTGACCGCATTCAGGCAGAAAGAAAAGAGAATCGCAAGGGGCCTTTTCTCCCCGGCTGCTCTGCCAAGCCCTTCCAGCTAAAACTATGCCGTTGCTCCTCTGGAAGGATCCCTGCACCGCGACGTAGTTTTTCAGAAGAAGCCTTGCGTTTGCAAGAGCAAAGGAGGAATTCGTTGCAGGAAAGAGGAAGGAAAGAAAGTTTCTCTCCCTCTGCCTGCTTTGCTCAGAGGACTGGATGAAGTTAGGAAGTTCTCCCTTTCACTGAGAAACGTGCAGGCTGCTGTTGCCTGGGCGCTCTGTTCTTTGCAAAAGAGTCTGCTGTTCCACGCTTTGAACCGTGGAAAGGCGCCGGGCTCTGCTAAGATTTCCCCCGGCGCTTCGTTTGCCCTGGGCCAAAGAGAGCCTTCACAATAGCTGAACGCTAACACTGCATACTCGTTCCACTTCCAGAACAGGGCTACCGCGAGGCAGTTCTCCGGGGGAAAACGGCCTTTCGCGAAGGCAGATCTGCCGAGCTCACGGCGGGAAAGCGAAAGCAAAGGACGCTTTTCTCCCTCTAACCGCTTTCGTCAGAGGAACGGGGGAAGTGACAGTGTTCTTTCTCTCACTGAGATACACACAATCTGACGTTGCCTCTGAGCTCCGTTGCTGGCAAAGAACTGAAACTGACATACATTCCTGTGGGGAAACACAGGGCTTTGCTAGGATTTCTCTAGGCAGTCTGTTTTCCCTGGGCCTCGCTGTAGCAACACTATCTCGCCAGGGCAACACTGCATGGGATTTCCTCTGCCAGGAGAGAGCTGCTGCTTTGTAGTTTGTGCTGGGAAACCTTGCTTTGGCAAGTGCCAATTGACCGCATTCAGGCAGAAAGAAAAGAGAATCGCAAGGGGCCTTTTCTCCCCGGCTGCTCTGCCAAGCCCTTCCAGCTAAAACTATGCCGTTGCTCCTCTGGAAGGATCCCTGCACCGCGACGTAGTTTTTCAGAAGAAGCCTTGCGTTTGCAAGAGCAAAGGAGGAATTCGTTGCAGGAAAGAGGAAGGAAAGAAAGTTTCTCTCCCTCTGCCTGCTTTGCTCAGAGGACTGGATGAAGTTAGGAAGTTCTCCCTTTCACTGAGAAACGTGCAGGCTGCTGTTGCCTGGGCGCTCTGTTCTTTGCAAAAGAGTCTGCTGTTCCACGCTTTGAACCGTGGAAAGGCGCCGGGCTCTGCTAAGATTTCCCCCGGCGCTTCGTTTGCCCTGGGCCAAAGCGAGCCTTCACAATAGCTGAACGCTAACACTGCATACTCGTTCCACTTCCAGAACAGGGCTACCGCGAGGCAGTTCTCCGGGGGAAAACGGCCTTTCGCGAAGGCAGATCTGCCGAGCTCACTGCGGGAAAGCGAAAGCAAAGGACGCTTTTCTCCCTCTAACCGCTTTCGTCAGAGGAACGGGGGAAGTCACAGTGTTCTTTCTCTCACTGAGATACACACAATCTGACGTTGCCTCTGAGCTCCGTTGCTGGCAAAGAACTGAAACTGACATACATTCCTGTGGGGAAACACAGGGCTTTGCTAGGATTTCTCTAGGCAGTCTGTTTTCCCTGGTCCTCGCTGTAGCAACACTATCTCGCCAGGGCAACACTGCATGGGATTTCCTCTGCCAGGAGGGAGCTGCTGCTTTGTAGTTTGTGCTGGGAAACCTTGCTTTGGCAAGTGCCAATTGACCGCATTCAGGCAGAAAGAAAAGAGAATCGCAAGGGGCCTTTTCTCCCCGGCTGCTCTGCCAAGCCCTTCCAGCTAAAACTATGCCGTTGCTCCTCTGGAAGGATCCCTGCACCGCGACGTAGTTTTTCAGAAGAAGCCTTGCGTTTGCAAGAGCAAAGGAGGAATTCGTTGCAGGAAAGAGGAAGGAAAGAAAGTTTCTCTCCCTCTGCCTGCTTTGCTCAGAGGACTGGATGAAGTTAGGAAGTTCTCCCTTTCACTGAGAAACGTGCAGGCTGCTGTTGCCTGGGCGCTCTGTTCTTTGCAAAAGAGTCTGCTGTTCCACGCTTTGAACCGTGGAAAGGCGCCGGGCTCTGCTAAGATTTCCCCCGGCGCTTCGTTTGCCCTGGGCCAAAGCGAGCCTTCACAATAGCTGAACGCTAACACTGCATACTCGTTCCACTTCCAGAACAGGGCTACCGCGAGGCAGTTCTCCGGGGGAAAACGGGCCTTCGCGAAGACAGATCTGCCGAGCTCACTGCGGGAAAGCGAAAGCAAAGGACGCTTTTCTCCCTCTAACCGCTTTCGTCAGAGGAACGGGGGAAGTGACAGTGTTCTTTCTCTCACTGAGATACACACAATCTGATGTTGCCTCTGAGCTCCGTTGCTGGCAAAGAACTGAAACTGACATACATTCCTGTGGGGAAACACAGGGCTTTGCTAGGATTTCTCTAGGCAGTCTGTTTTCCCTGGGCCTCGCTGTAGCAACACTATCTCGCCAGGGCAACACTGCATGGGATTTCCTCTGCCAGGAGAGAGCTGCTGCTTTGTAGTTTGTGCTGGGAAACCTTGCTTTGGCAAGTGCCAATTGACCGCATTCAGGCAGAAAGAAAAGAGAATCGCAAGAGGCCTTTTCTCCCCGGCTGCTCTGCCAAGCCCTTCCAGCTAAAACTATGCCGTTGCTCCTCTGGAAGGATCCCTGCACCGCGACGTAGTTTTTCAGAAGAAGCCTTGCGTTTGCAAGAGCAAAGGAGGAATTCGTTGCAGGAAAGAGGAAGGAAAGAAAGTTTCTCTCCCTCTGCCTGCTTTGCTCAGAGGACTGGATGAAGTTAGGAAGTTCTCCCTTTCACTGAGAAACGTGCAGGCTGCTGTTGCCTGGGCGCTCTCTTCTTTGGAAAAGAGTCTGCTGTTCCACGCTTTGAACCGTGGAAAGGCGCCGGGCTCTGCTAAGATTTCCCCCGGCGCTTCGTTTGCCCTGGGCCAAAGAGAGCCTTCACAATAGCTGAACGCTAACACTGCATACTCGTTCCACTTCCAGAACAGGGCTACCGCGAGGCAGTTCTCTGGGGGAAAACGGGCCTTCGCGAAGACAGATCTGCCGAGCTCACTGCGGGAAAGCGAAAGCAAAGGACGCTTTTTTCCCTCTAACCGCTTTCGTCAGAGGAACGGGGGAAGTCACAGTGTTCTTTCTCTCACTGAGATACACACAATCTGACGTTGCCTCTGAGCTCCGTTGCTGGCAAAGAACTGAAACTGACATACATTCCTGTGGGGAAACACAGGGCTTTGCTAGGATTTCTCTAGGCAGTCTGTTTTCCCTGGGCCTCGCTGTAGCAACACTATCTCGCCAGGGCAACACTGCATGGGATTTCCTCTGCCAGGAGGGAGCTGCTGCTTTGTAGTTTGTGCTGGGAAACCTTGCTTTGGCAAGTGCCAATTGACCGCATTCAGGCAGAAAGAAAAGAGAATCGCAAGGGGCCTTTTCTCCCCGGCTGCTCTGCCAAGCCCTTCCAGCTAAAACTATGCCGTTGCTCCTCTGGAAGGATCCCTGCACCGCGACCTAGTTTTTCAGAAGAAGCCTTGCGTTTGCAAGAGCAAAGGAGGAATTCGTTGCAGGAAAGAGGAAGGAAAGAAAGTTTCTCTCCCTCTGCCTGCTTTGCTCAGAGGACTGGATGAAGTTAGGAAGTTCTCCCTTTCACTGAGAAACGTGCAGGCTGCTGTTGCCTGGGCGCTCTGTTCTTTGCAAAAGAGTCTGCTGTTCCACGCTTTGAACCGTGGAAAGGCGCCGGGCTCTGCTAAGATTTCCCCCGGCGCTTCGTTTGCCCTGGGCCAAAGCGAGCCTTCACAATAGCTGAACGCTAACACTGCATACTCGTTCCACTTCCAGAACAGGGCTACCGCGAGGCAGTTCTCCGGGGGAAAACGGCCTTTCGCGAAGGCAGATCTGCCGAGCTCACTGCGGGAAAGCGAAAGCAAAGGACGCTTTTCTCCCTCTAACCGCTTTCGTCAGAGGAACGGGGGAAGTCACAGTGTTCTTTCTCTCACTGAGATACACACAATCTGACGTTGCCTCTGAGCTCCGTTGCTGGCAAAGAACTGAAACTGACATACATTCCTGTGGGGAAACACAGGGCTTTGCTAGGATTTCTCTAGGCAGTCTGTTTTCCCTGGTCCTCGCTGTAGCAACACTATCTCGCCAGGGCAACACTGCATGGGATTTCCTCTGCCAGGAGGGAGCTGCTGCTTTGTAGTTTGTGCTGGGAAACCTTGCTTTGGCAAGTGCCAATTGACCGCATTCAGGCAGAAAGAAAAGAGAATCGCAAGGGGCCTTTTCTCCCCGGCTGCTCTGCCAAGCCCTTCCAGCTAAAACTATGCCGTTGCTCCTCTGGAAGGATCCCTGCACCGCGACGTAGTTTTTCAGAAGAAGCCTTGCGTTTGCAAGAGCAAAGGAGGAATTCGTTGCAGGAAAGAGGAAGGAAAGAAAGTTTCTCTCCCTCTGCCTGCTTTGCTCAGAGGACTGGATGAAGTTAGGAAGTTCTCCCTTTCACTGAGAAACGTGCAGGCTGCTGTTGCCTGGGCGCTCTGTTCTTTGCAAAAGAGTCTGCTGTTCCACGCTTTGAACCGTGGAAAGGCGCCGGGCTCTGCTAAGATTTCCCCCGGCGCTTCGTTTGCCCTGGGCCAAAGCGAGCCTTCACAATAGCTGAACGCTAACACTGCATACTCGTTCCACTTCCAGAACAGGGCTACCGCGAGGCAGTTCTCCGGGGGAAAACGGGCCTTCGCGAAGACAGATCTGCCGAGCTCACTGCGGGAAAGCGAAAGCAAAGGACGCTTTTCTCCCTCTAACCGCTTTCGTCAGAGGAACGGGGGAAGTGACAGTGTTCTTTCTCTCACTGAGATACACACAATCTGATGTTGCCTCTGAGCTCCGTTGCTGGCAAAGAACTGAAACTGACATACATTCCTGTGGGGAAACACAGGGCTTTGCTAGGATTTCTCTAGGCAGTCTGTTTTCCCTGGGCCTCGCTGTAGCAACACTATCTCGCCAGGGCAACACTGCATGGGATTTCCTCTGCCAGGAGAGAGCTGCTGCTTTGTAGTTTGTGCTGGGAAACCTTGCTTTGGCAAGTGCCAATTGACCGCATTCAGGCAGAAAGAAAAGAGAATCGCAAGAGGCCTTTTCTCCCCGGCTGCTCTGCCAAGCCCTTCCAGCTAAAACTATGCCGTTGCTCCTCTGGAAGGATCCCTGCACCGCGACGTAGTTTTTCAGAAGAAGCCTTGCGTTTGCAAGAGCAAAGGAGGAATTCGTTGCAGGAAAGAGGAAGGAAAGAAAGTTTCTCTCCCTCTGCCTGCTTTGCTCAGAGGACTGGATGAAGTTAGGAAGTTCTCCCTTTCACTGAGAAACGTGCAGGCTGCTGTTGCCTGGGCGCTCTCTTCTTTGGAAAAGAGTCTGCTGTTCCACGCTTTGAACCGTGGAAAGGCGCCGGGCTCTGCTAAGATTTCCCCCGGCGCTTCGTTTGCCCTGGGCCAAAGAGAGCCTTCACAATAGCTGAACGCTAACACTGCATACTCGTTCCACTTCCAGAACAGGGCTACCGCGAGGCAGTTCTCTGGGGGAAAACGGGCCTTCGCGAAGACAGATCTGCCGAGCTCACTGCGGGAAAGCGAAAGCAAAGGACGCTTTTTTCCCTCTAACCGCTTTCGTCAGAGGAACGGGGGAAGTCACAGTGTTCTTTCTCTCACTGAGATACACACAATCTGACGTTGCCTCTGAGCTCCGTTGCTGGCAAAGAACTGAAACTGACATACATTCCTGTGGGGAAACACAGGGCTTTGCTAGGATTTCTCTAGGCAGTCTGTTTTCCCTGGGCCTCGCTGTAGCAACACTATCTCGCCAGGGCAACACTGCATGGGATTTCCTCTGCCAGGAGGGAGCTGCTGCTTTGTAGTTTGTGCTGGGAAACCTTGCTTTGGCAAGTGCCAATTGACCGCATTCAGGCAGAAAGAAAAGAGAATCGCAAGGGGCCTTTTCTCCCCGGCTGCTCTGCCAAGCCCTTCCAGCTAAAACTATGCCGTTGCTCCTCTGGAAGGATCCCTGCACCGCGACCTAGTTTTTCAGAAGAAGCCTTGCGTTTGCAAGAGCAAAGGAGGAATTCGTTGCAGGAAAGAGGAAGGAAAGAAAGTTTCTCTCCCTCTGCCTGCTTTGCTCAGAGGACTGGATGAAGTTAGGAAGTTCTCCCTTTCACTGAGAAACGTGCAGGCTGCTGTTGCCTGGGCGCTCTGTTCTTTGCAAAAGAGTCTGCTGTTCCACGCTTTGAACCGTGGAAAGGCGCCGGGCTCTGCTAAGATTTCCCCCGGCGCTTCGTTTGCCCTGGGCCAAAGAGAGCCTTCACAATAGCTGAACGCTAACACTGCATACTCGTTCCACTTCCAGAACAGGGCTACTGCGAGGCAGTTCTCCGGGGGAAAACGGCCTTTCGCGAAGGCAGATCTGCCGAGCTCACTGCGGGAAAGCGAAAGCAAAGGACGCTTTTCTCCCTCTAACCGCTTTCGTCAGAGGAACGGGGGAAGTGACAGTGTTCTTTCTCTCACTGAGATACACACAATCTGACGTTGCCTCTGAGCTCCGTTGCTGGCAAAGAACTGAAACTGACATACATTCCTGTGGGGAAACACAGGGCTTTGCTAGGATTTCTCTAGGCAGTCTGTTTTCCCTGGGCCTCGCTGTAGCAACACTATCTCGCCAGGGCAACACTGCATGGGATTTCCTCTGCCAGGAGAGAGCTGCTGCTTTGTAGTTTGTGCTGGGAAACCTTGCTTTGGCAAGTGCCAATTGACCGCATTCAGGCGGAAAGAAAAGAGAATCGCAAGGGGCCTTTTCTCCCCGGCTGCTCTGCCAAGCCCTTCCAGCTAAAACTATGCCGTTGCTCCTCTGGAAGGATCCCTGCACCGCGACGTAGTTTTTCAGAAGAAGCCTTGCGTTTGCAAGAGCAAAGGAGGAATTCGTTGCAGGAAAGAGGAAGGAAAGAAAGTTTCTCTCCCTCTGCCTGCTTTGCTCAGAGGACTGGATGAAGTTAGGAAGTTCTCCCTTTCACTGAGAAACGTGCAGGCTGCTGTTGCCTGGGCGCTCTGTTCTTTGCAAAAGAGTCTGCTGTTCCACGCTTTGAACCGTGGAAAGGCGCCGGGCTCTGCTAAGATTTCCCCCGGCGCTTCGTTTGCCCTGGGCCAAAGCGAGCCTTCACAATAGCTGAACGCTAACACTGCATACTCGTTCCACTTCCAGAACAGGGCTACCGCGAGGCAGTTCTCCGGGGGAAAACGGCCTTTCGCGAAGGCAGATCTGCCGAGCTCACTGCGGGAAAGCGAAAGCAAAGGACGCTTTTCTCCCTCTAACCGCTTTCGTCAGAGGAACGGGGGAAGTCACAGTGTTCTTTCTCTCACTGAGATACACACAATCTGACGTTGCCTCTGAGCTCCGTTGCTGGCAAAGAACTGAAACTGACATACATTCCTGTGGGGAAACACAGGGCTTTGCTAGGATTTCTCTAGGCAGTCTGTTTTCCCTGGTCCTCGCTGTAGCAACACTATCTCGCCAGGGCAACACTGCATGGGATTTCCTCTGCCAGGAGGGAGCTGCTGCTTTGTAGTTTGTGCTGGGAAACCTTGCTTTGGCAAGTGCCAATTGACCGCATTCAGGCAGAAAGAAAAGAGAATCGCAAGGGGCCTTTTCTCCCCGGCTGCTCTGCCAAGCCCTTCCAGCTAAAACTATGCCGTTGCTCCTCTGGAAGGATCCCTGCACCGCGACGTAGTTTTTCAGAAGAAGCCTTGCGTTTGCAAGAGCAAAGGAGGAATTCGTTGCAGGAAAGAGGAAGGAAAGAAAGTTTCTCTCCCTCTGCCTGCTTTGCTCAGAGGACTGGATGAAGTTAGGAAGTTCTCCCTTTCACTGAGAAACGTGCAGGCTGCTGTTGCCTGGGCGCTCTGTTCTTTGCAAAAGAGTCTGCTGTTCCACGCTTTGAACCGTGGAAAGGCGCCGGGCTCTGCTAAGATTTCCCCCGGTGCTTCGTTTGCCCTAGGCCAAAGAGAGCCTTCACAATAGCTGAACGCTAACACTGCATACTCGTTCCACTTCCAGAACAGGGCTACCGCGAGGCAGTTCTCCGGGGGAAAACGGCCTTTCGCGAAGGCAGATCTGCCGAGCTCACTGAGGGAAAGCGAAAGCAAAGGACGCTTTTCTCCCTCTAACCGCTTTCGTCAGAGGAACGGGGGAAGTGACAGTGTTCTTTCTCTCACTGAGATACACACAATCTGACGTTGCCTCTGAGCTCCGTTGCTGGCAAAGAACTGAAACTGACATACATTCCTGTGGGGAAACACAGGGCTTTGCTAGGATTTCTCTAGGCAGTCTGTTTTCCCTGGGCCTCGCTGTAGCAACACTATCTCGCCAGGGCAACACTGCATGGGATTTCCTCTGCCAGGAGAGAGCTGCTGCTTTGTAGTTTGTGCTGGGAAACCTTGCTTTGGCAAGTGCCATTTGACCGCATTCAGGCAGAAAGAAAAGAGAATCGCAAGAGGCCTTTTCTCCCCGGCTGCTCTGCCAAGCCCTTCCAGCTAAAACTATGCCGTTGCTCCTCTGGAAGGATCCTTGCACCGCGACGTAGTTTTTCAGAGGAAGCCTAGCGTTTGCAAGAGCAAAGGAGGAATTCGTTGCAGGAAAGAGGAAGGAAAGAAAGTTTCTCTCCCTCTGCCTGCTTTGCTCAGAGGACTGGATGAAGTTAGGAAGTTCTCCCTTTCACTGAGAAACGTGCAGGCTGCTGTTGCCTGGGCGCTCTGTTCTTTGCAAAAGAGTCTGCTGTTCCACGCTTTGAACCGTGGAAAGGCGCCGAGTTCTGCTAAGATTTCCCCCGGCGCTTCGTTTGCCCTGGGCCAAAGCGAGCCTTCACAATAGCTGAACGCTAACACTGCATACTCGTTCCACTTCCAGAACAGGGCTACCGCGAGGCAGTTCTCTGGGGGAAAACGGGCCTTCGCGAAGACAGATCTGCCGAGCTCACTGCGGGAAAGCGAAAGCAAAGGACGCTTTTCTCCCTCTAACCGCTTTCGTCAGAGGAACGGGGGAAGTGACAGTGTTCTTTCTCTCACTGAGATACACACAATCTGATGTTGCCTCTGAGCTCCGTTGCTGGCAAAGAACTGAAACTGACATACATTCCTGTGGGGAAACACAGGGCTTTGCTAGGATTTCTCTAGGCAGTCTGTTTTCCCTGGGCCTCGCTGTAGCAACACTATCTCGCCAGGGCAACACTGCATGGGATTTCCTCTGCCAGGAGAGAGCTGCTGCTTTGTAGTTTGTGCTGGGAAACCTTGCTTTGGCAAGTGCCAATTGACCGCATTCAGGCAGAAAGAAAAGAGAATCGCAAGAGGCCTTTTCTCCCCGGCTGCTCTGCCAAGCCCTTCCAGCTAAAACTATGCCGTTGCTCCTCTGGAAGGATCCCTGCACCGCGACGTAGTTTTTCAGAAGAAGCCTTGCGTTTGCAAGAGCAAAGGAGGAATTCGTTGCAGGAAAGAGGAAGGAAAGAAAGTTTCTCTCCCTCTGCCTGCTTTGCTCAGAGGACTGGATGAAGTTAGGAAGTTCTCCCTTTCACTGAGAAACGTGCAGGCTGCTGTTGCCTGGGCGCTCTGTTCTTTGCAAAAGAGTCTGCTGTTCCACGCTTTGAACCGTGGAAAGGCGCCGGGCTCTGCTAAGATTTCCCCCGGCGCTTCGTTTGCCCTGGGCCAAAGAGAGCCTTCACAATAGCTGAACGCTAACACTGCATACTCGTTCCACTTCCAGAACAGGGCTACCGCGAGGCAGTTCTCCGGGGGAAAACGGCCTTTCGCGAAGGCAGATCTGCCGAGCTCACTGCGGGAAAGCGAAAGCAAAGGACGCTTTTCTCCCTCTAACCGCTTTCGTCAGAGGAACGGGGGAAGTCACAGTGTTCTTTCTCTCACTGAGATACACACAATCTGACGTTGCCTCTGAGCTCCGTTGCTGGCAAAGAACTGAAACTGACATACATTCCTGTGGGGAAACACAGGGCTTTGCTAGGATTTCTCTAGGCAGTCTGTTTTCCCTGGGCCTCGCTGTAGCAACACTATCTCGCCAGGGCAACACTGCATGGGATTTCCTCTGCCAGGAGGGAGCTGCTGCTTTGTAGTTTGTGCTGGGAAACCTTGCTTTGGCAAGTGCCAATTGACCGCATTCAGGCAGAAAGAAAAGAGAATCGCAAGGGGCCTTTTCTCCCCGGCTGCTCTGCCAAGCCCTTCCAGCTAAAACTATGCCGTTGCTCCTCTGGAAGGATCCCTGCACCGCGACGTAGTTTTTCAGAAGAAGCCTTGCGTTTGCAAGAGCAAAGGAGGAATTCGTTGCAGGAAAGAGGAAGGAAAGAAAGTTTCTCTCCCTCTGCCTGCTTTGCTCAGAGGACTGGATGAAGTTAGCAAGTTCTCCCTTTCCCTGAGAAACGTGCGGGCTGCTGTTGCCTGGGCGCTCTCTTCTTTGCAAAAGAGTCTGCTGTTCCACGCTTTGAACCGTGGAAAGGCGCCGGGCTCTGCTAAGATTTCCCCCGGTGCTTCGTTTGCCCTGGGCCAAAGAGAGCCTTCACAATAGCTGAACGCTAACACTGCATACTCGTTCCACTTCCAGAACAGGGCTACCGCGAGGCAGTTCTCCGGGGGAAAACGGCCTTTCGCGAAGGCAGATCTGCCGAGCTCACTGCGGGAAAGCGAAAGCAAAGGACGCTTTTCTCCCTCTAACCGCTTTCGTCAGAGGAACGGGGGAAGTGACAGTGTTCTTTCTCTCACTGAGATACACACAATCTGACGTTGCCTCTGAGCTCCGTTGCTGGCAAAGAACTGAAACTGACATACATTCCTGTGGGGAAACACAGGGCTTTGCTAGGATTTCTCTAGGCAGTCTGTTTTCCCTGGGCCTCGCTGTAGCAACACTATCTCGCCAGGGCAACACTGCATGGGATTTCCTCTGCCAGGAGAGAGCTGCTGCTTTGTAGTTTGTGCTGGGAAACCTTGCTTTGGCAAGTGCCATTTGACCGCATTCAGGCAGAAAGAAAAGAGAATCGCAAGAGGCCTTTTCTCCCCGGCTGCTCTGCCAAGCCCTTCCAGCTCAAACTATGCCGTTGCTCCTCTGGAAGGATCCTTGCACCGCGACGTAGTTTTTCAGAAGAAGCCTTGCGTTTGCAAGAGCAAAGGAGGAATTCGTTGCAGGAAAGAGGAAGGAAAGAAAGTTTCTCTCCCTCTGCCTGCTTTGCTCAGAGGACTGGATGAAGTTAGGAAGTTCTCCCTTTCACTGAGAAACGTGCAGGCTGCTGTTGCCTGGGCGCTCTGTTCTTTGCAAAAGAGTCTGCTGTTCCACGCTTTGAACCGTGGAAAGGCTCCGGGCTCTGCTAAGATTTCCCCCGGTGCTTCGTTTGCCCTAGGCCAAAGAGAGCCTTCACAATAGCTGAACGCTAACACTGCATACTCGTTCCACTTCCAGAACAGGGCTACCGCGAGGCAGTTCTCCGGGGGAAAACGGCCTTTCGCGAAGGCAGATCTGCCGAGCTCACTGAGGGAAAGCGAAAGCAAAGGACGCTTTTCTCCCTCTAACCGGTTTCGTCAGAGGAACGGGGGAAGTGACAGTGTTCTTTCTCTCACTGAGATACACACAATCTGACGTTGCCTCTGAGCTCCGTTGCTGGCAAAGAACTGAAACTGACATACATTCCTGTGGGGAAACACAGGGCTTTGCTAGGATTTCTCTAGGCAGTCTGTTTTCCCTGGGCCTCGCTGTAGCAACACTATCTCGCCAGGGCAACACTGCATGGGATTTCCTCTGCCAGGAGGGAGCTGCTGCTTTGTAGTTTGTGCTGGGAAACCTTGCTTTGGCAAGTGCCAATTGACCGCATTCAGGCAGAAAGAAAAGAGAATCGCAAGGGGCCTTTTCTCCCCGGCTGCTCTGCCAAGCCCTTCCAGCTAAAACTATGCCGTTGCTCCTCTGGAAGGATCCCTGCACCGCGACGTAGTTTTTCAGAAGAAGCCTTGCGTTTGCAAGAGCAAAGGAGGAATTCGTTGCAGGAAAGAGGAAGGAAAGAAAGTTTCTCTCCCTCTGCCTGCTTTGCTCAGAGGACTGGATGAAGTTAGGAAGTTCTCCCTTTCCCTGAGAAACGTGCGGGCTGCTGTTGCCTGGGCGCTCTCTTCTTTGGAAAAGAGTCTGCTGTTCCACGCTTTGAACCGTGGAAAGGCGCCGGGCTCTGCTAAGATTTCCCCCGGCGCTTCGTTTGCCCTGGGCCAAAGAGAGCCTTCACAATAGCTGAACGCTAACACTGCATACTCGTTCCACTTCCAGAACAGGGCTACCGCGAGGCAGTTCTCCGGGGGAAAACGGCCTTTCGCGAAGGCAGATCTGCCGAGCTCACTGCGGGAAAGCGAAAGCAAAGGACGCTTTTCTCCCTCTAACCGCTTTCGTCAGAGGAACGGGGGAAGTCACAGTGTTCTTTCTCTCACTGAGATACACACAATCTGACGTTGCCTCTGAGCTCCGTTGCTGGCAAAGAACTGAAACTGACATACATTCCTGTGGGGAAACACAGGGCTTTGCTAGGATTTCTCTAGGCAGTCTGTTTTCCCTGGGCCTCGCTGTAGCAACACTATCTCGCCAGGGCAACACTGCATGGGATTTCCTCTGCCAGGAGGGAGCTGCTGCTTTGTAGTTTGTGCTGGGAAACCTTGCTTTGGCAAGTGCCAATTGACCGCATTCAGGCAGAAAGAAAAGAGAATCGCAAGGGGCCTTTTCTCCCCGGCTGCTCTGCCAAGCCCTTCCAGCTAAAACTATGCCGTTGCTCCTCTGGAAGGATCCCTGCACCGCGACGTAGTTTTTCAGAAGAAGCCTTGCGTTTGCAAGAGCAAAGGAGGAATTCGTTGCAGGAAAGAGGAAGGAAAGAAAGTTTCTCTCCCTCTGCCTGCTTTGCTCAGAGGACTGGATGAAGTTAGGAAGTTCTCCCTTTCCCTGAGAAACGTGCGGGCTGCTGTTGCCTGGGCGCTCTCTTCTTTGCAAAAGAGTCTGCTGTTCCACGCTTTGAACCGTGGAAAGGCGCCGGGCTCTGCTAAGATTTCCCCCGGTGCTTCGTTTGCCCTGGGCCAAAGCGAGCCTTCACAATAGCTGAACGCTAACACTGCATACTCGTTCCACTTCCAGAACAGGGCTACCGCGAGGCAGTTCTCCGGGGGAAAACGGCCTTTCGCGAAGGCAGATCTGCCGAGCTCACTGCGGGAAAGCGAAAGCAAAGGACGCTTTTCTCCCTCTAACCGCTTTCGTCAGAGGAACGGGGGAAGTGACAGTGTTCTTTCTCTCACTGAGATACACACAATCTGACGTTGCCTCTGAGCTCCGTTGCTGGCAAAGAACTGAAACTGACATACATTCCTGTGGGGAAACACAGGGCTTTGCTAGGATTTCTCTAGGCAGTCTGTTTTCCCTGGGCCTCGCTGTAGCAACACTATCTCGCCAGGGCAACACTGCATGGGATTTCCTCTGCCAGGAGAGAGCTGCTGCTTTGTAGTTTGTGCTGGGAAACCTTGCTTTGGCAAGTGCCATTTGACCGCATTCAGGCAGAAAGAAAAGAGAATCGCAAGAGGCCTTTTCTCCCCGGCTGCTCTGCCAAGCCCTTCCAGCTCAAACTATGCCGTTGCTCCTCTGGAAGGATCCTTGCACCGCGACGTAGTTTTTCAGAAGAAGCCTTGCGTTTGCAAGAGCAAAGGAGGAATTCGTTGCAGGAAAGAGGAAGGAAAGAAAGTTTCTCTCCCTCTGCCTGCTTTGCTCAGAGGACTGGATGAAGTTAGGAAGTTCTCCCTTTCACTGAGAAACGTGCAGGCTGCTGTTGCCTGGGCGCTCTCTTCTTTGCAAAAGAGTCTGCTGTTCCACGCTTTGAACCGTGGAAAGGCGCCGGGCTCTGCTAAGATTTCCCCCGGCGCTTCGTTTGCCCTGGGCCAAAGCGAGCCTTCACAATAGCTGAACGCTAACACTGCATACTCGTTCCACTTCCAGAACAGGGCTACCGCGAGGCAGTTCTCCGGGGGAAAACGGCCTTTCGCGAAGGCAGATCTGCCGAGCTCACTGCGGGAAAGCGAAAGCAAAGGACGCTTTTCTCCCTCTAACCGCTTTCGTCAGAGGAACGGGGGAAGTCACAGTGTTCTTTCTCTCACTGAGATACACACAATCTGACGTTGCCTCTGAGCTCCGTTGCTGGCAAAGAACTGAAACTGACATACATTCCTGTGGGGAAACACAGGGCTTTGCTAGGATTTCTCTAGGCAGTCTGTTTTCCCTGGGCCTCGCTGTAGCAACACTATCTCGCCAGGGCAACACTGCATGGGATTTCCTCTGCCAGGAGGGAGCTGCTGCTTTGTAGTTTGTGCTGGGAAACCTTGCTTTGGCAAGTGCCAATTGACCGCATTCAGGCAGAAAGAAAAGAGAATCGCAAGGGGCCTTTTCTCCCCGGCTGCTCTGCCAAGCCCTTCCAGCTAAAACTATGCCGTTGCTCCTCTGGAAGGATCCCTGCACCGCGACCTAGTTTTTCAGAAGAAGCCTTGCGTTTGCAAGAGCAAAGGAGGAATTCGTTGCAGGAAAGAGGAAGGAAAGAAAGTTTCTCTCCCTCTGCCTGCTTTGCTCAGAGGACTGGATGAAGTTAGGAAGTTCTCCCTTTCACTGAGAAACGTGCAGGCTGCTGTTGCCTGGGCGCTCTGTTCTTTGCAAAAGAGTCTGCTGTTCCACGCTTTGAACCGTGGAAAGGCGCCGGGCTCTGCTAAGATTTCCCCCGGCGCTTCGTTTGCCCTGGGCCAAAGAGAGCCTTCACAATAGCTGAACGCTAACACTGCATACTCGTTCCACTTCCAGAACAGGGCTACCGCGAGGCAGTTCTCCGGGGGAAAACGGCCTTTCGCGAAGGCAGATCTGCCGAGCTCACTGCGGGAAAGCGAAAGCAAAGGACGCTTTTCTCCCTCTAACCGCTTTTGTCAGAGGAACGGGGGAAGTCACAGTGTTCTTTCTCTCACTGAGATACACACAATCTGACGTTGCCTCTGAGCTCCGTTGCTGGCAAAGAACTGAAACTGACATACATTCCTGTGGGGAAACACAGGGCTTTGCTAGGATTTCTCTAGGCAGTCTGTTTTCCCTGGTCCTCGCTGTAGCAACACTATCTCGCCAGGGCAACACTGCATGGGATTTCCTCTGCCAGGAGGGAGCTGCTGCTTTGTAGTTTGTGCTGGGAAACCTTGCTTTGGCAAGTGCCAATTGACCGCATTCAGGCAGAAAGAAAAGAGAATCGCAAGAGGCCTTTTCTCCCCGGCTGCTCTGCCAAGCCCTTCCAGCTAAAACTATGCCGTTGCTCCTCTGGAAGGATCCCTGCACCGCGACCTAGTTTTTCAGAAGAAGCCTTGCGTTTGCAAGAGCAAAGGAGGAATTCGTTGCAGGAAAGAGGAAGGAAAGAAAGTTTCTCTCCCTCTGCCTGCTTTGCTCAGAGGACTGGATGAAGTTAGCAAGTTCTCCCTTTCACTGAGAAACGTGCAGGCTGCTGTTGCCTGGGCGCTCTGTTCTTTGCAAAAGAGTCTGCTGTTCCACGCTTTGAACCGTGGAAAGGCTCCGGGCTCTGCTAAGATTTCCCCCGGTGCTTCGTTTGCCCTAGGCCAAAGAGAGCCTTCACAATAGCTGAACGCTAACACTGCATACTCGTTCCACTTCCAGAACAGGGCTACCGCGAGGCAGTTCTCCGGGGGAAAACGGCCTTTCGCGAAGGCAGATCTGCCGAGCTCACTGAGGGAAAGCGAAAGCAAAGGACGCTTTTCTCCCTCTAACCGCTTTCGTCAGAGGAACGGGGGAAGTGACAGTGTTCTTTCTCTCACTGAGATACACACAATCTGACGTTGCCTCTGAGCTCCGTTGCTGGCAAAGAACTGAAACTGACATACATTCCTGTGGGGAAACACAGGGCTTTGCTAGGATTTCTCTAGGCAGTCTGTTTTCCCTGGGCCTCGCTGTAGCAACACTATCTCGCCAGGGCAACACTGCATGGGATTTCCTCTGCCAGGAGGGAGCTGCTGCTTTGTAGTTTGTGCTGGGAAACCTTGCTTTGGCAAGTGCCAATTGACCGCATTCAGGCAGAAAGAAAAGAGAATCGCAAGGGGCCTTTTCTCCCCGGCTGCTCTGCCAAGCCCTTCCAGCTAAAACTATGCCGTTGCTCCTCTGGAAGGATCCCTGCACCGCGACCTAGTTTTTCAGAAGAAGCCTTGCGTTTGCAAGAGCAAAGGAGGAATTCGTTGCAGGAAAGAGGAAGGAAAGAAAGTTTCTCTCCCTCTGCCTGCTTTGCTCAGAGGACTGGATGAAGTTAGGAAGTTCTCCCTTTCACTGAGAAACGTGCAGGCTGCTGTTGCCTGGGCGCTCTGTTCTTTGCAAAAGAGTCTGCTGTTCCACGCTTTGAACCGTGGAAAGGCGCCGGGCTCTGCTAAGATTTCCCCCGGCGCTTCGTTTGCCCTGGGCCAAAGAGAGCCTTCACAATAGCTGAACGCTAACACTGCATACTCGTTCCACTTCCAGAACAGGGCTACCGCGAGGCAGTTCTCCGGGGGAAAACGGCCTTTCGCGAAGGCAGATCTGCCGAGCTCACTGCGGGAAAGCGAAAGCAAAGGACGCTTTTCTCCCTCTAACTGCTTTCGTCAGAGGAACGGGGGAAGTCACAGTGTTCTTTCTCTCACTGAGATACACACAATCTGACGTTGCCTCTGAGCTCCGTTGCTGGCAAAGAACTGAAACTGACATACATTCCTGTGGGGAAACACAGGGCTTTGCTAGGATTTCTCTAGGCAGTCTGTTTTCCCTGGGCCTCGCTGTAGCAACACTATCTCGCCAGGGCAACACTGCATGGGATTTCCTCTGCCAGGAGAGAGCTGCTGCTTTGTAGTTTGTGCTGGGAAACCTTGCTTTGGCAAGTGCCAATTGACCGCATTCAGGCAGAAAGAAAAGAGAATCGCAAGGGGCCTTTTCTCCCCGGCTGCTCTGCCAAGCCCTTCCAGCTAAAACTATGCCGTTGCTCCTCTGGAAGGATCCCTGCACCGCGACGTAGTTTTTCAGAAGAAGCCTTGCGTTTGCAAGAGCAAAGGAGGAATTCGTTGCAGGAAAGAGGAAGGAAAGAAAGTTTCTCTCCCTCTGCCTGCTTTGCTCAGAGGACTGGATGAAGTTAGGAAGTTCTCCCTTTCACTGAGAAACGTGCAGGCTGCTGTTGCCTGGGCGCTCTGTTCTTTGCAAAAGAGTCTGCTGTTCCACGCTTTGAACCGTGGAAAGGCGCCGGGCTCTGCTAAGATTTCCCCCGGTGCTTCGTTTGCCCTGGGCCAAAGAGAGCCTTCACAATAGCTGAACGCTAACACTGCATACTCGTTCCACTTCCAGAACAGGGCTACCGCGAGGCAGTTCTCCGGGGGAAAACGGCCTTTCGCGAAGGCAGATCTGCCGAGCTCACTGCGGGAAAGCGAAAGCAAAGGACGCTTTTCTCCCTCTAACCGCTTTTGTCAGAGGAACGGGGGAAGTCACAGTGTTCTTTCTCTCACTGAGATACACACAATCTGACGTTGCCTCTGAGCTCCGTTGCTGGCAAAGAACTGAAACTGACATACATTCCTGTGGGGAAACACAGGGCTTTGCTAGGATTTCTCTAGGCAGTCTGTTTTCCCTGGGCCTCGCTGTAGCAACACTATCTCGCAAGGGCAACACTGCATGGGATTTCCTCTGCCAGGAGGGAGCTGCTGCTTTGTAGTTTGTGCTGGGAAACCTTGCTTTGGCAAGTGCCAATTGACCGCATTCAGGCAGAAAGAAAAGAGAATCGCAAGAGGCCTTTTCTCCCCGGCTGCTCTGCCAAGCCCTTCCAGCTAAAACTATGCCGTTGCTCCTCTGGAAGGATCCCTGCACCGCGACGTAGTTTTTCAGAAGAAGCCTTGCGTTTGCAAGAGCAAAGGAGGAATTCGTTGCAGGAAAGAGGAAGGAAAGAAAGTTTCTCTCCCTCTGCCTGCTTTGCTCAGAGGACTGGATGAAGTTAGCAAGTTCTCCCTTTCACTGAGAAACGTGCAGGCTGCTGTTGCCTGGGCGCTCTCTTCTTTGCAAAAGAGTCTGCTGTTCCACGCTTTGAACTGTGGAAAGGCGCCGGGCTCTGCTAAGATTTCCCCCGGTGCTTCGTTTGCCCTGGGCCAAAGAGAGCCTTCACAATAGCTGAACGCTAACACTGCATACTCGTTCCACTTCCAGAACAGGGCTACTGCGAGGCAGTTCTCCGGGGGAAAACGGCCTTTCGCGAAGGCAGATCTGCCGAGCTCACTGCGGGAAAGCGAAAGCAAAGGACGCTTTTCTCCCTCTAACCGCTTTCGTCAGAGGAACGGGGGAAGTCACAGTGTTCTTTCTCTCACTGAGATACACACAATCTGACGTTGCCTCTGAGCTCCGTTGCTGGCAAAGAACTGAAACTGACATACATTCCTGTGGGGAAACACAGGGCTTTGCTAGGATTTCTCTAGGCAGTCTGTTTTCCCTGGGCCTCGCTGTAGCAACACTATCTCGCCAGGGCAACACTGCATGGGATTTCCTCTGCCAGGAGAGAGCTGCTGCTTTGTAGTTTGTGCTGGGAAACCTTGCTTTGGCAAGTGCCAATTGACCGCATTCAGGCAGAAAGAAAAGAGAATCGCAAGGGGCCTTTTCTCCCCGGCTGCTCTGCCAAGCCCTTCCAGCTAAAACTATGCCGTTGCTCCTCTGGAAGGATCCCTGCACCGCGACGTAGTTTTTCAGAAGAAGCCTTGCGTTTGCAAGAGCAAAGGAGGAATTCGTTGCAGGAAAGAGGAAGGAAAGAAAGTTTCTCTCCCTCTGCCTGCTTTGCTCAGAGGACTGGATGAAGTTAGGAAGTTCTCCCTTTCCCTGAGAAACGTGCGGGCTGCTGTTGCCTGGGCGCTCTGTTCTTTGCAAAAGAGTCTGCTGTTCCACGCTTTGAACCGTGGAAAGGCGCCGGGCTCTGCTAAGATTTCCCCCGGTGCTTCGTTTGCCCTGGGCCAAAGAGAGCCTTCACAATAGCTGAACGCTAACACTGCATACTCCTTCCACTTCCAGAACAGGGCTACCGCGAGGCAGTTCTCCGGGGGAAAACGGCCTTTCGCGAAGGCAGATCTGCCGAGCTCACTGCGGGAAAGCGAAAGCAAAGGACGCTTTTCTCCCTCTAACCGCTTTTGTCAGAGGAACGGGGGAAGTGACAGTGTTCTTTCTCTCACTGAGATACACCCAATCTGACGTTGCCTCTGAGCTCCGTTGCTGGCAAAGAACTGAAACGGACATACATTCCTGTGGGGAAACACAGGGCTTTGCTAGGATTTCTCTAGGCAGTCTGTTTTCCCTGGGCCTCGCTGTAGCAACACTATCTCGCCAGGGCAACACTGCATGGGATTTCCTCTGCCAGGAGAGAGCTGCTGCTTTGTAGGTTGTGCTGGGAAACCTTGCCCTGGCAAGTGCAAAATGACCGCATACAGGCAGAAAGAAAAGAGAATCGCAAGAGGCCTTTTCTCGCCCGCTGCTCTGCCAAGCCCTTCCAGCTAAAACTATGCCGTTGCTCCTCTGGAAGGATCCCTGCACCGCGACGTAGTTTTTCAGAAGAAGCCTTGCGTTTGCAAGAGCAAAGGAGGAATTCGTTGCAGGAAAGAGGAAGGAAAGAAAGTTTCTTTCCCTCTGCCTGCATTGCACAGAGGACTGGATGAAGTTAGGAAGTTCTCCCTTTCACTGAGAAACGTGCAGGCTGCTGTTGCCTGGGCGCTCTCTTCTTTGCAAAAGAGTCTGCTGTTCCACGCTTTGAACCGTGGAAAGGCGCCGGGCTCTGCTAAGATTTCCCCCGGCGCTTCGTTTGCCCTGGGCCAAAGCGAGCCTTCACAATAGCTGAACGCTAACACTGCATACTCGTTCCACTTCCAGAACAGGGCTACCGCGAGGCAGTTCTCCGGGGGAAAACGGCCCTTCGCGAAGGGCAGATCTGCCGAGCTCACTGCGGGAAAGCGAAAGCAAAGGACGCTTTTCTCCCTCTAACTGCTTTCGTCAGAGGAACGGGGGAAGTCACAGTGTTCTTTCTCTCACTGAGATACACACAATCTGACGTTGCCTCTGAGCTCCGTTGCTGGCAAAGAACTGAAACTGACATACATTCCTGTGGGGAAACACGGCTTTGCTAGGATTTCTCTAGGCAGTCTGTTTTCCCTGGGCCTCGCTGTAGCAACACTATCTCGCCAGGGCAACACTGCATGGGATTTCCTCTGCCAGGAGAGAGCTGCTGCTTTGTAGTTTGTGCTGGGAAACCTTGCTTTGGCAAGTGCCAATTGACCGCATTCAGGCAGAAAGAAAAGAGAATCGCAAGAGGTCTTTTCTCGCCGGCTGCTCTGCCAAGCCCTTCCAGCTAAAACTATGCCGTTGCTCCTCTGGAAGGATCCCTGCACCGCGACGTAGTTTTTCAGAAGAAGCCTTGCGTTTGCAAGAGCAAAGGAGGAATTCGTTGCAGGAAAGAGGAAGGAAAGAAAGTTTCTCTCCCTCTGCCTGCTTTGCTCAGAGGACTGGATGAAGTTAGGAAGTTCTCCCTTTCACTGAGAAACGTGCAGGCTGCTCTTGCCTGGGCGCTCTCTTCTTTGCAAAAGAGTCCGCTGTTCCACGCTTTGATCCGTGGAAAGGCGCTGGGCTCTGCTAAGACTTCCCCGGCGCTTCGTTTGACCTGGGCCAAAGCGAGCCTTCACAATAGCTGAACGCTAACACTGCATACTCGTTCCACTTCCAGAACAGGGCTACCGCGAGGCAGTTCTCCAGGGGAAAACGGCCCTTCGCGAAGGGCAGATCTGCCGAGCTCACTGCGGGAAAGCGAAAGCAAAGGACGCTTTTCTCCCTCTAACCGCTTTTGTCAGAGGAACGGGGGAAGTGACAGTGTTCTTTCTCTCACTGAGATACACCCAATCTGACGTTGCCTCTGAGCTCCGTTGCTGGCAAAGAACTGAAACGGACATACATTCCTGTGGGGAAACACAGGGCTTTGCTAGGATTTCTCTAGGCAGTCTGTTTTCCCTGGGCCTCGCTGTAGCAACACTATCTCGCCAGGGCAACACTGCATGGGATTTCCTCTGCCAGGAGAGAGCTGCTGCTTTGTAGTTTGTGCTGGGAAACCTTGCTTTGGCAAGTGCCAATTGACCGCATTCAGGCAGAAAGAAAAGAGAATCGCAAGGGGCCTTTTCTCCCCGGCTGCTCTGCCAAGCCCTTCCAGCTAAAACTATGCCGTTGCTCCTCTGGAAGGATCCCTGCACCGCGACGTAGTTTTTCAGAAGAAGCCTTGCGTTTGCAAGAGCAAAGGAGGAATTCGTTGCAGGAAAGAGGAAGGAAAGAAAGTTTCTCTCCCTCTGCCTGCTTTGCTCAGAGGACTGGATGAAGTTAGGAAGTTCTCCCTTTCACTGAGAAACGTGCAGGCTGCTCTTGCCTGGGCGCTCTCTTCTTTGCAAAAGAGTCCGCTGTTCCACGCTTTGATCCGTGGAAAGGCGCTGGGCTCTGCTAAGACTTCCCCGGCGCTTCGTTTGACCTGGGCCAAAGCGAGCCTTCACAATAGCTGAACGCTAACACTGCATACTCGTTCCACTTCCAGAACAGGGCTACCGCGAGGCAGTTCTCCAGGGGAAAACGGCCCTTCGCGAAGGGCAGATCTGCCGAGCTCACTGCGGGAAAGCGAAAGCAAAGGACGCTTTTCTCCCTCTAACCGCTTTTGTCAGAGGAACGGGGGAAGTGACAGTGTTCTTTCTCTCACTGAGATACACCCAATCTGACGTTGCCTCTGAGCTCCGTTGCTGGCAAAGAACTGAAACGGACATACATTCCTGTGGGGAAACACAGGGCTTTGCTAGGATTTCTCTAGGCAGTCTGTTTTCCCTGGGCCTCGCTGTAGCAACACTATCTCGCCAGGGCAACACTGCATGGGATTTCCTCTGCCAGGAGAGAGCTGCTGCTTTGTAGGTTGTGCTGGGAAACCTTGCCCTGGCAAGTGCAAAATGACCGCATACAGGCAGAAAGAAAAGAGAATCGCAAGAGGCCTTTTCTCGCCGGCTGCTCTGCCAAGCCCTTCCAGCTAAAACTATGCCGTTGCTCCTCTGGAAGGATCCCTGCACCGCGACGTAGTTTTTCAGAAGAAGCCTTGCGTTTGCAAGAGCAAAGGAGGAATTCGTTGCAGGAAAGAGGAAGGAAAGAAAGTTTCTCTCCCTCTGCGTGCTTTGCTCAGAGGACTGGATGAAGTTAGGAAGTTCTCCCTTTCACTGAGAAACGTGCAGGCTGCTGTTGCCTGGGCGCTCTGTTCTTTGCAAAAGAGTCTGCTCTTCCACGCTTTGAACCGTGGAAAGGCGTCCGGCTCTGCTAAGATTTCCCCCGGCGCTTCGTTTGCCCTGGGCCAAAGCGAGCCTTCACAATAGCTGAACGCTAACACTGCATACTCGTTCCACTTCCAGAACAGGGCTACCGCGAGGCAGTTCTCCGGGGGAAAACGGCCCTTCGCGAAGGGCAGATCTGCCGAGCTCACTGCGGGAAAGCGAAAGCAAAGGACGCTTTTCTCCCTCTAACCGCTTTCGTCAGAGGAACGGGGGAATTCACAGTGTTCTTTCTCTCACTGAGATACACACAATCTGACGTTGCCTCTGAGCTCCGTTGCTGGCAAAGAACTGAAACTGACATACACTCCTGTGGGGAAACACAGGGCTTTGCTAGGATTTCTCCAGGCAGTCTGTTTTCCCTGGGCCTCGCTGTAGCAACACTATCTCGCCAGGGCAACACTGCATGGGATTTCCTCTGCCAGGAGAGAGCTGCTGCTTTGTAGTTTGTGCTGGGAAACCTTGCTTTGGCAAGTGCCAATTGACCGCATTCAGGCAGAAAGAAAAGAGAATCGCAAGAGGTCTTTTCTCGCCGGCTGCTCTGCCAAGCCCTTCCAGCTAAAACTATGCCGTTGCTCCTCTGGAAGGATCCCTGCACCGCGACGTAGTTTTTCAGAAGAAGCCTTGCGTTTGCAAGAGCAAAGGAGGAATTCGTTGCAGGAAAGAGGAAGGAAAGAAAGTTTCTCTCCCTCTGCCTGCTTTGCTCAGAGGACTGGATGAAGTTAGGAAGTTCTCCCTTTCACTGAGAAACGTGCAGGCTGCTCTTGCCTGGGCGCTCTCTTCTTTGCAAAAGAGTCCGCTGTTCCACGCTTTGATCCGTGGAAAGGCGCTGGGCTCTGCTAAGACTTCCCCGGCGCTTCGTTTGACCTGGGCCAAAGCGAGCCTTCACAATAGCTGAACGCTAACACTGCATACTCGTTCCACTTCCAGAACAGGGCTACCGCGAGGCAGTTCTCCAGGGGAAAACGGCCCTTCGCGAAGGGCAGATCTGCCGAGCTCACTGCGGGAAAGCGAAAGCAAAGGACGCTTTTCTCCCTCTAACCGCTTTTGTCAGAGGAACGGGGGAAGTGACAGTGTTCTTTCTCTCACTGAGATACACCCAATCTGACGTTGCCTCTGAGCTCCGTTGCTGGCAAAGAACTGAAACGGACATACATTCCTGTGGGGAAACACAGGGCTTTGCTAGGATTTCTCTAGGCAGTCTGTTTTCCCTGGGCCTCGCTGTAGCAACACTATCTCGCCAGGGCAACACTGCATGGGATTTCCTCTGCCAGGAGAGAGCTGCTGCTTTGTAGTTTGTGCTGGGAAACCTTGCTTTGGCAAGTGCCAATTGACCGCATTCAGGCAGAAAGAAAAGAGAATCGCAAGGGGCCTTTTCTCCCCGGCTGCTCTGCCAAGCCCTTCCAGCTAAAACTATGCCGTTGCTCCTCTGGAAGGATCCCTGCACCGCGACGTAGTTTTTCAGAAGAAGCCTTGCGTTTGCAAGAGCAAAGGAGGAATTCGTTGCAGGAAAGAGGAAGGAAAGAAAGTTTCTCTCCCTCTGCCTGCTTTGCTCAGAGGACTGGATGAAGTTAGGAAGTTCTCCCTTTCACTGAGAAACGTGCAGGCTGGTGTTGCCTGTGCGCTCTCTTCTTTGCAAAAGAGTCTGCTGTTAAACGCTTTGATCCGTGGAAAGGCGCTGGGCTCTGCTAAGACTTCCCCCGGCGCTTCGTTTGCCCTGGGCCAAAGCGAGCCTTCACAATAGCTGAACGCTAACACTGCATACTCGTTCCACTTCCAGAACAGGGCTACCGCGAGGCAGTTCTCCGGGGGAAAATGGCCCTTCGCGAAGGGCAGATCTGCCGAGCTCACTGCGGGAAAGCGAAAGCAAAGGACGCTTTTCTCCCTCTAACCGCTTTCGTCAGAGGAACGGGGGAAGTCACAGTGTTCTTTCTCTCACTGAGATACACACAATCTGACGTTGCCTCTGAGCTCCGTTGCTGGCAAAGAACTGAAACTGACATACATTCCTGTGGGGAAACACAGGGCTTTGCTAGGATTTCTCTAGGCAGTCTGTTTTCCCTGGGCCTCGCTGTAGCAACACTATCTCGCCAGGGCAACACTGCATGGGATTTCCTCTGCCAGGAGAGAGCTGCTGCTTTGTAGGTTGTGCTGGGAAACCTTGCCCTGGCAAGTGCAAAATGACCGCATACAGGCAGAAAGAAAAGAGAATCGCAAGAGGCCTTTTCTCGCCGGCTGCTCTGCCAAGCCCTTCCAGCTAAAACTATGCCGTTGCTCCTCTGGAAGGATCCCTGCACCGCGACGTAGTTTTTCAGAAGAAGCCTTGCGTTTGCAAGAGCAAAGGAGGAATTCGTTGCAGGAAAGAGGAAGGAAAGAAAGTTTCTCTCCCTCTGCGTGCTTTGCTCAGAGGACTGGATGAAGTTAGGAAGTTCTCCCTTTCACTGAGAAACGTGCAGGCTGCTGTTGCCTGGGCGCTCTGTTCTTTGCAAAAGAGTCTGCTCTTCCACGCTTTGAACCGTGGAAAGGCGTCCGGCTCTGCTAAGATTTCCCCCGGCGCTTCGTTTGCCCTGGGCCAAAGCGAGCCTTCACAATAGCTGAACGCTAACACTGCATACTCGTTCCACTTCCAGAACAGGGCTACCGCGAGGCAGTTCTCCGGGGGAAAACGGCCCTTCGCGAAGGGCAGATCTGCCGAGCTCACTGCGGGAAAGCGAAAGCAAAGGACGCTTTTCTCCCTCTAACCGCTTTCGTCAGAGGAACGGGGGAATTCACAGTGTTCTTTCTCTCACTGAGATACACACAATCTGACGTTGCCTCTGAGCTCCGTTGCTGGCAAAGAACTGAAACTGACATACACTCCTGTGGGGAAACACAGGGCTTTGCTAGGATTTCTCCAGGCAGTCTGTTTTCCCTGGGCCTCGCTGTAGCAACACTATCTCGCCAGGGCAACACTGCATGGGATTTCCTCTGCCAGGAGAGAGCTGCTGCTTTGTAGTTTGTGCTGGGAAACCTTGCTTTGGCAAGTGCCAATTGACCGCATTCAGGCAGAAAGAAAAGAGAATCGCAAGAGGTCTTTTCTCGCCGGCTGCTCTGCCAAGCCCTTCCAGCTAAAACTATGCCGTTGCTCCTCTGGAAGGATCCCTGCACCGCGACGTAGTTTTTCAGAAGAAGCCTTGCGTTTGCAAGAGCAAAGGAGGAATTCGTTGCAGGAAAGAGGAAGGAAAGAAAGTTTCTCTCCCTCTGCCTGCTTTGCTCAGAGGACTGGATGAAGTTAGGAAGTTCTCCCTTTCACTGAGAAACGTGCAGGCTGCTCTTGCCTGGGCGCTCTCTTCTTTGCAAAAGAGTCCGCTGTTCCACGCTTTGATCCGTGGAAAGGCGCTGGGCTCTGCTAAGACTTCCCCGGCGCTTCGTTTGACCTGGGCCAAAGCGAGCCTTCACAATAGCTGAACGCTAACACTGCATACTCGTTCCACTTCCAGAACAGGGCTACCGCGAGGCAGTTCTCCAGGGGAAAACGGCCCTTCGCGAAGGGCAGATCTGCCGAGCTCACTGCGGGAAAGCGAAAGCAAAGGACGCTTTTCTCCCTCTAACCGCTTTTGTCAGAGGAACGGGGGAAGTGACAGTGTTCTTTCTCTCACTGAGATACACCCAATCTGACGTTGCCTCTGAGCTCCGTTGCTGGCAAAGAACTGAAACGGACATACATTCCTGTGGGGAAACACAGGGCTTTGCTAGGATTTCTCTAGGCAGTCTGTTTTCCCTGGGCCTCGCTGTAGCAACACTATCTCGCCAGGGCAACACTGCATGGGATTTCCTCTGCCAGGAGAGAGCTGCTGCTTTGTAGTTTGTGCTGGGAAACCTTGCTTTGGCAAGTGCCAATTGACCGCATTCAGGCAGAAAGAAAAGAGAATCGCAAGGGGCCTTTTCTCCCCGGCTGCTCTGCCAAGCCCTTCCAGCTAAAACTATGCCGTTGCTCCTCTGGAAGGATCCCTGCACCGCGACGTAGTTTTTCAGAAGAAGCCTTGCGTTTGCAAGAGCAAAGGAGGAATTCGTTGCAGGAAAGAGGAAGGAAAGAAAGTTTCTCTCCCTCTGCCTGCTTTGCTCAGAGGACTGGATGAAGTTAGGAAGTTCTCCCTTTCACTGAGAAACGTGCAGGCTGGTGTTGCCTGGGCGCTCTCTTCTTTGCAAAAGAGTCTGCTGTTAAACGCTTTGATCCGTGGAAAGGCGCTGGGCTCTGCTAAGACTTCCCCCGGCGCTTCGTTTGCCCTGGGCCAAAGCGAGCCTTCACAATAGCTGAACGCTAACACTGCATACTCGTTCCACTTCCAGAACAGGGCTACCGCGAGGCAGTTCTCCGGGGGAAAATGGCCCTTCGCGAAGGGCAGATCTGCCGAGCTCACTGCGGGAAAGCGAAAGCAAAGGACGCTTTTCTCCCTCTAACCGCTTTCGTCAGAGGAACGGGGGAAGTCACAGTGTTCTTTCTCTCACTGAGATACACACAATCTGACGTTGCCTCTGAGCTCCGTTGCTGGCAAAGAACTGAAACTGACATACATTCCTGTGGGGAAACACAGGGCTTTGCTAGGATTTCTCTAGGCAGTCTGTTTTCCCTGGGCCTCGCTGTAGCAACACTATCTCGCCAGGGCAACACTGCATGGGATTTCCTCTGCCAGGAGAGAGCTGCTGCTTTGTAGGTTGTGCTGGGAAACCTTGCCCTGGCAAGTGCAAAATGACCGCATACAGGCAGAAAGAAAAGAGAATCGCAGGAGGCCTTTTCTCGCCGGCTGCTCTGCCAAGCCCTTCCAGCTAAAACTATGCCGTTGCTCCTCTGGAAGGATCCCTGCACCGCCACGTAGTTTTTCAGAAGAAGCCTTGCGTTTGCAAGAGCAAAGGAGGAATTCGTTGCAGGAAAGAGGAAGGAAAGAAAGTTTCTCTCCCTCTGCGTGCTTTGCTCAGAGGACTGGATGAAGTTAGGAAGTTCTCCCTTTCACTGAGAAACGTGCAGGCTGCTGTTGCCTGGGCGCTCTGTTCTTTGCAAAAGAGTCTGCTCTTCCACGCTTTGAACCGTGGAAAGGCGTCCGGCTCTGCTAAGATTTCCCCCGGCGCTTCGTTTGCCCTGGGCCAAAGCGAGCCTTCACAATAGCTGAACGCTAACACTGCATACTCGTTCCACTTCCAGAACAGGGCTACCGCGAGGCAGTTCTCCGGGGGAAAACGGCCCTTCGCGAAGGGCAGATCTGCCGAGCTCACTGCGGGAAAGCGAAAGCAAAGGACGCTTTTCTCCCTCTAACCGCTTTCGTCAGAGGAACGGGGGAATTCACAGTGTTCTTTCTCTCACTGAGATACACACAATCTGACGTTGCCTCTGAGCTCCGTTGCTGGCAAAGAACTGAAACTGACATACACTCCTGTGGGGAAACACAGGGCTTTGCTAGGATTTCTCCAGGCAGTCTGTTTTCCCTGGGCCTCGCTGTAGCAACACTATCTCGCCAGGGCAACACTGCATGGGATTTCCTCTGCCAGGAGAGAGCTGCTGCTTTGTAGGTTGTGCTGGGAAACCTTGCCCTGGCAAGTGCAAAATGACCGCATACAGGCAGAAAGAAAAGAGAATTGCAAGAGGCCTTTTCTCGCCCGCTGCTCTGCCAAGCCCTTCCAGCTAAAACTATGCCGTTGCTCCTCTGGAAGGATCCCTGCACCGCGACGTAGTTTTTCAGAAGAAGCCTTGCGTTTGCAAGAGCAAAGGAGGAATTCGTTGCAGGAAAGAGGAAGGAAAGAAAGTTTCTTTCCCTCTGCCTGCATTGCACAGAGGACTGGATGAAGTTAGGAAGTTCTCCCTTTCACTGAGAAACGTGCAGGCTGCTGTTGCCTGGGCGCTCTCTTCTTTGCAAAAGAGTCTGCTGTTCCACGCTTTGAACCGTGGAAAGGCGCCCGGCTCTGCTAAGATTTCCCCCGGCGCTTCGTTTGCCCTGGGCCAAAGCGAGCCTTCACAATAGCTGAACGCTAACACTGCATACTCGTTCCACTTCCAGAACAGGGCTACCGCGAGGCAGTTCTCCGGGGGAAAACGGCCCTTCGCGAAGGGCAGATCTGCCGAGCTCACTGCGGGAAAGCGAAAGCAAAGGACGCTTTTCTCCCTCTAACTGCTTTCGTCAGAGGAACGGGGGAAGTCACAGTGTTCTTTCTCTCACTGAGATACACACAATCTGACGTTGCCTCTGAGCTCCGTTGCTGGCAAAGAACTGAAACTGACATACATTCCTGTGGGGAAACACGGCTTTGCTAGGATTTCTCTAGGCAGTCTGTTTTCCCTGGGCCTCGCTGTAGCAACACTATCTCGCCAGGGCAACACTGCATGGGATTTCCTCTGCCAGGAGAGAGCTGCTGCTTTGTAGTTTGTGCTGGGAAACCTTGCTTTGGCAAGTGCCAATTGACCGCATTCAGGCAGAAAGAAAAGAGAATCGCAAGGGGCCTTTTCTCCCCGGCTGCTCTGCCAAGCCCTTCCAGCTAAAACTATGCCGTTGCTCCTCTGGAAGGATCCCTGCACCGCGACGTAGTTTTTCAGAAGAAGCCTTGCGTTTGCAAGAGCAAAGGAGGAATTCGTTGCAGGAAAGAGGAAGGAAAGAAAGTTTCTCTCCCTCTGCCTGCTTTGCTCAGAGGACTGGATGAAGTTAGGAAGTTCTCCCTTTCACTGAGAAACGTGCAGGCTGCTGTTGCCTGGGCGCTCTGTTCTTTGCAAAAGAGTCTGCTGTTCCACGCTTTGAACCGTGGAAAGGCGCCGGGCTCTGCTAAGATTTCCCCCGGCGCTTCGTTTGCCCTGGGCCAAAGAGAGCCTTCACAATAGCTGAACGCTAACACTGCATACTCGTTCCACTTCCAGAACAGGGCTACCGCGAGGCAGTTCTCCGGGGGAAAACGGCCTTTCGCGAAGGCAGATCTGCCGAGCTCACTGCGGGAAAGCGAAAGCAAAGGACGCTTTTCTCCCTCTAACCGCTTTTGTCAGAGGAACGGGGGAAGTCACAGTGTTCTTTCTCTCACTGAGATACACACAATCTGACGTTGCCTCTGAGCTCCGTTGCTGGCAAAGAACTGAAACTGACATACATTCCTGTGGGGAAACACAGGGCTTTGCTAGGATTTCTCTAGGCAGTCTGTTTTCCCTGGGCCTCGCTGTAGCAACACTATCTCGCCAGGGCAACACTGCATGGGATTTCCTCTGCCAGGAGGGAGCTGCTGCTTTGTAGTTTGTGCTGGGAAACCTTGCTTTGGCAAGTGCCAATTGACCGCATTCAGGCAGAAAGAAAAGAGAATCGCCAGAGGCCTTTTCTCCCCGGCTGCTCTGCCAAGCCCTTCCAGCTAAAACTATGCCGTTGCTCCTCTGGAAGGATCCCTGCACCGCGACCTAGTTTTTCAGAAGAAGCCTTGCGTTTGCAAGAGCAAAGGAGGAATTCGTTGCAGGAAAGAGGAAGGAAAGAAAGTTTCTCTCCCTCTGCCTGCTTTGCTCAGAGGACTGGATGAAGTTAGCAAGTTCTCCCTTTCACTGAGAAACGTGCAGGCTGCTGTTGCCTGGGCGCTCTGTTCTTTGCAAAAGAGTCTGCTGTTCCACGCTTTGAACCGTGGAAAGGCTCCGGGCTCTGCTAAGATTTCCCCCGGTGCTTCGTTTGCCCTAGGCCAAAGAGAGCCTTCACAATAGCTGAACGCTAACACTGCATACTCGTTCCACTTCCAGAACAGGGCTACCGCGAGGCAGTTCTCCGGGGGAAAACGGCCTTTCGCGAAGGCAGATCTGCCGAGCTCACTGAGGGAAAGCGAAAGCAAAGGACGCTTTTCTCCCTCTAACCGCTTTCGTCAGAGGAACGGGGGAAGTGACAGTGTTCTTTCTCTCACTGAGATACACACAATCTGACGTTGCCTCTGAGCTCCGTTGCTGGCAAAGAACTGAAACTGACATACATTCCTGTGGGGAAACACAGGGCTTTGCTAGGATTTCTCTAGGCAGTCTGTTTTCCCTGGGCCTCGCTGTAGCAACACTATCTCGCCAGGGCAACACTGCATGGGATTTCCTCTGCCAGGAGGGAGCTGCTGCTTTGTAGTTTGTGCTGGGAAACCTTGCTTTGGCAAGTGCCAATTGACCGCATTCAGGCAGAAAGAAAAGAGAATCGCAAGGGGCCTTTTCTCCCCGGCTGCTCTGCCAAGCCCTTCCAGCTAAAACTATGCCGTTGCTCCTCTGGAAGGATCCCTGCACCGCGACCTAGTTTTTCAGAAGAAGCCTTGCGTTTGCAAGAGCAAAGGAGGAATTCGTTGCAGGAAAGAGGAAGGAAAGAAAGTTTCTCTCCCTCTGCCTGCTTTGCTCAGAGGACTGGATGAAGTTAGGAAGTTCTCCCTTTCACTGAGAAACGTGCAGGCTGCTGTTGCCTGGGCGCTCTGTTCTTTGCAAAAGAGTCTGCTGTTCCACGCTTTGAACCGTGGAAAGGCGCCGGGCTCTGCTAAGATTTCCCCCGGCGCTTCGTTTGCCCTGGGCCAAAGAGAGCCTTCACAATAGCTGAACGCTAACACTGCATACTCGTTCCACTTCCAGAACAGGGCTACCGCGAGGCAGTTCTCCGGGGGAAAACGGCCTTTCGCGAAGGCAGATCTGCCGAGCTCACTGCGGGAAAGCGAAAGCAAAGGACGCTTTTCTCCCTCTAACCGCTTTTGTCAGAGGAACGGGGGAAGTCACAGTGTTCTTTCTCTCACTGAGATACACACAATCTGACGTTGCCTCTGAGCTCCGTTGCTGGCAAAGAACTGAAACTGACATACATTCCTGTGGGGAAACACAGGGCTCTGCTAGGATTTCTCTAGGCAGTCTGTTTTCCCTGGGCCTCGCTGTAGCAACACTATCTCGCCAGGGCAACACTGCATGGGATTTCCTCTGCCAGGAGGGAGCTGCTGCTTTGTAGTTTGTGCTGGGAAACCTTGCTTTGGCAAGTGCCAATTGACCGCATTCAGGCAGAAAGAAAAGAGAATCGCAAGAGGCCTTTTCTCCCCGGCTGCTCTGCCAAGCCCTTCCAGCTAAAACTATGCCGTTGCTCCTCTGGAAGGATCCCTGCACCGCGACCTAGTTTTTCAGAAGAAGCCTTGCGTTTGCAAGAGCAAAGGAGGAATTCGTTGCAGGAAAGAGGAAGGAAAGAAAGTTTCTCTCCCTCTGCCTGCTTTGCTCAGAGGACTGGATGAAGTTAGCAAGTTCTCCCTTTCACTGAGAAACGTGCAGGCTGCTGTTGCCTGGGCGCTCTCTTCTTTGCAAAAGAGTCTGCTGTTCCACGCTTTGAACCGTGGAAAGGCGCCGGGCTCTGCTAAGATTTCCCCCGGTGCTTCGTTTGCCCTGGGCCAAAGAGAGCCTTCACAATAGCTGAACGCTAACACTGCATACTCGTTCCACTTCCAGAACAGGGCTACCGCGAGGCAGTTCTCCGGGGGAAAACGGCCTTTCGCGAAGGCAGATCTGCCGAGCTCACTGCGGGAAAGCGAAAGCAAAGGACGCTTTTCTCCCTCTAACCGCTTTCGTCAGAGGAACGGGGGAAGTCACAGTGTTCTTTCTCTCACTGAGATACACACAATCTGACGTTGCCTCTGAGCTCCGTTGCTGGCAAAGAACTGAAACTGACATACATTCCTGTGGGGAAACACAGGGCTTTGCTAGGATTTCTCTAGGCAGTCTGTTTTCCCTGGGCCTCGCTGTAGCAACACTATCTCGCCAGGGCAACACTGCATGGGATTTCCTCTGCCAGGAGAGAGCTGCTGCTTTGTAGTTTGTGCTGGGAAACCTTGCTTTGGCAAGTGCCAATTGACCGCATTCAGGCAGAAAGAAAAGAGAATCGCAAGGGGCCTTTTCTCCCCGGCTGCTCTGCCAAGCCCTTCCAGCTAAAACTATGCCGTTGCTCCTCTGGAAGGATCCCTGCACCGCGACGTAGTTTTTCAGAAGAAGCCTTGCGTTTGCAAGAGCAAAGGAGGAATTCGTTGCAGGAAAGAGGAAGGAAAGAAAGTTTCTCTCCCTCTGCCTGCTTTGCTCAGAGGACTGGATGAAGTTAGGAAGTTCTCCCTTTCACTGAGAAACGTGCAGGCTGCTGTTGCCTCGGCGCTCTGTTCTTTGCAAAAGAGTCTGCTGTTCCACGCTTTGAACCGTGGAAAGGCGCCGGGCTCTGCTAAGATTTCCCCCGGTGCTTCGTTTGCCCTGGGCCAAAGAGAGCCTTCACAATAGCTGAACGCTAACACTGCATACTCGTTCCACTTCCAGAACAGGGCTACCGCGAGGCAGTTCTCCGGGGGAAAACGGCCTTTCGCGAAGGCAGATCTGCCGAGCTCCCTGCGGGAAAGCGAAAGCAAAGGACGCTTTTCTCCCTCTAACCGCTTTTGTCAGAGGAACGGGGGAAGTCACAGTGTTCTTTCTCTCACTGAGATACACACAATCTGACGTTGCCTCTGAGCTCCGTTGCTGGCAAAGAACTGAAACTGACATACATTCCTGTGGGGAAACACAGGGCTTTGCTAGGATTTCTCTAGGCAGTCTGTTTTCCCTGGGCCTCGCTGTAGCAACACTATCTCGCAAGGGCAACACTGCATGGGATTTCCTCTGCCAGGAGGGAGCTGCTGCTTTGTAGTTTGTGCTGGGAAACCTTGCTTTGGCAAGTGCCAATTGACCGCATTCAGGCAGAAAGAAAAGAGAATCGCAAGAGGCCTTTTCTCGCCCGCTGCTCTGCCAAGCCCTTCCAGCTAAAACTATGCCGTTGCTCCTCTGGAAGGATCCCTGCACCGCGACGTAGTTTTTCAGAAGAAGCCTTGCGTTTGCAAGAGCAAAGGAGGAATTCGTTGCAGGAAAGAGGAAGGAAAGAAAGTTTCTTTCCCTCTGCCTGCATTGCACAGAGGACTGGATGAAGTTAGGAAGTTCTCCCTTTCACTGAGAAACGTGCAGGCTGCTGTTGCCTGGGCGCTCTGTTCTTTGCAAAAGAGTCTGCTGTTCCACGCTTTGAACCGTGGAAAGGCGCCGGGCTCTGCTAAGATTTCCCCCGGCGCTTCGTTTGCCCTGGGCCAAAGCGAGCCTTCACAATAGCTGAACGCTAACACTGCATACTCGTTCCACTTCCAGAACAGGGCTACCGCGAGGCAGTTCTCCGGGGGAAAACGGCCCTTCGCGAAGGGCAGATCTGCCGAGCTCACTGCGGGAAAGCGAAAGCAAAGGACGCTTTTCTCCCTCTAACTGCTTTCGTCAGAGGAACGGGGGAAGTCACAGTGTTCTTTCTCTCACTGAGATACACACAATCTGACGTTGCCTCTGAGCTCCGTTGCTGGCAAAGAACTGAAACTGACATACATTCCTGTGGGGAAACACGGCTTTGCTAGGATTTCTCTAGGCAGTCTGTTTTCCCTGGGCCTCGCTGTAGCAACACTATCTCGCCAGGGCAACACTGCATGGGATTTCCTCTGCCAGGAGAGAGCTGCTGCTTTGTAGTTTGTGCTGGGAAACCTTGCTTTGGCAAGTGCCAATTGACCGCATTCAGGCAGAAAGAAAAGAGAATCGCAAGAGGTCTTTTCTCGCCGGCTGCTCTGCCAAGCCCTTCCAGCTAAAACTATGCCGTTGCTCCTCTGGAAGGATCCCTGCACCGCGACGTAGTTTTTCAGAAGAAGCCTTGCGTTTGCAAGAGCAAAGGAGGAATTCGTTGCAGGAAAGAGGAAGGAAAGAAAGTTTCTCTCCCTCTGCCTGCTTTGCTCAGAGGACTGGATGAAGTTAGGAAGTTCTCCCTTTCACTGAGAAACGTGCAGGCTGCTCTTGCCTGGGCGCTCTCTTCTTTGCAAAAGAGTCCGCTGTTCCACGCTTTGATCCGTGGAAAGGCGCTGGGCTCTGCTAAGACTTCCCCGGCGCTTCGTTTGACCTGGGCCAAAGCGAGCCTTCACAATAGCTGAACGCTAACACTGCATACTCGTTCCACTTCCAGAACAGGGCTACCGCGAGGCAGTTCTCCAGGGGAAAACGGCCCTTCGCGAAGGGCAGATCTGCCGAGCTCACTGCGGGAAAGCGAAAGCAAAGGACGCTTTTCTCCCTCTAACCGCTTTTGTCAGAGGAACGGGGGAAGTGACAGTGTTCTTTCTCTCACTGAGATACACCCAATCTGACGTTGCCTCTGAGCTCCGTTGCTGGCAAAGAACTGAAACGGACATACATTCCTGTGGGGAAACACAGGGCTTTGCTAGGATTTCTCTAGGCAGTCTGTTTTCCCTGGGCCTCGCTGTAGCAACACTATCTCGCCAGGGCAACACTGCATGGGATTTCCTCTGCCAGGAGAGAGCTGCTGCTTTGTAGTTTGTGCTGGGAAACCTTGCTTTGGCAAGTGCCAATTGACCGCATTCAGGCAGAAAGAAAAGAGAATCGCAAGGGGCCTTTTCTCCCCGGCTGCTCTGCCAAGCCCTTCCAGCTAAAACTATGCCGTTGCTCCTCTGGAAGGATCCCTGCACCGCGACGTAGTTTTTCAGAAGAAGCCTTGCGTTTGCAAGAGCAAAGGAGGAATTCGTTGCAGGAAAGAGGAAGGAAAGAAAGTTTCTCTCCCTCTGCCTACTTTGCTCAGAGGACTGGATGAAGTTAGGAAGTTCTCCCTTTCACTGAGAAACGTGCAGGCTGCTCTTGCCTGGGCGCTCTCTTCTTTGCAAAAGAGTCCGCTGTTCCACGCTTTGATCCGTGGAAAGGCGCTGGGCTCTGCTAAGACTTCCCCGGCGCTTCGTTTGACCTGGGCCAAAGCGAGCCTTCACAATAGCTGAACGCTAACACTGCATACTCGTTCCACTTCCAGAACAGGGCTACCGCGAGGCAGTTCTCCAGGGGAAAACGGCCCTTCGCGAAGGGCAGATCTGCCGAGCTCACTGCGGGAAAGCGAAAGCAAAGGACGCTTTTCTCCCTCTAACCGCTTTTGTCAGAGGAACGGGGGAAGTGACAGTGTTCTTTCTCTCACTGAGATACACCCAATCTGACGTTGCGTCTGAGCTCCGTTGCTGGCAAAGAACTGAAACGGACATACATTCCTGTGGGGAAACACAGGGCTTTGCTAGGATTTCTCTAGGCAGTCTGTTTTCCCTGGGCCTCGCTGTAGCAACACTATCTCGCCAGGGCAACACTGCATGGGATTTCCTCTGCCAGGAGAGAGCTGCTGCTTTGTAGGTTGTGCTGGGAAACCTTGCCCTGGCAAGTGCAAAATGACCGCATACAGGCAGAAAGAAAAGAGAATCGCAAGAGGCCTTTTCTCGCCGGCTGCTCTGCCAAGCCCTTCCAGCTAAAACTATGCCGTTGCTCCTCTGGAAGGATCCCTGCACCGCGACGTAGTTTTTCAGAAGAAGCCTTGCGTTTGCAAGAGCAAAGGAGGAATTCGTTGCAGGAAAGAGGAAGGAAAGAAAGTTTCTCTCCCTCTGCGTGCTTTGCTCAGAGGACTGGATGAAGTTAGGAAGTTCTCCCTTTCACTGAGAAACGTGCAGGCTGCTGTTGCCTGGGCGCTCTGTTCTTTGCAAAAGAGTCTGCTCTTCCACGCTTTGAACCGTGGAAAGGCGTCCGGCTCTGCTAAGATTTCCCCCGGCGCTTCGTTTGCCCTGGGCCAAAGCGAGCCTTCACAATAGCTGAACGCTAACACTGCATACTCGTTCCACTTCCAGAACAGGGCTACCGCGAGGCAGTTCTCCGGGGGAAAACGGCCCTTCGCGAAGGGCAGATCTGCCGAGCTCACTGCGGGAAAGCGAAAGCAAAGGACGCTTTTCTCCCTCTAACCGCTTTCGTCAGAGGAACGGGGGAATTCACAGTGTTCTTTCTCTCACTGAGATACACACAATCTGACGTTGCCTCTGAGCTCCGTTGCTGGCAAAGAACTGAAACTGACATACACTCCTGTGGGGAAACACAGGGCTTTGCTAGGATTTCTCCAGGCAGTCTGTTTTCCCTGGGCCTCGCTGTAGCAACACTATCTCGCCAGGGCAACACTGCATGGGATTTCCTCTGCCAGGAGAGAGCTGCTGCTTTGTAGTTTGTGCTGGGAAACCTTGCTTTGGCAAGTGCCAATTGACCGCATTCAGGCAGAAAGAAAAGAGAATCGCAAGAGGTCTTTTCTCGCCGGCTGCTCTGCCAAGCCCTTCCAGCTAAAACTATGCCGTTGCTCCTCTGGAAGGATCCCTGCACCGCGACGTAGTTTTTCAGAAGAAGCCTTGCGTTTGCAAGAGCAAAGGAGGAATTCGTTGCAGGAAAGAGGAAGGAAAGAAAGTTTCTCTCCCTCTGCCTGCTTTGCTCAGAGGACTGGATGAAGTTAGGAAGTTCTCCCTTTCACTGAGAAACGTGCAGGCTGCTCTTGCCTGGGCGCTCTCTTCTTTGCAAAAGAGTCCGCTGTTCCACGCTTTGATCCGTGGAAAGGCGCTGGGCTCTGCTAAGACTTCCCCGGCGCTTCGTTTGACCTGGGCCAAAGCGAGCCTTCACAATAGCTGAACGCTAACACTGCATACTCGTTCCACTTCCAGAACAGGGCTACCGCGAGGCAGTTCTCCAGGGGAAAACGGCCCTTCGCGAAGGGCAGATCTGCCGAGCTCACTGCGGGAAAGCGAAAGCAAAGGACGCTTTTCTCCCTCTAACCGCTTTTGTCAGAGGAACGGGGGAAGTGACAGTGTTCTTTCTCTCACTGAGATACACCCAATCTGACGTTGCCTCTGAGCTCCGTTGCTGGCAAAGAACTGAAACGGACATACATTCCTGTGGGGAAACACAGGGCTTTGCTAGGATTTCTCTAGGCAGTCTGTTTTCCCTGGGCCTCGCTGTAGCAACACTATCTCGCCAGGGCAACACTGCATGGGATTTCCTCTGCCAGGAGAGAGCTGCTGCTTTGTAGTTTGTGCTGGGAAACCTTGCTTTGGCAAGTGCCAATTGACCGCATTCAGGCAGAAAGAAAAGAGAATCGCAAGGGGCCTTTTCTCCCCGGCTGCTCTGCCAAGCCCTTCCAGCTAAAACTATGCCGTTGCTCCTCTGGAAGGATCCCTGCACCGCGACGTAGTTTTTCAGAAGAAGCCTTGCGTTTGCAAGAGCAAAGGAGGAATTCGTTGCAGGAAAGAGGAAGGAAAGAAAGTTTCTCTCCCTCTGCCTGCTTTGCTCAGAGGACTGGATGAAGTTAGGAAGTTCTCCCTTTCACTGAGAAACGTGCAGGCTGGTGTTGCCTGGGCGCTCTCTTCTTTGCAAAAGAGTCTGCTGTTAAACGCTTTGATCCGTGGAAAGGCGCTGGGCTCTGCTAAGACTTCCCCCGGCGCTTCGTTTGCCCTGGGCCAAAGCGAGCCTTCACAATAGCTGAACGCTAACACTGCATACTCGTTCCACTTCCAGAACAGGGCTACCGCGAGGCAGTTCTCCGGGGGAAAATGGCCCTTCGCGAAGGGCAGATCTGCCGAGCTCACTGCGGGAAAGCGAAAGCAAAGGACGCTTTTCTCCCTCTAACTGCTTTCGTCAGAGGAACGGGGGAAGTCACAGTGTTCTTTCTCTCACTGAGATACACACAATCTGACGTTGCCTCTGAGCTCCGTTGCTGGCAAAGAACTGAAACTGACATACATTCCTGTGGGGAAACACAGGGCTTTGCTAGGATTTCTCTAGGCAGTCTGTTTTCCCTGGGCCTCGCTGTAGCAACACTATCTCGCCAGGGCAACACTGCATGGGATTTCCTCTGCCAGGAGAGAGCTGCTGCTTTGTAGGTTGTGCTGGGAAACCTTGCCCTGGCAAGTGCAAAATGACCGCATACAGGCAGAAAGAAAAGAGAATCGCAAGAGGCCTTTTCTCGCCGGCTGCTCTGCCAAGCCCTTCCAGCTAAAACTATGCCGTTGCTCCTCTGGAAGGATCCCTGCACCGCCACGTAGTTTTTCAGAAGAAGCCTTGCGTTTGCAAGAGCAAAGGAGGAATTCGTTGCAGGAAAGAGGAAGGAAAGAAAGTTTCTCTCCCTCTGCGTGCTTTGCTCAGAGGACTGGATGAAGTTAGGAAGTTCTCCCTTTCACTGAGAAACGTGCAGGCTGCTGTTGCCTGGGCGCTCTGTTCTTTGCAAAAGAGTCTGCTCTTCCACGCTTTGAACCGTGGAAAGGCGTCCGGCTCTGCTAAGATTTCCCCCGGCGCTTCGTTTGCCCTGGGCCAAAGCGAGCCTTCACAATAGCTGAACGCTAACACTGCATACTCGTTCCACTTCCAGAACAGGGCTACCGCGAGGCAGTTCTCCGGGGAAAACGGCCCTTCGCGAAGGGCAGATCTGCCGAGCTCACTGCGGGAAAGCGAAAGCAAAGGACGCTTTTCTCCCTCTAACCGCTTTCGTCAGAGGAACGGGGGAATTCACAGTGTTCTTTCTCTCACTGAGATACACACAATCTGACGTTGCCTCTGAGCTCCGTTGCTGGCAAAGAACTGAAACTGACATACACTCCTGTGGGGAAACACAGGGCTTTGCTAGGATTTCTCCAGGCAGTCTGTTTTCCCTGGGCCTCGCTGTAGCAACACTATCTCGCCAGGGCAACACTGCATGGGATTTCCTCTGCCAGGAGAGAGCTGCTGCTTTGTAGGTTGTGCTGGGAAACCTTGCCCTGGCAAGTGCAAAATGACCGCATACAGGCAGAAAGAAAAGAGAATTGCAAGAGGCCTTTTCTCGCCCGCTGCTCTGCCAAGCCCTTCCAGCTAAAACTATGCCGTTGCTCCTCTGGAAGGATCCCTGCACCGCGACGTAGTTTTTCAGAAGAAGCCTTGCGTTTGCAAGAGCAAAGGAGGAATTCGTTGCAGGAAAGAGGAAGGAAAGAAAGTTTCTTTCCCTCTGCCTGCATTGCACAGAGGACTGGATGAAGTTAGGAAGTTCTCCCTTTCACTGAGAAACGTGCAGGCTGCTGTTGCCTGGGCGCTCTCTTCTTTGCAAAAGAGTCTGCTGTTCCACGCTTTGAACCGTGGAAAGGCGCCCGGCTCTGCTAAGATTTCCCCCGGCGCTTCGTTTGCCCTGGGCCAAAGCGAGCCTTCACAATAGCTGAACGCTAACACTGCATACTCGTTCCACTTCCAGAACAGGGCTACCGCGAGGCAGTTCTCCGGGGGAAAACGGCCCTTCGCGAAGGGCAGATCTGCCGAGCTCACTGCGGGAAAGCGAAAGCAAAGGACGCTTTTCTCCCTCTAACTGCTTTCGTCAGAGGAACGGGGGAAGTCACAGTGTTCTTTCTCTCACTGAGATACACACAATCTGACGTTGCCTCTGAGCTCCGTTGCTGGCAAAGAACTGAAACTGACATACATTCCTGTGGGGAAACACGGCTTTGCTAGGATTTCTCTAGGCAGTCTGTTTTCCCTGGGCCTCGCTGTAGCAACACTATCTCGCCAGGGCAACACTGCATGGGATTTCCTCTGCCAGGAGAGAGCTGCTGCTTTGTAGTTTGTGCTGGGAAACCTTGCTTTGGCAAGTGCCAATTGACCGCATTCAGGCAGAAAGAAAAGAGAATCGCAAGAGGTCTTTTCTCGACGGCTGCTCTGCCAAGCCCTTCCAGCTAAAACTATGCCGTTGCTCCTCTGGAAGGATCCCTGCACCGCGACGTAGTTTTTCAGAAGAAGCCTTGCGTTTGCAAGAGCAAAGGAGGAATTCGTTGCAGGAAAGAGGAAGGAAAGAAAGTTTCTCTCCCTCTGCCTGCTTTGCTCAGAGGACTGGATGAAGTTAGGAAGTTCTCCCTTTCACTGAGAAACGTGCAGGCTGCTCTTGCCTGGGCGCTCTCTTCTTTGCAAAAGAGTCCGCTGTTCCACGCTTTGAACCGTGGAAAGGCGTCCGGCTCTGCTAAGATTTCCCCCGGCGCTTCGTTTGCCCTGGGCCAAAGCGAGCCTTCACAATAGCTGAACGCTAACACTGCATACTCGTTCCACTTCCAGAACAGGGCTACCGCGAGGCAGTTCTCCGGGGGAAAACGGCCCTTCGCGAAGGGCAGATCTGCCGAGCTCACTGCGGGAAAGCGAAAGCAAAGGACGCTTTTCTCCCTCTAACCGCTTTCGTCAGAGGAACGGGGGAATTCACAGTGTTCTTTCTCTCACTGAGATACACACAATCTGACGTTGCCTCTGAGCTCCGTTGCTGGCAAAGAACTGAAACTGACATACACTCCTGTGGGGAAACACAGGGCTTTGCTAGGATTTCTCCAGGCAGTCTGTTTTCCCTGGGCCTCGCTGTAGCAACACTATCTCGCCAGGGCAACACTGCATGGGATTTCCTCTGCCAGGAGAGAGCTGCTGCTTTGTAGGTTGTGCTGGGAAACCTTGCCCTGGCAAGTGCAAAATGACCGCATACAGGCAGAAAGAAAAGAGAATCGCAAGAGGCCTTTTCTCGCCCGCTGCTCTGCCAAGCCCTTCCAGCTAAAACTATGCCGTTGCTCCTCTGGAAGGATCCCTGCACCGCGACGTAGTTTTTCAGAAGAAGCCTTGCGTTTGCAAGAGCAAAGGAGGAATTCGTTGCAGGAAAGAGGAAGGAAAGAAAGTTTCTTTCCCTCTGCCTGCATTGCACAGAGGACTGGATGAAGTTAGGAAGTTCTCCCTTTCACTGAGAAACGTGCAGGCTGCTGTTGCCTGGGCGCTCTGTTCTTTGCAAAAGAGTCTGCTGTTCCACGCTTTGAACCGTGGAAAGGCGCCGGGCTCTGCTAAGATTTCCCCCGGCGCTTCGTTTGCCCTGGGCCAAAGCGAGCCTTCACAATAGCTGAACGCTAACACTGCATACTCGTTCCACTTCCAGAACAGGGCTACCGCGAGGCAGTTCTCCGGGGGAAAACGGCCCTTCGCGAAGGGCAGATCTGCCGAGCTCACTGCGGGAAAGCGAAAGCAAAGGACGCTTTTCTCCCTCTAACTGCTTTCGTCAGAGGAACGGGGGAAGTCACAGTGTTCTTTCTCTCACTGAGATACACACAATCTGACGTTGCCTCTGAGCTCCGTTGCTGGCAAAGAACTGAAACTGACATACATTCCTGTGGGGAAACACGGCTTTGCTAGGATTTCTCTAGGCAGTCTGTTTTCCCTGGGCCTCGCTGTAGCAACACTATCTCGCCAGGGCAACACTGCATGGGATTTCCTCTGCCAGGAGAGAGCTGCTGCTTTGTAGTTTGTGCTGGGAAACCTTGCTTTGGCAAGTGCCAATTGACCGCATTCAGGCAGAAAGAAAAGAGAATCGCAAGAGGTCTTTTCTCGCCGGCTGCTCTGCCAAGCCCTTCCAGCTAAAACTATGCCGTTGCTCCTCTGGAAGGATCCCTGCACCGCGACGTAGTTTTTCAGAAGAAGCCTTGCGTTTGCAAGAGCAAAGGAGGAATTCGTTGCAGGAAAGAGGAAGGAAAGAAAGGTTCTCTCCCTCTGCCTGCTTTGCTCAGAGGACTGGATGAAGTTAGGAAGTTCTCCCTTTCACTGAGAAACGTGCAGGCTGCTCTTGCCTGGGCGCTCTCTTCTTTGCAAAAGAGTCCGCTGTTCCACCCTTTGATCCGTGGAAAGGCGCTGGGCTCTGCTAAGACTTCCCCGGCGCTTCGTTTGACCTGGGCCAAAGCGAGCCTTCACAATAGCTGAACGCTAACACTGCATACTCGTTCCACTTCCAGAACAGGGCTACCGCGAGGCAGTTCTCCAGGGGAAAACGGCCCTTCGCGAAGGGCAGATCTGCCGAGCTCACTGCGGGAAAGCGAAAGCAAAGGACGCTTTTCTCCCTCTAACCGCTTTTGTCAGAGGAACGGGGGAAGTGACAGTGTTCTTTCTCTCACTGAGATACACCCAATCTGACGTTGCCTCTGAGCTCCGTTGCTGGTAAAGAACTGAAACGGACATACATTCCTGTGGGGAAACACAGGGCTTTGCTAGGATTTCTCTAGGCAGTCTGTTTTCCCTGGGCCTCGCTGTAGCAACACTATCTCGCCAGGGCAACACTGCATGGGATTTCCTCTGCCAGGAGAGAGCTGCTGCTTTGTAGTTTGTGCTGGGAAACCTTGCTTTGGCAAGTGCCAATTGACCGCATTCAGGCAGAAAGAAAAGAGAATCGCAAGGGGCCTTTTCTCCCCGGCTGCTCTGCCAAGCCCTTCCAGCTAAAACTATGCCCTGGCTCCTCTGGAAGGATCCCTGCACCGCGACGTAGTTTTTCAGAAGAAGCCTTGCGTTTGCAAGAGCAAAGGAGGAATTCGTTGCAGGAAAGAGGAAGGAAAGAAAGTTTCTCTCCCTCTGCCTGCTTTGCTCAGAGGACTGGATGAAGTTAGGAAGTTCTCCCTTTCACTGAGAAACGTGCAGGCTGCTGTTGCCTGGGCGCTCTGTTCTTTGCAAAAGAGTCTGCTCTTCCACGCTTTGAACCGTGGAAAGGCGTCCGGCTCTGCTAAGATTTCCCCCGGCGCTTCGTTTGCCCTGGGCCAAAGCGAGCCTTCACAATAGCTGAACGCTAACACTGCATACTCGTTCCACTTCCAGAACAGGGCTACTGCGAGGCAGTTCTCCGGGGGAAAACGGCCCTTCGCGAAGGGCAGATCTGCCGAGCTCACTGCGGGAAAGCGAAAGCAAAGGACGCTTTTCTCCCTCTAACCGCTTTCGTCAGAGGAACGGGGGAATTCACAGTGTTCTTTCTCTCACTGAGATACACACAATCTGACGTTGCCTCTGAGCTCCGTTGCTGGCAAAGAACTGAAACTGACATACACTCCTGTGGGGAAACACAGGGCTTTGCTAGGATTTCTCCAGGCAGTCTGTTTTCCCTGGGCCTCGCTGTAGCAACACTATCTCGCCAGGGCAACACTGCATGGGATTTCCTCTGCCAGGAGAGAGCTGCTGCTTTGTAGGTTGTGCTGGGAAACCTTGCCCTGGCAAGTGCAAAATGACCGCATACAGGCAGAAAGAAAAGAGAATCGCAAGAGGCCTTTTCTCGCCCGCTGCTCTGCCAAGCCCTTCCAGCTAAAACTATGCCGTTGCTCCTCTGGAAGGATCCCTGCACCGCGACGTAGTTTTTCAGAAGAAGCCTTGCGTTTGCAAGAGCAAAGGAGGAATTCGTTGCAGGAAAGAGGAAGGAAAGAAAGTTTCTTTCCCTCTGCCTGCATTGCACAGAGGACTGGATGAAGTTAGGAAGTTCTCCCTTTCACTGAGAAACGTGCAGGCTGCTGTTGCCTGGGCGCTCTCTTCTTTGCAAAAGAGTCTGCTGTTCCACGCTTTGAACCGTGGAAAGGCGCCGGGCTCTGCTAAGATTTCCCCCGGCGCTTCGTTTGCCCTGGGCCAAAGCGAGCCTTCACAATAGCTGAACGCTAACACTGCATACTCGTTCCACTTCCAGAACAGGGCTACCGCGAGGCAGTTCTCCGGGGGAAAATGGCCCTTCGCGAAGGGCAGATCTGCCGAGCTCACTGCGGGAAAGCGAAAGCAAAGGACGCTTTTCTCCCTCTAACCGCTTTCGTCAGAGGAACGGGGGAAGTCACAGTGTTCTTTCTCTCACTGAGATACACACAATCTGACGTTGCCTCTGAGCTCCGTTGCTGGCAAAGAACTGAAACTGACATACATTCCTGTGGGGAAACACGGCTTTGCTAGGATTTCTCTAGGCAGTCTGTTTTCCCTGGGCCTCGCTGTAGCAACACTATCTCGCCAGGGCAACACTGCATGGGATTTCCTCTGCCAGGAGAGAGCTGCTGCTTTGTAGTTTGTGCTGGGAAACCTTGCTTTGGCAAGTGCGAATTGACCGCATTCAGGCAGAAAGAAAAGAGAATCGCAAGAGGTCTTTTCTCGCCGGCTGCTCTGCCAAGCCCTTCCAGCTAAAACTATGCCGTTGCTCCTCTGGAAGGATCCCTGCACCGCGACGTAGTTTTTCAGAAGAAGCCTTGCGTTTGCAAGAGCAAAGGAGGAATTCGTTGCAGGAAAGAGGAAGGAAAGAAAGTTTCTCTCCCTCTGCCTGCTTTGCTCAGAGGACTGGATGAAGTTAGGAAGTTCTCCCTTTCACTGAGAAACGTGCAGGCTGCTCTTGCCTGGGCGCTCTCTTCTTTGCAAAAGAGTCCGCTGTTCCACGCTTTGATCCGTGGAAAGGCGCTGGGCTCTGCTAAGACTTCCCCGGCGCTTCGTTTGACCTGGGCCAAAGCGAGCCTTCACAATAGCTGAACGCTAACACTGCATACTCGTTCCACTTCCAGAACAGGGCTACCGCGAGGCAGTTCTCCGGGGGAAAACGGCCCTTCGCGAAGGGCAGATCTGCCGAGCTCACTGCGGGAAAGCGAAAGCAAAGGACGCTTTTCTCCCTCTAACCGCTTTTGTCAGAGGAACGGGGGAAGTGACAGTGTTCTTTCTCTCACTGAGATACACCCAATCTGACGTTGCCTCTGAGCTCCGTTGCTGGCAAAGAACTGAAACGGACATACATTCCTGTGGGGAAACACAGGGCTTTGCTAGGATTTCTCTAGGCAGTCTGTTTTCCCTGGGCCTCGCTGTAGCAACACTATCTCGCCAGGGCAACACTGCATGGGATTTCCTCTGCCAGGAGAGAGCTGCTGCTTTGTAGTTTGTGCTGGGAAACCTTGCTTTGGCAAGTGCCAATTGACCGCATTCAGGCAGAAAGAAAAGAGAATCGCAAGGGGCCTTTTCTCCCCGGCTGCTCTGCCAAGCCCTTCCAGCTAAAACTATGCCCTGGCTCCTCTGGAAGGATCCCTGCACCGCGACGTAGTTTTTCAGAAGAAGCCTTGCGTTTGCAAGAGCAAAGGAGGAATTCGTTGCAGGAAAGAGGAAGGAAAGAAAGTTTCTCTCCCTCTGCCTGCTTTGCTCAGAGGACTGGATGAAGTTAGGAAGTTCTCCCTTTCACTGAGAAACGTGCAGGCTGCTGTTGCCTGGGCGCTCTCTTCTTTGCAAAAGAGTCTGCTGTTCCACGCTTTGAACCGTGGAAAGGCGCCCGGCTCTGCTAAGATTTCCCCCGGCGCTTCGTTTGCCCTGGGCCAAAGCGAGCCTTCACAATAGCTGAACGCTAACACTGCATACTCGTTCCACTTCCAGAACAGGGCTACCGCGAGGCAGTTCTCCGGGGGAAAATGGCCCTTCGCGAAGGGCAGATCTGCCGAGCTCACTGCGGGAAAGCGAAAGCAAAGGACGCTTTTCTCCCTCTAACCGCTTTCGTCAGAGGAACGGGAGAAGTCACAGTGTTCTTTCTCTCACTGAGATACACACAATCTGACGTTGCCTCTGAGCTCCGTTGCTGGCAAAGAACTGAAACTGACATACATTCCTGTGGGGAAACACAGGGCTTTGCTAGGATTTCTCTAGGCAGTCTGTTTTCCCTGGGCCTCGCTGTAGCAACACTATCTCGCCAGGGCAACACTGCATGGGATTTCCTCTGCCAGGAGAGAGCTGCTGCTTTGTAGTTTGTGCTGGGAAACCTTGCTTTGGCAAGTGCCAATTGACCGCATTCAGGCAGAAAGAAAAGAGAATGGCAAGAGGCCTTTTCTCGCCGGCTGCTCTGCCAAGCCCTTCCAGCTAAAACTATGCCGTTGCTCCTCTGGAAGGATCCCTGCACCGCGACGTAGTTTTTCAGAAGAAGCCTTGCGTTTGCAAGAGCAAAGGAGGAATTCGTTGCAGGAAAGAGGAAGGAAAGAAAGTTTCTCTCCCTCTGCCTGCTTTGCTCAGAGGACTGGATGAAGTTAGGAAGTTCTCCCTTTCACTGAGAAACGTGCAGGCTGCTGTTGCCTGGGCGCTCTCTTCTTTGCAAAAGAGTCTGCTGTTAAACGCTTTGATCCGTGGAAAGGCGCTGGGCTCTGCTAAGACTTCCCCCGGCGCTTCGTTTGCCCTGGGCCAAAGCGAGCCTTCACAATAGCTGAACGCTGCTAACACTGCATACTCGTTCCACTTCCAGAACAGGGCTACCGCGAGGCAGTTCTCCGGGGGAAAATGGCCCTTCGCGAAGGGCAGATCTGCCGAGCTCACTGCGGGAAAGCGAAAGCAAAGGACGCTTTTCTCCCTCTAACCGCTTTCGTCAGAGGAACGGGGGAAGTCACAGTGTTCTTTCTCTCACTGAGATACACACAATCTGACGTTGCCTCTGAGCTCCGTTGCTGGCAAAGAACTGAAACTGACATACATTCCTGTGGGGAAACACAGGGCTTTGCTAGGATTTCTCTAGGCAGTCTGTTTTCCCTGGGCCTCGCTGTAGCAACACTATCTCGCCAGGGCAACACTGCATGGGATTTCCTCTGCCAGGAGAGAGCTGCTGCTTTGTAGGTTGTGCTGGGAAACCTTGTCCTGGCAAGTGCAAAATGACCGCATACAGGCAGAAAGAAAAGAGAATCGCAAGAGGCCTTTTCTCGCCCGCTGCTCTGCCAAGCCCTTCCAGCTAAAACTATGCCGTTGCTCCTCTGGAAGGATCCCTGCACCGCGACGTAGTTTTTCAGAAGAAGCCTTGCGTTTGCAAGAGCAAAGGAGGAATTCGTTGCAGGAAAGAGGAAGGAAAGAAAGTTTCTCTCCCTCTGCCTGCTTTGCTCAGAGGACTGGATGAAGTTAGGAAGTTCTCCCTTTCACTGAGAAACGTGCAGGCTGCTGTTGCCTGGGCGCTCTCTTCTTTGCAAAAGAGTCTGCTGTTCCACGCTTTGAACCGTGGAAAGGCGCCCGGCTCTGCTAAGATTTCCCCCGGCGCTTCGTTTGCCCTGGGCCAAAGCGAGGGTTCACAATAGCTGAACGCTAACACTGCATACTCGTTCCACTTCCAGAACAGGGCTACCGCGAGGCAGTTCTCCGGGGGAAAATAGCCCTTCGCGAAGGGCAGATCTGCCGAGCTCACTGCGGGAAAGCGAAAGCAAAGGACGCTTTTCTCCCTCTAACCGCTTTCGTCAGAGGAACGGGAGAAGTCACAGTGTTCTTTCTCTCACTGAGATACACACAATCTGACGTTGCCTCTGAGCTCCGTTGCTGGCAAAGAACTGAAACTGACATACATTCCTGTGGGGAAACACAGGGCTTTGCTAGGATTTCTCTAGGCAGTCTGTTTTCCCTGGGCCTCGCTGTAGCAACACTATCTCGCCAGGGCAACACTGCATGGGATTTCCTCTGCCAGGAGAGAGCTGCTGCTTTGTAGTTTGTGCTGGGAAACCTTGCTTTGGCAAGTGCCAATTGACCGCATTCAGGCAGAAAGAAAAGAGAATCGCAAGAGGCCTTTTCTCGCCGGCTGCTCTGCCAAGCCCTTCCAGCTAAAACTATGCCGTTGCTCCTCTGGAAGGATCCCTGCACCGCGACCTAGTTTTTCAGAAGAAGCCTTGCGTTTGCAAGAGCAAAGGAGGAATTCGTTGCAGGAAAGAGGAAGGAAAGAAAGTTTCTCTCCCTCTGCCTGCTTTGCTCAGAGGACTGGATGAAGTTAGGAAGTTCTCCCTTTCACTGAGAAACGTGCAGGCTGCTGTTGCCTGGGCGCTCTCTTCTTTGCAAAAGAGTCTGCTGTTCCACGCTTTGAACCGTGGAAAGGCGCCCGGCTCTGCTAAGATTTCCCCCGGCGCTTCGTTTGCCCTGGGCCAAAGCGAGCCTTCACAATAGCTGAACGCTAACACTGCATACTCGTTCCACTTCCAGAACAGGGCTACCGCGAGGCAGTTCTCCGGGGGAACACGGCCCTTCGCGAAGGGCAGATCTGCCGAGCTCACTGCGGGAAAGCGAAAGCAAAGGACGCTTTTCTCCCTCTAACCGCTTTCGTCAGAGGAACGGGGGAAGTGACAGTGTTCTTTCTCTCACTGAGATACACACAATCTGACGTTGCCTCTGAGCTCCGTCGCTGGCAAAGAACTGAAACGGACATACATTCCTGTGGGGAAACACAGGGCTTTGCTAGGATTTCTCTAGGCAGTCTGTTTTCCCTGGGCCTCGCTGTAGCAACACTATCTCGCCAGGGCAACACTGCATGGGATTTCCTCTGCCAGGAGAGAGCTGCTGCTTTGTAGTTTGTGCTGGGAAACCTTGCTTTGGCAAGTGCCAATTGACCGCATTCAGGCAGAAAGAAAAGAGAATCGCAAGAGGCCTTTTCTCGCCGGCTGCTCTGCCAAGCCCTTCCAGCTAAAACTATGCCGTTGCTCCTCTGGAAGGATCCCTGCACCGCGACGTAGTTTTTCAGAAGAAGCCTTGCGTTTGCAAGAGCAAAGGAGGAATTCGTTGCAGGAAAGAGGAAGGAAAGAAAGTTTCTCTCCCTCTGCCTGCTTTGCTCAGAGGACTGGATGAAGTTAGGAAGTTCTCCCTTTCACTGAGAAACGTGCAGGCTGCTGTTGCCTGGGCGCTCTCTTCTTTGCAAAAGAGTCTGCTGTTCCACGCTTTGAACCGTGGAAAGGCGCCCGGCTCTGCTAAGATTTCCCCCGGCGCTTCGTTTGCCCTGGGCCAAAGCGAGCCTTCACAATAGCTGAACGCTAACACTGCATACTCGTTCCACTTCCAGAACAGGGCTACCGCGAGGCAGTTCTCCGGGGGAAAACGGCCCTTCGCGAAGGGCAGATCTGCCGAGCTCACTGCGGGAAAGCGAAAGCAAAGGACGCTTTTCTCCCTCTAACCGCTTTCGTCAGAGGAACGGGGGAAGTCACAGTGTTCTGTCTCTCACTGAGATACACACAATCTGACGTTGCCTCTGAGCTCCGTCGCTGGCAAAGAACTGAAACGGACATACATTCCTGTGGGGAAACACAGGGCTTTGCTAGGATTTCTCTAGGCAGTCTGTTTTCCCTGGGCCTCGCTGTAGCAACACTATCTCGCCAGGGCAACACTGCATGGGATTTCCTCTGCCAGGAGAGAGCTGCTGCTTTGTAGTTTGTGCTGGGAAACCTTGCTTTGGCAAGTGCCAATTGACCGCATTCAGGCAGAAAGAAAAGAGAATCGCAAGAGGCCTTTTCTCGCCGGCTGCTCTGCCAAGGCCTTCCAGCTAAAACTATGCCGTTGCTCCTCTGGAAGGATCCCTGCACCGCGACGTAGTTTTTCAGAAGAAGCCTTGCGTTTGCAAGAGCAAAGGAGGAATTCGTTGCAGGAAAGAGGAAGGAAAGAAAGTTTCTCTCCCTCTGCCTGCTTTGCTCAGAGGACTGGATGAAGTTAGGAAGTTCTCCCTTTCACTGAGAAACGTGCAGGCTGCTGTTGCCTGGGCGCTCTCTTCTTTGCAAAAGAGTCTGCTGTTCCACGCTTTGAACCGTGGAAAGGCGCCCGGCTCTGCTAAGATTTCCCCCGGCGCTTCGTTTGCCCTGGGCCAAAGCGAGCCTTCACAATAGCTGAACGCTAACACTGCATACTCGTTCCACTTCCAGAACAGGGCTACCGCGAGGCAGTTCTCCGGGGGAACACGGCCCTTCGCGAAGGGCAGATCTGCCGAGCTCACTGCGGGAAAGCGAAAGCAAAGGACGCTTTTCTCCCTCTAACCGCTTTCGTCAGAGGAACGGGGGAAGTCACAGTGTTCTTTCTCTCACTGAGATACACACAATCTGACGTTGCCTCTGAGCTCCGTTGCTGGCAAAGAACTGAAACTGACATACACTCCTGTGGGGAAACACAGGGCTTTGCTAGGATTTCTCCAGGCAGTCTGTTTTCCCTGGGCCTCGCTGTAGCAACACTATCTCGCCAGGGCAACACTGCATGGGATTTCCTCTGCCAGGAGAGAGCTGCTGCTTTGTAGTTTGTGCTGGGAAACCTTGCCCTGGCAAGTGCAAAATGACCGCATACAGGCAGAAAGAAAAGAGAATCGCAAGAGGCCTTTTCTCGCCGGCTGCTCTGCCAAGCCATTCCAGCTAAAACTATGCCGTTGCTCCTCTGGAAGGATCCCTGCACCGCGACGTAGTTTTTCAGAAGAAGCCTTGCGTTTGCAAGAGCAAAGGAGGAATTCGTTGCAGGAAAGAGGAAGGAAAGAAAGTTTCTCTCCCTCTGCCTGCTTTGCTCAGAGGACTGGATGAAGTTAGGAAGTTCTCCCTTTCACTGAGAAACGTGCAGGCTGCTGTTGCCTGGGCGCTCTCTTCTTTGCAAAAGAGTCTGCTGTTCCACGCTTTGAACCGTGGAAAGGCGCCCGGCTCTGCTAAGATTTCCCCCGGCGCTTCGTTTGCCCTGGGCCAAAGCGAGCCTTCACAATAGCTGAACGCTAACACTGCATACTCGTTCCACTTCCAGAACAGGGCTACCGCGAGGCAGTTCTCCGGGGGAAAATGGCCCTTCGCGAAGGGCAGATCTGCCGAGCTCACTGCGGGAAAGCGAAAGCAAAGGACGCTTTTCTCCCTCTAACCGCTTTCGTCAGAGGAACGGGGGAAGTCACAGTGTTCTTTCTCTCACTGAGATACACACAATCTGACGTTGCCTCTGAGCTCCGTTGCTGGCAAAGAACTGAAACTGACATACACTCCTGTGGGGAAACACAGGGCTTTGCTAGGATTTCTCCAGGCAGTCTGTTTTCCCTGGGCCTCGCTGTAGCAACACTATCTCGCCAGGGCAACACTGCATGGGATTTCCTCTGCCAGGAGAGAGCTGCTGCTTTGTAGGTTGTGCTGGGAAACCTTGCCCTGGCAAGTGCAAAATGACCGCATACAGGCAGAAAGAAAAGAGAATCGCAAGAGGCCTTTTCTCGCCCGCTGCTCTGCCAAGCCCTTCCAGCTAAAACTATGCCGTTGCTCCTCTGGAAGGATCCCTGCACCGCGACGTAGTTTTTCAGAAGAAGCCTTGCGTTTGCAAGAGCAAAGGAGGAATTCGTTGCAGGAAAGAGGAAGGAAAGAAAGTTTCTTTCCCTCTGCCTGCATTGCACAGAGGACTGGATGAAGTTAGGAAGTTCTCCCTTTCACTGAGAAACGTGCAGGCTGCTCTTGCCTGGGCGCTCTCTTCTTTGCAAAAGAGTCCGCTGTTCCACGCTTTGATCCGTGGAAAGGCGCTGGGCTCTGCTAAGACTTCCCCGGCGCTTCGTTTGACCTGGGCCAAAGCGAGCCTTCACAATAGCTGAACGCTAACACTGCATACTCGTTCCACTTCCAGAACAGGGCTACCGCGAGGCAGTTCTCCGGGGGAAAACGGCCCTTCGCGAAGGGCAGATCTGCCGAGCTCACTGCGGGAAAGCGAAAGCAAAGGACGCTTTTCTCCCTCTAACCGCTTTTGTCAGAGGAACGGGGGAAGTGACAGTGTTCTTTCTCTCACTGAGATACACCCAATCTGACGTTGCCTCTGAGCTCCGTTGCTGGCAAAGAACTGAAACGGACATACATTCCTGTGGGGAAACACAGGGCTTTGCTAGGATTTCTCTAGGCAGTCTGTTTTCCCTGGGCCTCGCTGTAGCAACACTATCTCGCCAGGGCAACACTGCATGGGATTTCCTCTGCCAGGAGAGAGCTGCTGCTTTGTAGTTTGTGCTGGGAAACCTTGCTTTGGCAAGTGCCAATTGACCGCATTCAGGCAGAAAGAAAAGAGAATCGCAAGGGGCCTTTTCTCCCCGGCTGCTCTGCCAAGCCCTTCCAGCTAAAACTATGCCCTGGCTCCTCTGGAAGGATCCCTGCACCGCGACGTAGTTTTTCAGAAGAAGCCTTGCGTTTGCAAGAGCAAAGGAGGAATTCGTTGCAGGAAAGAGGAAGGAAAGAAAGTTTCTCTCCCTCTGCCTGCTTTGCTCAGAGGACTGGATGAAGTTAGGAAGTTCTCCCTTTCACTGAGAAACGTGCAGGCTGCTGTTGCCTGGGCGCTCTCTTCTTTGCAAAAGAGTCTGCTGTTCCACGCTTTGAACCGTGGAAAGGCGCCCGGCTCTGCTAAGATTTCCCCCGGCGCTTCGTTTGCCCTGGGCCAAAGCGAGCCTTCACAATAGCTGAACGCTAACACTGCATACTCGTTCCACTTCCAGAACAGGGCTACCGCGAGGCAGTTCTCCGGGGGAAAATGGCCCTTCGCGAAGGGCAGATCTGCCGAGCTCACTGCGGGAAAGCGAAAGCAAAGGACGCTTTTCTCCCTCTAACCGCTTTCGTCAGAGGAACGGGAGAAGTCACAGTGTTCTTTCTCTCACTGAGATACACACAATCTGACGTTGCCTCTGAGCTCCGTTGCTGGCAAAGAACTGAAACTGACATACATTCCTGTGGGGAAACACAGGGCTTTGCTAGGATTTCTCTAGGCAGTCTGTTTTCCCTGGGCCTCGCTGTAGCAACACTATCTCGCCAGGGCAACACTGCATGGGATTTCCTCTGCCAGGAGAGAGCTGCTGCTTTGTAGTTTGTGCTGGGAAACCTTGCTTTGGCAAGTGCCAATTGACCACATTCAGGCAGAAAGAAAAGAGAATGGCAAGAGGCCTTTTCTCGCCGGCTGCTCTGCCAAGCCCTTCCAGCTAAAACTATGCCGTTGCTCCTCTGGAAGGATCCCTGCACCGCGACGTAGTTTTTCAGAAGAAGCCTTGCGTTTGCAAGAGCAAAGGAGGAATTCGTTGCAGGAAAGAGGAAGGAAAGAAAGTTTCTCTCCCTCTGCCTGCTTTGCTCAGAGGACTGGATGAAGTTAGGAAGTTCTCCCTTTCACTGAGAAACGTGCAGGCTGCTCTTGCCTGGGCGCTCTCTTCTTTGCAAAAGAGTCTGCTGTTAAACGCTTTGATCCGTGGAAAGGCGCTGGGCTCTGCTAAGACTTCCCCCGGCGCTTCGTTTGCCCTGGGCCAAAGCGAGCCTTCACAATAGCTGAACGCTGCTAACACTGCATACTCGTTCCACTTCCAGAACAGGGCTACCGCGAGGCAGTTCTCCGGGGGAAAATGGCCCTTCGCGAAGGGCAGATCTGCCGAGCTCACTGCGGGAAAGCGAAAGCAAAGGACGCTTTTCTCCCTCTAACCGCTTTCGTCAGAGGAACGGGGGAAGTCACAGTGTTCTTTCTCTCACTGAGATACACACAATCTGACGTTGCCTCTGAGCTCCGTTGCTGGCAAAGAACTGAAACTGACATACATTCCTGTGGGGAAACACAGGGCTTTGCTAGGATTTCTCTAGGCAGTCTGTTTTCCCTGGGCCTCGCTGTAGCAACACTATCTCGCCAGGGCAACACTGCATGGGATTTCCTCTGCCAGGAGAGAGCTGCTGCTTTGTAGGTTGTGCTGGGAAACCTTGTCCTGGCAAGTGCAAAATGACCGCATACAGGCAGAAAGAAAAGAGAATCGCAAGAGGCCTTTTCTCGCCCGCTGCTCTGCCAAGCCCTTCCAGCTAAAACTATGCCGTTGCTCCTCTGGAAGGATCCCTGCACCGCGACGTAGTTTTTCAGAAGAAGCCTTGCGTTTGCAAGAGCAAAGGAGGAATTCGTTGCAGGAAAGAGGAAGGAAAGAAAGTTTCTCTCCCTCTGCCTGCTTTGCTCAGAGGACTGGATGAAGTTAGGAAGTTCTCCCTTTCACTGAGAAACGTGCAGGCTGCTGTTGCCTGGGCGCTCTCTTCTTTGCAAAAGAGTCTGCTGTTCCACGCTTTGAACCGTGGAAAGGCGCCCGGCTCTGCTAAGATTTCCCCCGGCGCTTCGTTTGCCCTGGGCCAAAGCGAGGGTTCACAATAGCTGAACGCTAACACTGCATACTCGTTCCACTTCCAGAACAGGGCTACCGCGAGGCAGTTCTCCGGGGGAAAATAGCCCTTCGCGAAGGGCAGATCTGCCGAGCTCACTGCGGGAAAGCGAAAGCAAAGGACGCTTTTCTCCCTCTAACCGCTTTCGTCAGAGGAACGGGAGAAGTCACAGTGTTCTTTCTCTCACTGAGATACACACAATCTGACGTTGCCTCTGAGCTCCGTTGCTGGCAAAGAACTGAAACTGACATACATTCCTGTGGGGAAACACAGGGCTTTGCTAGGATTTCTCTAGGCAGTCTGTTTTCCCTGGGCCTCGCTGTAGCAACACTATCTCGCCAGGGCAACACTGCATGGGATTTCCTCTGCCAGGAGAGAGCTGCTGCTTTGTAGTTTGTGCTGGGAAACCTTGCTTTGGCAAGTGCCAATTGACCGCATTCAGGCAGAAAGAAAAGAGAATCGCAAGAGGCCTTTTCTCGCCGGCTGCTCTGCCAAGCCCTTCCAGCTAAAACTATGCCGTTGCTCCTCTGGAAGGATCCCTGCACCGCGACGTAGTTTTTCAGAAGAAGCCTTGCGTTTGCAAGAGCAAAGGAGGAATTCGTTGCAGGAAAGAGGAAGGAAAGAAAGTTTCTCTCCCTCTGCCTGCTTTGCTCAGAGGACTGGATGAAGTTAGGAAGTTCTCCCTTTCACTGAGAAACGTGCAGGCTGCTGTTGCCTGGGCGCTCTCTTCTTTGCAAAAGAGTCTGCTGTTCCACGCTTTGAACCGTGGAAAGGCGCCCGGCTCTGCTAAGATTTCCCCCGGCGCTTCGTTTGCCCTGGGCCAAAGCGAGCCTTCACAATAGCTGAACGCTAACACTGCATACTCGTTCCACTTCCAGAACAGGGCTACCGCGAGGCAGTTCTCCGGGGGAACACGGCCCTTCGCGAAGGGCAGATCTGCCGAGCTCACTGCGGGAAAGCGAAAGCAAAGGACGCTTTTCTCCCTCTAACCGCTTTCGTCAGAGGAACGGGGGAAGTCACAGTGTTCTTTCTCTCACTGAGATACACACAATCTGACGTTGCCTCTGAGCTCCGTTGCTGGCAAAGAACTGAAACTGACATACACTCCTGTGGGGAAACACAGGGCTTTGCTAGGATTTCTCCAGGCAGTCTGTTTTCCCTGGGCCTCGCTGTAGCAACACTATCTCGCCAGGGCAACACTGCATGGGATTTCCTCTGCCAGGAGAGAGCTGCTGCTTTGTAGTTTGTGCTGGGAAACCTTGCCCTGGCAAGTGCAAAATGACCGCATACAGGCAGAAAGAAAAGAGAATCGCAAGAGGCCTTTTCTCGCCGGCTGCTCTGCCAAGCCATTCCAGCTAAAACTATGCCGTTGCTCCTCTGGAAGGATCCCTGCACCGCGACGTAGTTTTTCAGAAGAAGCCTTGCGTTTGCAAGAGCAAAGGAGGAATTCGTTGCAGGAAAGAGGAAGGAAAGAAAGTTTCTCTCCCTCTGCCTGCTTTGCTCAGAGGACTGGATGAAGTTAGGAAGTTCTCCCTTTCACTGAGAAACGTGCAGGCTGCTGTTGCCTGGGCGCTCTCTTCTTTGCAAAAGAGTCTGCTGTTCCACGCTTTGAACCGTGGAAAGGCGCCCGGCTCTGCTAAGATTTCCCCCGGCGCTTCGTTTGCCCTGGGCCAAAGCGAGCCTTCACAATAGCTGAACGCTAACACTGCATACTCGTTCCACTTCCAGAACAGGGCTACCGCGAGGCAGTTCTCCGGGGGAAAATGGCCCTTCGCGAAGGGCAGATCTGCCGAGCTCACTGCGGGAAAGCGAAAGCAAAGGACGCTTTTCTCCCTCTAACCGCTTTCGTCAGAGGAACGGGGGAAGTCACAGTGTTCTTTCTCTCACTGAGATACACACAATCTGACGTTGCCTCTGAGCTCCGTTGCTGGCAAAGAACTGAAACTGACATACACTCCTGTGGGGAAACACAGGGCTTTGCTAGGATTTCTCCAGGCAGTCTGTTTTCCCTGGGCCTCGCTGTAGCAACACTATCTCGCCAGGGCAACACTGCATGGGATTTCCTCTGCCAGGAGAGAGCTGCTGCTTTGTAGGTTGTGCTGGGAAACCTTGCCCTGGCAAGTGCAAAATGACCGCATACAGGCAGAAAGAAAAGAGAATCGCAAGAGGCCTTTTCTCGCCCGCTGCTCTGCCAAGCCCTTCCAGCTAAAACTATGCCGTTGCTCCTCTGGAAGGATCCCTGCACCGCGACGTAGTTTTTCAGAAGAAGCCTTGCGTTTGCAAGAGCAAAGGAGGAATTCGTTGCAGGAAAGAGGAAGGAAAGAAAGTTTCTTTCCCTCTGCCTGCATTGCACAGAGGACTGGATGAAGTTAGGAAGTTCTCCCTTTCACTGAGAAACGTGCAGGCTGCTCTTGCCTGGGCGCTCTCTTCTTTGCAAAAGAGTCCGCTGTTCCACGCTTTGATCCGTGGAAAGGCGCTGGGCTCTGCTAAGACTTCCCCGGCGCTTCGTTTGACCTGGGCCAAAGCGAGCCTTCACAATAGCTGAACGCTAACACTGCATACTCGTTCCACTTCCAGAACAGGGCTACCGCGAGGCAGTTCTCCGGGGGAAAACGGCCCTTCGCGAAGGGCAGATCTGCCGAGCTCACTGCGGGAAAGCGAAAGCAAAGGACGCTTTTCTCCCTCTAACCGCTTTTGTCAGAGGAACGGGGGAAGTGACAGTGTTCTTTCTCTCACTGAGATACACCCAATCTGACGTTGCCTCTGAGCTCCGTTGCTGGCAAAGAACTGAAACGGACATACATTCCTGTGGGGAAACACAGGGCTTTGCTAGGATTTCTCTAGGCAGTCTGTTTTCCCTGGGCCTCGCTGTAGCAACACTATCTCGCCAGGGCAACACTGCATGGGATTTCCTCTGCCAGGAGAGAGCTGCTGCTTTGTAGTTTGTGCTGGGAAACCTTGCTTTGGCAAGTGCCAATTGACCGCATTCAGGCAGAAAGAAAAGAGAATCGCAAGGGGCCTTTTCTCCCCGGCTGCTCTGCCAAGCCCTTCCAGCTAAAACTATGCCCTGGCTCCTCTGGAAGGATCCCTGCACCGCGACGTAGTTTTTCAGAAGAAGCCTTGCGTTTGCAAGAGCAAAGGAGGAATTCGTTGCAGGAAAGAGGAAGGAAAGAAAGTTTCTCTCCCTCTGCCTGCTTTGCTCAGAGGACTGGATGAAGTTAGGAAGTTCTCCCTTTCACTGAGAAACGTGCAGGCTGCTGTTGCCTGGGCGCTCTCTTCTTTGCAAAAGAGTCTGCTGTTCCACGCTTTGAACCGTGGAAAGGCGCCCGGCTCTGCTAAGATTTCCCCCGGCGCTTCGTTTGCCCTGGGCCAAAGCGAGCCTTCACAATAGCTGAACGCTAACACTGCATACTCGTTCCACTTCCAGAACAGGGCTACCGCGAGGCAGTTCTCCGGGGGAAAATGGCCCTTCGCGAAGGGCAGATCTGCCGAGCTCACTGCGGGAAAGCGAAAGCAAAGGACGCTTTTCTCCCTCTAACCGCTTTCGTCAGAGGAACGGGAGAAGTCACAGTGTTCTTTCTCTCACTGAGATACACACAATCTGACGTTGCCTCTGAGCTCCGTTGCTGGCAAAGAACTGAAACTGACATACATTCCTGTGGGGAAACACAGGGCTTTGCTAGGATTTCTCTAGGCAGTCTGTTTTCCCTGGGCCTCGCTGTAGCAACACTATCTCGCCAGGGCAACACTGCATGGGATTTCCTCTGCCAGGAGAGAGCTGCTGCTTTGTAGTTTGTGCTGGGAAACCTTGCTTTGGCAAGTGCCAATTGACCACATTCAGGCAGAAAGAAAAGAGAATGGCAAGAGGCCTTTTCTCGCCGGCTGCTCTGCCAAGCCCTTCCAGCTAAAACTATGCCGTTGCTCCTCTGGAAGGATCCCTGCACCGCGACGTAGTTTTTCAGAAGAAGCCTTGCGTTTGCAAGAGCAAAGGAGGAATTCGTTGCAGGAAAGAGGAAGGAAAGAAAGTTTCTCTCCCTCTGCCTGCTTTGCTCAGAGGACTGGATGAAGTTAGGAAGTTCTCCCTTTCACTGAGAAACGTGCAGGCTGCTCTTGCCTGGGCGCTCTCTTCTTTGCAAAAGAGTCTGCTGTTAAACGCTTTGATCCGTGGAAAGGCGCTGGGCTCTGCTAAGACTTCCCCCGGCGCTTCGTTTGCCCTGGGCCAAAGCGAGCCTTCACAATAGCTGAACGCTGCTAACACTGCATACTCGTTCCACTTCCAGAACAGGGCTACCGCGAGGCAGTTCTCCGGGGGAAAATGGCCCTTCGCGAAGGGCAGATCTGCCGAGCTCACTGCGGGAAAGCGAAAGCAAAGGACGCTTTTCTCCCTCTAACCGCTTTCGTCAGAGGAACGGGGGAAGTCACAGTGTTCTTTCTCTCACTGAGATACACACAATCTGACGTTGCCTCTGAGCTCCGTTGCTGGCAAAGAACTGAAACTGACATACATTCCTGTGGGGAAACACAGGGCTTTGCTAGGATTTCTCTAGGCAGTCTGTTTTCCCTGGGCCTCGCTGTAGCAACACTATCTCGCCAGGGCAACACTGCATGGGATTTCCTCTGCCAGGAGAGAGCTGCTGCTTTGTAGGTTGTGCTGGGAAACCTTGTCCTGGCAAGTGCAAAATGACCGCATACAGGCAGAAAGAAAAGAGAATCGCAAGAGGCCTTTTCTCGCCCGCTGCTCTGCCAAGCCCTTCCAGCTAAAACTATGCCGTTGCTCCTCTGGAAGGATCCCTGCACCGCGACGTAGTTTTTCAGAAGAAGCCTTGCGTTTGCAAGAGCAAAGGAGGAATTCGTTGCAGGAAAGAGGAAGGAAAGAAAGTTTCTCTCCCTCTGCCTGCTTTGCTCAGAGGACTGGATGAAGTTAGGAAGTTCTCCCTTTCACTGAGAAACGTGCAGGCTGCTGTTGCCTGGGCGCTCTCTTCTTTGCAAAAGAGTCTGCTGTTCCACGCTTTGAACCGTGGAAAGGCGCCCGGCTCTGCTAAGATTTCCCCCGGCGCTTCGTTTGCCCTGGGCCAAAGCGAGGGTTCACAATAGCTGAACGCTAACACTGCATACTCGTTCCACTTCCAGAACAGGGCTACCGCGAGGCAGTTCTCCGGGGGAAAATAGCCCTTCGCGAAGGGCAGATCTGCCGAGCTCACTGCGGGAAAGCGAAAGCAAAGGACGCTTTTCTCCCTCTAACCGCTTTCGTCAGAGGAACGGGAGAAGTCACAGTGTTCTTTCTCTCACTGAGATACACACAATCTGACGTTGCCTCTGAGCTCCGTTGCTGGCAAAGAACTGAAACTGACATACATTCCTGTGGGGAAACACAGGGCTTTGCTAGGATTTCTCTAGGCAGTCTGTTTTCCCTGGGCCTCGCTGTAGCAACACTATCTCGCCAGGGCAACACTGCATGGGATTTCCTCTGCCAGGAGAGAGCTGCTGCTTTGTAGTTTGTGCTGGGAAACCTTGCTTTGGCAAGTGCCAATTGACCGCATTCAGGCAGAAAGAAAAGAGAATCGCAAGAGGCCTTTTCTCGCCGGCTGCTCTGCCAAGCCCTTCCAGCTAAAACTATGCCGTTGCTCCTCTGGAAGGATCCCTGCACCGCGACCTAGTTTTTCAGAAGAAGCCTTGCGTTTGCAAGAGCAAAGGAGGAATTCGTTGCAGGAAAGAGGAAGGAAAGAAAGTTTCTCTCCCTCTGCCTGCTTTGCTCAGAGGACTGGATGAAGTTAGGAAGTTCTCCCTTTCACTGAGAAACGTGCAGGCTGCTGTTGCCTGGGCGCTCTCTTCTTTGCAAAAGAGTCTGCTGTTCCACGCTTTGAACCGTGGAAAGGCGCCCGGCTCTGCTAAGATTTCCCCCGGCGCTTCGTTTGCCCTGGGCCAAAGCGAGCCTTCACAATAGCTGAACGCTAACACTGCATACTCGTTCCACTTCCAGAACAGGGCTACCGCGAGGCAGTTCTCCGGGGGAACACGGCCCTTCGCGAAGGGCAGATCTGCCGAGCTCACTGCGGGAAAGCGAAAGCAAAGGACGCTTTTCTCCCTCTAACCGCTTTCGTCAGAGGAACGGGGGAAGTGACAGTGTTCTTTCTCTCACTGAGATACACACAATCTGACGTTGCCTCTGAGCTCCGTCGCTGGCAAAGAACTGAAACGGACATACATTCCTGTGGGGAAACACAGGGCTTTGCTAGGATTTCTCTAGGCAGTCTGTTTTCCCTGGGCCTCGCTGTAGCAACACTATCTCGCCAGGGCAACACTGCATGGGATTTCCTCTGCCAGGAGAGAGCTGCTGCTTTGTAGTTTGTGCTGGGAAACCTTGCTTTGGCAAGTGCCAATTGACCGCATTCAGGCAGAAAGAAAAGAGAATCGCAAGAGGCCTTTTCTCGCCGGCTGCTCTGCCAAGCCCTTCCAGCTAAAACTATGCCGTTGCTCCTCTGGAAGGATCCCTGCACCGCGACGTAGTTTTTCAGAAGAAGCCTTGCGTTTGCAAGAGCAAAGGAGGAATTCGTTGCAGGAAAGAGGAAGGAAAGAAAGTTTCTCTCCCTCTGCCTGCTTTGCTCAGAGGACTGGATGAAGTTAGGAAGTTCTCCCTTTCACTGAGAAACGTGCAGGCTGCTGTTGCCTGGGCGCTCTCTTCTTTGCAAAAGAGTCTGCTGTTCCACGCTTTGAACCGTGGAAAGGCGCCCGGCTCTGCTAAGATTTCCCCCGGCGCTTCGTTTGCCCTGGGCCAAAGCGAGCCTTCACAATAGCTGAACGCTAACACTGCATACTCGTTCCACTTCCAGAACAGGGCTACCGCGAGGCAGTTCTCCGGGGGAAAACGGCCCTTCGCGAAGGGCAGATCTGCCGAGCTCACTGCGGGAAAGCGAAAGCAAAGGACGCTTTTCTCCCTCTAACCGCTTTCGTCAGAGGAACGGGGGAAGTCACAGTGTTCTGTCTCTCACTGAGATACACACAATCTGACGTTGCCTCTGAGCTCCGTCGCTGGCAAAGAACTGAAACGGACATACATTCCTGTGGGGAAACACAGGGCTTTGCTAGGATTTCTCTAGGCAGTCTGTTTTCCCTGGGCCTCGCTGTAGCAACACTATCTCGCCAGGGCAACACTGCATGGGATTTCCTCTGCCAGGAGAGAGCTGCTGCTTTGTAGTTTGTGCTGGGAAACCTTGCTTTGGCAAGTGCCAATTGACCGCATTCAGGCAGAAAGAAAAGAGAATCGCAAGAGGCCTTTTCTCGCCGGCTGCTCTGCCAAGGCCTTCCAGCTAAAACTATGCCGTTGCTCCTCTGGAAGGATCCCTGCACCGCGACGTAGTTTTTCAGAAGAAGCCTTGCGTTTGCAAGAGCAAAGGAGGAATTCGTTGCAGGAAAGAGGAAGGAAAGAAAGTTTCTCTCCCTCTGCCTGCTTTGCTCAGAGGACTGGATGAAGTTAGGAAGTTCTCCCTTTCACTGAGAAACGTGCAGGCTGCTGTTGCCTGGGCGCTCTCTTCTTTGCAAAAGAGTCTGCTGTTCCACGCTTTGAACCGTGGAAAGGCGCCCGGCTCTGCTAAGATTTCCCCCGGCGCTTCGTTTGCCCTGGGCCAAAGCGAGCCTTCACAATAGCTGAACGCTAACACTGCATACTCGTTCCACTTCCAGAACAGGGCTACCGCGAGGCAGTTCTCCGGGGGAACACGGCCCTTCGCGAAGGGCAGATCTGCCGAGCTCACTGCGGGAAAGCGAAAGCAAAGGACGCTTTTCTCCCTCTAACCGCTTTCGTCAGAGGAACGGGGGAAGTCACAGTGTTCTTTCTCTCACTGAGATACACACAATCTGACGTTGCCTCTGAGCTCCGTTGCTGGCAAAGAACTGAAACTGACATACACTCCTGTGGGGAAACACAGGGCTTTGCTAGGATTTCTCCAGGCAGTCTGTTTTCCCTGGGCCTCGCTGTAGCAACACTATCTCGCCAGGGCAACACTGCATGGGATTTCCTCTGCCAGGAGAGAGCTGCTGCTTTGTAGTTTGTGCTGGGAAACCTTGCCCTGGCAAGTGCAAAATGACCGCATACAGGCAGAAAGAAAAGAGAATCGCAAGAGGCCTTTTCTCGCCGGCTGCTCTGCCAAGCCATTCCAGCTAAAACTATGCCGTTGCTCCTCTGGAAGGATCCCTGCACCGCGACGTAGTTTTTCAGAAGAAGCCTTGCGTTTGCAAGAGCAAAGGAGGAATTCGTTGCAGGAAAGAGGAAGGAAAGAAAGTTTCTCTCCCTCTGCCTGCTTTGCTCAGAGGACTGGATGAAGTTAGGAAGTTCTCCCTTTCACTGAGAAACGTGCAGGCTGCTGTTGCCTGGGCGCTCTCTTCTTTGCAAAAGAGTCTGCTGTTCCACGCTTTGAACCGTGGAAAGGCGCCCGGCTCTGCTAAGATTTCCCCCGGCGCTACGTTTGCCCTGGGCCAAAGCGAGCCTTCACAATAGCTGAACGCTAACACTGCATACTCGTTCCACTTCCAGAACAGGGCTACCGCGAGGCAGTTCTCCGGGGGAAAACGGCCCTTCGCGAAGGGCAGATCTGCCGAGCTCACTGCGGGAAAGCGAAAGCAAAGGACGCTTTTCTCCCTCTAACCGCTTTCGTCAGAGGAACGGGGGAAGTCACAGTGTTCTTTCTCTCACTGAGATACACACAATCTGACGTTGCCTCTGAGCTCCGTTGCTGGCAAAGAACTGAAACTGACATACACTCCTGTGGGGAAACACAGGGCTTTGCTAGGATTTCTCCAGGCAGTCTGTTTTCCCTGGGCCTCGCTGTAGCAACACTATCTCGCCAGGGCAACACTGCATGGGATTTCCTCTGCCAGGAGAGAGCTGCTGCTTTGTAGGTTGTGCTGGGAAACCTTGCTTTGGCAAGTGCCAATTGACCGCATTCAGGCAGAAAGAAAGGAGAATCGCAAGGGGCCTTTTCTCCCCGGCTGCTCTGCCAAGCCCTTCCAGCTAAAACTATGCCGTTGCTCCTCTGGAAGGATCCCTGCACCGCGACGTAGTTTTTCAGAAGAAGCCTTGCGTTTGCAAGAGCAAAGGAGGAATTCGTTGCAGGAAAGAGGAAGGAAAGAAAGTTTCTCTCCCTCTGCCTGCTTTGCTCAGAGGACTGGATGAAGTTAGGAAGTTCTCCCTTTCACTGAGAAACGTGCAGGCTGCTGTTGCCTGGGCGCTCTGTTCTTTGCAAAAGAGTCTGCTGTTCCACGCTTTGAACCGTGGAAAGGCGCCGGGCTCTGCTAAGATTTCCCCCGGCGCTTCGTTTGCCCTGGGCCAAAGCGAGCCTTCACAATAGCTGAACGCTAACACTGCATACTCGTTCCACTTCCAGAACAGGGCTACCGCGAGGCAGTTCTCCGGGGGAAAACGGGCCTTCGCGAAGTCAGATCTGCCGAGCTCACTGCGGGAAAGCGAAAGCAAAGGACGCTTTTCTCCCTCTAACCGCTTTCGTCAGAGGAACGGGGGAAGTCACAGTGTTCTTTCTCTCACTGAGATACACACAATCTGATGTTGCCTCTGAGCTCCGTTGCTGGCAAAGAACTGAAACTGACATACATTCCTGTGGGGAAACACAGGGCTTTGCTAGGATTTCTCTAGGCAGTCTGTTTTCCCTGGGCCTCGCTGTAGCAACACTATCTCGCCAGGGCAACACTGCATGGGATATCCTCTGCCAGGAGGGAGCTGCTGCTTTGTAGTTTGTGCTGGGAAACCTTGCTTTGGCAAGTGCCAATTGACCGCATTCAGGCAGAAAGAAAAGAGAATCGCAAGGGGCCTTTTCTCCCCGGCTGCTCTGCCAAGCCCTTCCAGCTAAAACTATGCCGTTGCTCCTCTGGAAGGATCCCTGCACCGCGACGTAGTTTTTCAGAAGAAGCCTTGCGTTTGCAAGAGCAAAGGAGGAATTCGTTGCAGGAAAGAGGAAGGAAAGAAAGTTTCTCTCCCTCTGCCTGCTTTGCTCAGAGGACTGGATGAAGTTAGGAAGTTCTCCCTTTCACTGAGAAACGTGCAGGCTGCTGTTGCCTGGGCGCTCTGTTCTTTGCAAAAGAGTCTGCTGTTCCACGCTTTGAACCGTGGAAAGGCTCCGGGCTCTGCTAAGATTTCCCCCGTTGCTTCGTTTACCCTAGGCCAAAGAGAGCCTTCACAATAGCTGAACGCTAACACTGCATACTCGTTCCACTTCCAGAACAGGGCTACCGCGAGGCAGTTCTCCGGGGGAAAACGGCCTTTCGCGAAGGCAGATCTGCCGAGCTCACTGAGGGAAAGCGAAAGCAAAGGACGCTTTTCTCCCTCTAACCGCTTTCGTCAGAGGAACGGGGGAAGTGACAGTGTTCTTTCTCTCACTGAGATACACACAATCTGACGTTGCCTCTGAGCTCCGTTGCTGGCAAAGAACTGAAACTGACATACATTCCTGTGGGGAAACACAGGGCTTTGCTAGGATTTCTCTAGGCAGTCTGTTTTCCCTGGGCCTCGCTGTAGCAACACTATCTCGCCAGGGCAACACTGCATGGGATTTCCTCTGCCAGGAGGGAGCTGCTGCTTTGTAGTTTGTGCTGGGAAACCTTGCTTTGGCAAGTGCCAATTGACCGCATTCAGGCAGAAAGAAAAGAGAATCGCAAGAGGCCTTTTCTCCCCGGCTGCTCTGCCAAGCCCTTCCAGCTAAAACTATGCCGTTGCTCCTCTGGAAGGATCCCTGCACCGCGACGTAGTTTTTCAGAAGAAGCCTTGCGTTTGCAAGAGCAAAGGAGGAATTCGTTGCAGGAAAGAGGAAGGAAAGAAAGTTTCTCTCCCTCTGCCTGCTTTGCTCAGAGGACTGGATGAAGTTAGGAAGTTCTCCCTTTCACTGAGAAACGTGCAGGCTGCTGTTGCCTGGGCGCTCTGTTCTTTGCAAAAGAGTCTGCTGTTCCACGCTTTGAACCGTGGAAAGGCGCCGGGCTCTGCTAAGATTTCCCCCGGCGCTTCGTTTGCCCTGGGCCAAAGCGAGCCTTCACAATAGCTGAACGCTAACACTGCATACTCGTTCCACTTCCAGAACAGGGCTACCGCGAGGCAGTTCTCTGGGGGAAAACGGGCCTTCGCGAAGACAGATCTGCCGAGCTCACTGCGGGAAAGCGAAAGCAAAGGACGCTTTTCTCCCTCTAACCGCTTTCGTCAGAGGAACGGGGGAAGTGACAGTGTTCTTTCTCTCACTGAGATACACACAATCTGATGTTGCCTCTGAGCTCCGTTGCTGGCAAAGAACTGAAACTGACATACATTCCTGTGGGGAAACACAGGGCTTTGCTAGGATTTCTCTAGGCAGTCTGTTTTCCCTGGGCCTCGCTGTAGCAACACTATCTCGCCAGGGCAACACTGCATGGGATTTCCTCTGCCAGGAGGGAGCTGCTGCTTTGTAGTTTGTGCTGGGAAACCTTGCTTTGGCAAGTGCCAATTGACCGCATTCAGGCAGAAAGAAAAGAGAATCGCAAGAGGCCTTTTCTCCCCGGCTGCTCTGCCAAGCCCTTCCAGCTAAAACTATGCCGTTGCTCCTCTGGAAGTATCCCTGCACCGCGACGTAGTTTTTCAGAAGAAGCCTTGCGTTTGCAAGAGCAAAGGAGGAATTCGTTGCAGGAAAGAGGAAGGAAAGAAAGTTTCTCTCCCTCTGCCTGCTTTGCTCAGAGGACTGGATGAAGTTAGGAAGTTCTCCCTTTCACTGAGAAACGTGCAGGCTGCTCTTGCCTGGGCGCTCTGTTCTTTGCAAAAGAGTCTGCTGTTCCACGCTTTGAACCGTGGAAAGGCGCCGGGCTCTGCTAAGATTTCCCCCGGCGCTTCGTTTGCCCTGGCCCAAAGCGAGCCTTCACAATAGCTGAACGCTAACACTGCATACTCGTTCCACTTCCAGAACAGGGCTACCGCGAGGCAGTTCTCCGGGGGAAAACGGCCTTTCGCGAAGGCAGATCTGCCGAGCTCACTGCGGGAAAGCGAAAGCAAAGGACGCTTTTCTCCCTCTAACCGCTTTCGTCAGAGGAACGGGGGAAGTCACAGTGTTCTTTCTCTCACTGAGATACACACAATCTGACGTTGCCTCTGAGCTCCGTTGCTGGCAAAGAACTGAAACTGACATACATTCCTGTGGGGAAACACAGGGCTTTGCTAGGATTTCTCTAGGCAGTCTGTTTTCCCTGGGCCTCGCTGTAGCAACACTATCTCGCCAGGGCAACACTGCATGGGATTTCCTCTGCCAGGAGGGAGCTGCTGCTTTGTAGTTTGTGCTGGGAAACCTTGCTTTGGCAAGTGCCAATTGACCGCATTCAGGCAGAAAGAAAAGAGAATCGCAAGGGGCCTTTTCTCCCCGGCTGCTCTGCCAAGCCCTTCCAGCTAAAACTATGCCGTTGCTCCTCTGGAAGGATCCCTGCACCGCGACGTAGTTTTTCAGAAGAAGCCTTGCGTTTGCAAGAGCAAAGGAGGAATTCGTTGCAGGAAAGAGGAAGGAAAGAAAGTTTCTCTCCCTCTGCCTGCTTTGCTCAGAGGACTGGATGAAGTTAGGAAGTTCTCCCTTTCACTGAGAAACGTGCAGGCTGCTGTTGCCTGGGCGCTCTGTTCTTTGCAAAAGAGTCTGCTGTTCCACGCTTTGAACCGTGGAAAGGCTCCGGGCTCTGCTAAGATTTCCCCCGGTGCTTCGTTTGCCCTAGGCCAAAGAGAGCCTTCACAATAGCTGAACGCTAACACTGCATACTCGTTCCACTTCCAGAACAGGGCTACCGCGAGGCAGTTCTCCGGGGGAAAACGGCCTTTCGCGAAGGCAGATCTGCCGAGCTCACTGAGGGAAAGCGAAAGCAAAGGACGCTTTTCTCCCTCTAACCGCTTTCGTCAGAGGAACGGGGGAAGTGACAGTGTTCTTTCTCTCACTGAGATACACACAATCTGATGTTGCCTCTGAGCTCCGTTGCTGGCAAAGAACTGAAACTGACATACATTCCTGTGGGGAAACACAGGGCTTTGCTAGGATTTCTCTAGGCAGTCTGTTTTCCCTGGTCCTCGCTGTAGCAACACTATCTCGCCAGGGCAACACTGCATGGGATTTCCTCTGCCAGGAGAGAGCTGCTGCTTTGTAGTTTGTGCTGGGAAACCTTGCTTTGGCAAGTGCCAATTGACCGCATTCAGGCAGAAAGAAAAGAGAATCGCAAGAGGCCTTTTCTCCCCGGCTGCTCTGCCAAGCCCTTCCAGCTAAAACTATGCCGTTGCTCCTCTGGAAGGATCCCTGCACCGCGACGTAGTTTTTCAGAAGAAGCCTTGCGTTTGCAAGAGCAAAGGAGGAATTCGTTGCAGGAAAGAGGAAGGAAAGAAAGTTTCTCTCCCTCTGCCTGCTTTGCTCAGAGGACTGGATGAAGTTAGGAAGTTCTCCCTTTCACTGAGAAACGTGCAGGCTGCTGTTGCCTGGGCGCTCTGTTCTTTGCAAAAGAGTCTGCTGTTCCACGCTTTGAACCGTGGAAAGGCGCCGGGCTCTGCTAAGATTTCCCCCGGCGCTTCGTTTGCCCTGGGCCAAAGCGAGCCTTCACAATAGCTGAACGCTAACACTGCATACTCGTTCCACTTCCAGAACAGGGCTACCGCGAGGCAGTTCTCTGGGGGAAAACGGGCCTTCGCGAAGACAGATCTGCCGAGCTCACTGCGGGAAAGCGAAAGCAAAGGACGCTTTTCTCCCTCTAACCGCTTTCGTCAGAGGAACGGGGGAAGTCACAGTGTTCTTTCTCTCACTGAGATACACACAATCTGACGTTGCCTCTGAGCTCCGTTGCTGGCAAAGAACTGAAACTGACATACATTCCTGTGGGGAAACACAGGGCTTTGCTAGGATTTCTCTAGGCAGTCTGTTTTCCCTGGTCCTCGCTGTAGCAACACTATCTCGCCAGGGCAACATTGCATGGGATTTCCTCTGCCAGGAGAGAGCTGCTGCTTTGTAGTTTGTGCTGGGAAACCTTGCTTTGGCAAGTGCCAATTGACCGCATTCAGGCAGAAAGAAAGGAGAATCGCAAGGGGCCTTTTCTCGCCGGCTGCTCTGCCAAGCCCTTCCAGCTAAAACTATGCCGTTGCTCCTCTGGAAGGATCCCTGCACCGCGACGTAGTTTTTCAGAAGAAGCCTTGCGTTTGCAAGAGCAAAGGAGGAATTCGTTGCAGGAAAGAGGAAGGAAAGAAAGTTTCTCTCCCTCTGCCTGCTTTGCTCAGAGGACTGGATGAAGTTAGGAAGTTCTCCCTTTCACTGAGAAACGTGCAGGCTGCTGTTGCCTGGGCGCTCTCTTCTTTGCAAAAGAGTCTGCTGTTCCACGCTTTGAACCGTGGAAAGGCGCCGGGCTCTGCTAAGATTTCCCCCGGCGCTTCGTTTGCCCTGGGCCAAAGCGAGCCTTCACAATAGCTGAACGCTAACACTGCATACTCGTTCCACTTCCAGAACAGGGCTACCGCGAGGCAGTTCTCCGGGGGAAAACGGCCCTTCGCGAAGGGCAGATCTGCCGAGCTCACTGCGGGAAAGCGAAAGCAAAGGACGCTTTTCTCCCTCTAACCGCTTTCGTCAGAGGAACGGGGGAAGTCACAGTGTTCTTTCTCTCACTGAGATACACACAATCTGACGTTGCCTCTGAGCTCCGTTGCTGGCAAAGAACTGAAACTGACATACATTCCTGTGGGGAAACACAGGGCTTTGCTAGGATTTCTCTAGGCAGTCTGTTTTCCCTGGGCCTCGCTGTAGCAACACTATCTCGCCAGGGCAACACTGCATGGGATTTCCTCTGCCAGGAGGGAGCTGCTGCTTTGTAGTTTGTGCTGGGAAACCTTGCTTTGGCAAGTGCCAATTGACCGCATTCAGGCAGAAAGAAAAGAGAATCGCAAGAGGCCTTTTCTCCCCGGCTGCTCTGCCAAGCCCTTCCAGCTAAAACTATGCCGTTGCTCCTCTGGAAGTATCCCTGCACCGCGACGTAGTTTTTCAGAAGAAGCCTTGCGTTTGCAAGAGCAAAGGAGGAATTCGTTGCAGGAAAGAGGAAGGAAAGAAAGTTTCTCTCCCTCTGCCTGCTTTGCTCAGAGGACTGGATGAAGTTAGGAAGTTCTCCCTTTCACTGAGAAACGTGCAGGCTGCTGTTGCCTGGGCGCTCTGTTCTTTGCAAAAGAGTCTGCTGTTCCACGCTTTGAACCGTGGAAAGGCGCCGGGCTCTGCTAAGATTTCCCCCGGCGCTTCGTTTGCCCTGGGCCAAAGCGAGCCTTCACAATAGCTGAACGCTAACACTGCATACTCGTTCCACTTCCAGAACAGGGCTACCGCGAGGCAGTTCTCCGGGGGAAAACGGCCTTTCGCGAAGGCAGATCTGCCGAGCTCACTGCGGGAAAGCGAAAGCAAAGGACGCTTTTCTCCCTCTAACCGCTTTCGTCAGAGGAACGGGGGAAGTCACAGTGTTCTTTCTCTCACTGAGATACACACAATCTGACGTTGCCTCTGAGCTCCGTTGCTGGCAAAGAACTGAAACTGACATACATTCCTGTGGGGAAACACAGGGCTTTGCTAGGATTTCTCTAGGCAGTCTGTTTTCCCTGGTCCTCGCTGTAGCAACACTATCTCGCCAGGGCAACACTGCATGGGATTTCCTCTGCCAGGAGGGAGCTGCTGCTTTGTAGTTTGTGCTGGGAAACCTTGCTTTGGCAAGTGCCAATTGACCGCATTCAGGCAGAAAGAAAAGAGAATCGCAAGGGGCCTTTTCTCCCCGGCTGCTCTGCCAAGCCCTTCCAGCTAAAACTATGCCGTTGCTCCTCTGGAAGGATCCCTGCACCGCGACGTAGTTTTTCAGAAGAAGCCTTGCGTTTGCAAGAGCAAAGGAGGAATTCGTTGCAGGAAAGAGGAAGGAAAGAAAGTTTCTCTCCCTCTGCCTGCTTTGCTCAGAGGACTGGATGAAGTTAGGAAGTTCTCCCTTTCACTGAGAAACGTGCAGGCTGCTGTTGCCTGGGCGCTCTGTTCTTTGCAAAAGAGTCTGCTGTTCCACGCTTTGAACCGTGGAAAGGCGCCGGGCTCTGCTAAGATTTCCCCCGGCCCTTCGTTTGCCCTGGGCCAAAGCGAGCCTTCACAATAGCTGAACGCTAACACTGCATACTCGTTCCACTTCCAGAACAGGGCTACCGCGAGGCAGTTCTCCGGGGGAAAACGGGCCTTCGCGAAGTCAGATCTGCCGAGCTCACTGCGGGAAAGCGAAAGCAAAGGACGCTTTTCTCCCTCTAACCGCTTTCGTCAGAGGAACGGGGGAAGTCACAGTGTTCTTTCTCTCACTGAGATACACACAATCTGGCGTTGCCTCTGAGCTCCGTTGCTGGCAAAGAACTGAAACTGACATACACTCCTGTGGGGAAACACAGGGCTTTGCTAGGATTTCTCTAGGCAGTCTGTTTTCCCTGGGCCTCGCTGTAGCAACACTATCTCGCCAGGGCAACACTGCATGGGATTTCCTCTGCCAGGAGGGAGCTGCTGCTTTGTAGTTTGTGCTGGGAAACCTTGCTTTGGCAAGTGCCAATTGACCGCATTCAGGCAGAAAGAAAAGAGAATCGCAAGAGGCCTTTTCTCGCCGGCTGCTCTGCCAAGCCCTTCCAGCTAAAACTATGCCGTTGCTCCTCTGGAAGGATCCCTGCACCGCGACGTAGTTTTTCAGAAGAAGCCTTGCGTTTGCAAGAGCAAAGGAGGAATTCGTTGCAGGAAAGAGGAAGGAAAGAAAGTTTCTCTCCCTCTGCCTGTTTTGCTCAGAGGACTGGATGAAGTTAGGAAGTTCTCCCTTTCACTGAGAAACGTGCAGGCTGCTGTTGCCTGGGCGCTCTGTTCTTTGCAAAAGAGTCTGCTGTTCCACGCTTTGAACCGTGGAAAGGCGCCGGGCTCTGCTAAGATTTCCCCCGGCGCTTCGTTTGCCCTGGGCCAAAGCGAGCCTTCACAATAGCTGAACGCTAACACTGCATACTCGTTCCACTTCCAGAACAGGGCTACCGCGAGGCAGTTCTCCGGGGGAAAACGGGCCTTCGCGAAGACAGATCTGCCGAGCTCACTGCGGGAAAGCGAAACAAAGGACGCTTTTCTCCCTCTAACCGCTTTCGTCAGAGGAACGGGGGAAGTCACAGTGTTCTTTCTCTCACTGAGATACACACAATCTGACGTTGCCTCTGAGCTCCGTTGCTGGCAAAGAACTGAAACTGACATACATTCCTGTGGGGAAACACAGGGCTTTGCTAGGATTTCTCTAGGCAGTCTGTTTTCCCTGGTCCTCGCTGTAGCAACACTATCTCGCCAGGGCAACACTGCATGGGATTTCCTCTGCCAGGAGGGAGCTGCTGCTTTGTAGTTTGTGCTGGGAAACCTTGCTTTGGCAAGTGCCAATTGACCGCATTCAGGCAGAAAGAAAAGAGAATCGCAAGGGGCCTTTTCTCCCCGGCTGCTCTGCCAAGCCCTTCCAGCTAAAACTATGCCGTTGCTCCTCTGGAAGGATCCCTGCACCGCGACGTAGTTTTTCAGAAGAAGCCTTGCGTTTGCAAGAGCAAAGGAGGAATTCGTTGCAGGAAAGAGGAAGGAAAGAAAGTTTCTCTCCCTCTGCCTGCTTTGCTCAGAGGACTGGATGAAGTTAGGAAGTTCTCCCTTTCACTGAGAAACGTGCAGGCTGCTGTTGCCTGGGCGCTCTGTTCTTTGCAAAAGAGTCTGCTGTTCCACGCTTTGAACCGTGGAAAGGCTCCGGGCTCTGCTAAGATTTCCCCCGGTGCTTCGTTTGCCCTAGGCCAAAGAGAGCCTTCACAATAGCTGAACGCTAACACTGCATACTCGTTCCACTTCCAGAACAGGGCTACCGCGAGGCAGTTCTCCGGGGGAAAACGGCCTTTCGCGAAGGCAGATCTGCCGAGCTCACTGAGGGAAAGCGAAAGCAAAGGACGCTTTTCTCCCTCTAACCGCTTTCGTCAGAGGAACGGGGGAAGTGACAGTGTTCTTTCTCTCACTGAGATACACACAATCTGACGTTGCCTCTGAGCTCCGTTGCTGGCAAAGAACTGAAACTGACATACATTCCTGTGGGGAAACACAGGGCTTTGCTAGGATTTCTCTAGGCAGTCTGTTTTCCCTGGGCCTCGCTGTAGCAACACTATCTCGCCAGGGCAACACTGCATGGGATTTCCTCTGCCAGGAGAGAGCTGCTGCTTTGTAGTTTGTGCTGGGAAACCTTGCTTTGGCAAGTGCCATTTGACCGCATTCAGGCAGAAAGAAAAGAGAATCGCAAGAGGCCTTTTCTCCCCGGCTGCTCTGCCAAGCCCTTCCAGCTAAAACTATGCCGTTGCTCCTCTGGAAGGATCCTTGCACCGCGACGTAGTTTTTCAGAGGAAGCCTTGCGTTTGCAAGAGCAAAGGAGGAATTCGTTGCAGGAAAGAGGAAGGAAAGAAAGTTTCTCTCCCTCTGCCTGCTTTGCTCAGAGGACTGGATGAAGTTAGGAAGTTCTCCCTTTCACTGAGAAACGTGCAGGCTGCTGTTGCCTGGGCGCTCTCTTCTTTGCAAAAGAGTCTGCTGTTCCACGCTTTGAACCGTGGAAAGGCGCCCGGCTCTGCTAAGATTTCCTCCGGCGCTACGTTTGCCCTGGGCCAAAGCGAGCCTTCACAATAGCTGAACGCTAACACTGCATACTCGTTCCACTTCCAGAACAGGGCTACCGCGAGGCAGTTCTCCGGGGGAAAACGGCCCTTCGCGAAGGGCAGATCTGCCGAGCTCACTGCGGGAAAGCGAAAGCAAAGGACGCTTTTCTCCCTCTAACCGCTTTCGTCAGAGGAACGGGGGAAGTCACAGTGTTCTTTCTCTCACTGAGATACACACAATCTGACGTTGCCTCTGAGCTCCGTTGCTGGCAAAGAACTGAAACTGACATACACTCCTGTGGGGAAACACAGGGCTTTGCTAGGATTTCTCCAGGCAGTCTGTTTTCCCTGGGCCTCGCTGTAGCAACACTATCTCGCCAGGGCAACACTGCATGGGATTTCCTCTGCCAGGAGAGAGCTGCTGCTTTGTAGTTTGTGCTGGGAAACCTTGCCCTGGCAAGTGCAAAATGACCGCATACAGGCAGAAAGAAAAGAGAATCGCAAGAGGCCTTTTCTCGCCGGCTGCTCTGCCAAGCCATTCCAGCTAAAACTATGCCGTTGCTCCTCTGGAAGGATCCCTGCACCGCGACGTAGTTTTTCAGAAGAAGCCTTGCGTTTGCAAGAGCAAAGGAGGAATTCGTTGCAGGAAAGAGGAAGGAAAGAAAGTTTCTCTCCCTCTGCCTGCTTTGCTCAGAGGACTGGATGAAGTTAGGAAGTTCTCCCTTTCACTGAGAAACGTGCAGGCTGCTGTTGCCTGGGCGCTCTCTTCTTTGCAAAAGAGTCTGCTGTTCCACGCTTTGAACCGTGGAAAGGCGCCCGGCTCTGCTAAGATTTCCCCCGGCGCTACGTTTGCCCTGGGCCAAAGCGAGCCTTCACAATAGCTGAACGCTAACACTGCATACTCGTTCCACTTCCAGAACAGGGCTACCGCGAGGCAGTTCTCCGGGGGAAAACGGCCCTTCGCGAAGGGCAGATCTGCCGAGCTCACTGCGGGAAAGCGAAAGCAAAGGACGCTTTTCTCCCTCTAACCGCTTTCGTCAGAGGAACGGGGGAAGTCACAGTGTTCTTTCTCTCACTGAGATACACACAATCTGACGTTGCCTCTGAGCTCCGTTGCTGGCAAAGAACTGAAACTGACATACACTCCTCTGGGGAAACACAGGGCTTTGCTAGGATTTCTCCAGGCAGTCTGTTTTCCCTGGGCCTCGCTGTAGCAACACTATCTCGCCAGGGCAACACTGCATGGGATTTCCTCTGCCAGGAGAGAGCTGCTGCTTTGTAGGTTGTGCTGGGAAACCTTGCTTTGGCAAGTGCCAATTGACCGCATTCAGGCAGAAAGAAAGGAGAATCGCAAGGGGCCTTTTCTCCCCGGCTGCTCTGCCAAGCCCTTCCAGCTAAAACTATGCCGTTGCTCCTCTGGAAGGATCCCTGCACCGCGACGTAGTTTTTCAGAAGAAGCCTTGCGTTTGCAAGAGCAAAGGAGGAATTCGTTGCAGGAAAGAGGAAGGAAAGAAAGTTTCTCTCCCTCTGCCTGCTTTGCTCAGAGGACTGGATGAAGTTAGGAAGTTCTCCCTTTCACTGAGAAACGTGCAGGCTGCTGTTGCCTGGGCGCTCTGTTCTTTGCAAAAGAGTCTGCTGTTCCACGCTTTGAACCGTGGAAAGGCGCCGGGCTCTGCTAAGATTTCCCCCGGCGCTTCGTTTGCCCTGGGCCAAAGCGAGCCTTCACAATAGCTGAACGCTAACACTGCATACTCGTTCCACTTCCAGAACAGGGCTACCGCGAGGCAGTTCTCCGGGGGAAAACGGGCCTTCGCGAAGTCAGATCTGCCGAGCTCACTGCGGGAAAGCGAAAGCAAAGGACGCTTTTCTCCCTCTAACCGCTTTCGTCAGAGGAACGGGGGAAGTCACAGTGTTCTTTCTCTCACTGAGATACACACAATCTGATGTTGCCTCTGAGCTCCGTTGCTGGCAAAGAACTGAAACTGACATACATTCCTGTGGGGAAACACAGGGCTTTGCTAGGATTTCTCTAGGCAGTCTGTTTTCCCTGGGCCTCGCTGTAGCAACACTATCTCGCCAGGGCAACACTGCATGGGATATCCTCTGCCAGGAGGGAGCTGCTGCTTTGTAGTTTGTGCTGGGAAACCTTGCTTTGGCAAGTGCCAATTGACCGCATTCAGGCAGAAAGAAAAGAGAATCGCAAGGGGCCTTTTCTCCCCGGCTGCTCTGCCAAGCCCTTCCAGCTAAAACTATGCCGTTGCTCCTCTGGAAGGATCCCTGCACCGCGACGTAGTTTTTCAGAAGAAGCCTTGCGTTTGCAAGAGCAAAGGAGGAATTCGTTGCAGGAAAGAGGAAGGAAAGAAAGTTTCTCTCCCTCTGCCTGCTTTGCTCAGAGGACTGGATGAAGTTAGGAAGTTCTCCCTTTCACTGAGAAACGTGCAGGCTGCTGTTGCCTGGGCGCTCTGTTCTTTGCAAAAGAGTCTGCTGTTCCACGCTTTGAACCGTGGAAAGGCTCCGGGCTCTGCTAAGATTTCCCCCGTTGCTTCGTTTACCCTAGGCCAAAGAGAGCCTTCACAATAGCTGAACGCTAACACTGCATACTCGTTCCACTTCCAGAACAGGGCTACCGCGAGGCAGTTCTCCGGGGGAAAACGGCCTTTCGCGAAGGCAGATCTGCCGAGCTCACTGAGGGAAAGCGAAAGCAAAGGACGCTTTTCTCCCTCTAACCGCTTTCGTCAGAGGAACGGGGGAAGTGACAGTGTTCTTTCTCTCACTGAGATACACACAATCTGACGTTGCCTCTGAGCTCCGTTGCTGGCAAAGAACTGAAACTGACATACATTCCTGTGGGGAAACACAGGGCTTTGCTAGGATTTCTCTAGGCAGTCTGTTTTCCCTGGGCCTCGCTGTAGCAACACTATCTCGCCAGGGCAACACTGCATGGGATTTCCTCTGCCAGGAGGGAGCTGCTGCTTTGTAGTTTGTGCTGGGAAACCTTGCTTTGGCAAGTGCCAATTGACCGCATTCAGGCAGAAAGAAAAGAGAATCGCAAGAGGCCTTTTCTCCCCGGCTGCTCTGCCAAGCCCTTCCAGCTAAAACTATGCCGTTGCTCCTCTGGAAGGATCCCTGCACCGCGACGTAGTTTTTCAGAAGAAGCCTTGCGTTTGCAAGAGCAAAGGAGGAATTCGTTGCAGGAAAGAGGAAGGAAAGAAAGTTTCTCTCCCTCTGCCTGCTTTGCTCAGAGGACTGGATGAAGTTAGGAAGTTCTCCCTTTCACTGAGAAACGTGCAGGCTGCTGTTGCCTGGGCGCTCTGTTCTTTGCAAAAGAGTCTGCTGTTCCACGCTTTGAACCGTGGAAAGGCGCCGGGCTCTGCTAAGATTTCCCCCGGCGCTTCGTTTGCCCTGGGCCAAAGCGAGCCTTCACAATAGCTGAACGCTAACACTGCATACTCGTTCCACTTCCAGAACAGGGCTACCGCGAGGCAGTTCTCTGGGGGAAAACGGGCCTTCGCGAAGACAGATCTGCCGAGCTCACTGCGGGAAAGCGAAAGCAAAGGACGCTTTTCTCCCTCTAACCGCTTTCGTCAGAGGAACGGGGGAAGTGACAGTGTTCTTTCTCTCACTGAGATACACACAATCTGATGTTGCCTCTGAGCTCCGTTGCTGGCAAAGAACTGAAACTGACATACATTCCTGTGGGGAAACACAGGGCTTTGCTAGGATTTCTCTAGGCAGTCTGTTTTCCCTGGGCCTCGCTGTAGCAACACTATCTCGCCAGGGCAACACTGCATGGGATTTCCTCTGCCAGGAGGGAGCTGCTGCTTTGTAGTTTGTGCTGGGAAACCTTGCTTTGGCAAGTGCCAATTGACCGCATTCAGGCAGAAAGAAAAGAGAATCGCAAGAGGCCTTTTCTCCCCGGCTGCTCTGCCAAGCCCTTCCAGCTAAAACTATGCCGTTGCTCCTCTGGAAGTATCCCTGCACCGCGACGTAGTTTTTCAGAAGAAGCCTTGCGTTTGCAAGAGCAAAGGAGGAATTCGTTGCAGGAAAGAGGAAGGAAAGAAAGTTTCTCTCCCTCTGCCTGCTTTGCTCAGAGGACTGGATGAAGTTAGGAAGTTCTCCCTTTCACTGAGAAACGTGCAGGCTGCTCTTGCCTGGGCGCTCTGTTCTTTGCAAAAGAGTCTGCTGTTCCACGCTTTGAACCGTGGAAAGGCGCCGGGCTCTGCTAAGATTTCCCCCGGCGCTTCGTTTGCCCTGGCCCAAAGCGAGCCTTCACAATAGCTGAACGCTAACACTGCATACTCGTTCCACTTCCAGAACAGGGCTACCGCGAGGCAGTTCTCCGGGGGAAAACGGCCTTTCGCGAAGGCAGATCTGCCGAGCTCACTGCGGGAAAGCGAAAGCAAAGGACGCTTTTCTCCCTCTAACCGCTTTCGTCAGAGGAACGGGGGAAGTCACAGTGTTCTTTCTCTCACTGAGATACACACAATCTGACGTTGCCTCTGAGCTCCGTTGCTGGCAAAGAACTGAAACTGACATACATTCCTGTGGGGAAACACAGGGCTTTGCTAGGATTTCTCTAGGCAGTCTGTTTTCCCTGGGCCTCGCTGTAGCAACACTATCTCGCCAGGGCAACACTGCATGGGATTTCCTCTGCCAGGAGGGAGCTGCTGCTTTGTAGTTTGTGCTGGGAAACCTTGCTTTGGCAAGTGCCAATTGACCGCATTCAGGCAGAAAGAAAAGAGAATCGCAAGGGGCCTTTTCTCCCCGGCTGCTCTGCCAAGCCCTTCCAGCTAAAACTATGCCGTTGCTCCTCTGGAAGGATCCCTGCACCGCGACGTAGTTTTTCAGAAGAAGCCTTGCGTTTGCAAGAGCAAAGGAGGAATTCGTTGCAGGAAAGAGGAAGGAAAGAAAGTTTCTCTCCCTCTGCCTGCTTTGCTCAGAGGACTGGATGAAGTTAGGAAGTTCTCCCTTTCACTGAGAAACGTGCAGGCTGCTGTTGCCTGGGCGCTCTGTTCTTTGCAAAAGAGTCTGCTGTTCCACGCTTTGAACCGTGGAAAGGCTCCGGGCTCTGCTAAGATTTCCCCCGGTGCTTCGTTTGCCCTAGGCCAAAGAGAGCCTTCACAATAGCTGAACGCTAACACTGCATACTCGTTCCACTTCCAGAACAGGGCTACCGCGAGGCAGTTCTCCGGGGGAAAACGGCCTTTCGCGAAGGCAGATCTGCCGAGCTCACTGAGGGAAAGCGAAAGCAAAGGACGCTTTTCTCCCTCTAACCGCTTTCGTCAGAGGAACGGGGGAAGTGACAGTGTTCTTTCTCTCACTGAGATACACACAATCTGATGTTGCCTCTGAGCTCCGTTGCTGGCAAAGAACTGAAACTGACATACATTCCTGTGGGGAAACACAGGGCTTTGCTAGGATTTCTCTAGGCAGTCTGTTTTCCCTGGTCCTCGCTGTAGCAACACTATCTCGCCAGGGCAACACTGCATGGGATTTCCTCTGCCAGGAGAGAGCTGCTGCTTTGTAGTTTGTGCTGGGAAACCTTGCTTTGGCAAGTGCCAATTGACCGCATTCAGGCAGAAAGAAAAGAGAATCGCAAGAGGCCTTTTCTCCCCGGCTGCTCTGCCAAGCCCTTCCAGCTAAAACTATGCCGTTGCTCCTCTGGAAGGATCCCTGCACCGCGACGTAGTTTTTCAGAAGAAGCCTTGCGTTTGCAAGAGCAAAGGAGGAATTCGTTGCAGGAAAGAGGAAGGAAAGAAAGTTTCTCTCCCTCTGCCTGCTTTGCTCAGAGGACTGGATGAAGTTAGGAAGTTCTCCCTTTCACTGAGAAACGTGCAGGCTGCTGTTGCCTGGGCGCTCTGTTCTTTGCAAAAGAGTCTGCTGTTCCACGCTTTGAACCGTGGAAAGGCGCCGGGCTCTGCTAAGATTTCCCCCGGCGCTTCGTTTGCCCTGGGCCAAAGCGAGCCTTCACAATAGCTGAACGCTAACACTGCATACTCGTTCCACTTCCAGAACAGGGCTACCGCGAGGCAGTTCTCTGGGGGAAAACGGGCCTTCGCGAAGACAGATCTGCCGAGCTCACTGCGGGAAAGCGAAAGCAAAGGACGCTTTTCTCCCTCTAACCGCTTTCGTCAGAGGAACGGGGGAAGTCACAGTGTTCTTTCTCTCACTGAGATACACACAATCTGACGTTGCCTCTGAGCTCCGTTGCTGGCAAAGAACTGAAACTGACATACATTCCTGTGGGGAAACACAGGGCTTTGCTAGGATTTCTCTAGGCAGTCTGTTTTCCCTGGTCCTCGCTGTAGCAACACTATCTCGCCAGGGCAACATTGCATGGGATTTCCTCTGCCAGGAGAGAGCTGCTGCTTTGTAGTTTGTGCTGGGAAACCTTGCTTTGGCAAGTGCCAATTGACCGCATTCAGGCAGAAAGAAAGGAGAATCGCAAGGGGCCTTTTCTCGCCGGCTGCTCTGCCAAGCCCTTCCAGCTAAAACTATGCCGTTGCTCCTCTGGAAGGATCCCTGCACCGCGACGTAGTTTTTCAGAAGAAGCCTTGCGTTTGCAAGAGCAAAGGAGGAATTCGTTGCAGGAAAGAGGAAGGAAAGAAAGTTTCTCTCCCTCTGCCTGCTTTGCTCAGAGGACTGGATGAAGTTAGGAAGTTCTCCCTTTCACTGAGAAACGTGCAGGCTGCTGTTGCCTGGGCGCTCTCTTCTTTGCAAAAGAGTCTGCTGTTCCACGCTTTGAACCGTGGAAAGGCGCCGGGCTCTGCTAAGATTTCCCCCGGCGCTTCGTTTGCCCTGGGCCAAAGCGAGCCTTCACAATAGCTGAACGCTAACACTGCATACTCGTTCCACTTCCAGAACAGGGCTACCGCGAGGCAGTTCTCCGGGGGAAAACGGCCCTTCGCGAAGGGCAGATCTGCCGAGCTCACTGCGGGAAAGCGAAAGCAAAGGACGCTTTTCTCCCTCTAACCGCTTTCGTCAGAGGAACGGGGGAAGTCACAGTGTTCTTTCTCTCACTGAGATACACACAATCTGACGTTGCCTCTGAGCTCCGTTGCTGGCAAAGAACTGAAACTGACATACATTCCTGTGGGGAAACACAGGGCTTTGCTAGGATTTCTCTAGGCAGTCTGTTTTCCCTGGGCCTCGCTGTAGCAACACTATCTCGCCAGGGCAACACTGCATGGGATTTCCTCTGCCAGGAGGGAGCTGCTGCTTTGTAGTTTGTGCTGGGAAACCTTGCTTTGGCAAGTGCCAATTGACCGCATTCAGGCAGAAAGAAAAGAGAATCGCAAGAGGCCTTTTCTCCCCGGCTGCTCTGCCAAGCCCTTCCAGCTAAAACTATGCCGTTGCTCCTCTGGAAGTATCCCTGCACCGCGACGTAGTTTTTCAGAAGAAGCCTTGCGTTTGCAAGAGCAAAGGAGGAATTCGTTGCAGGAAAGAGGAAGGAAAGAAAGTTTCTCTCCCTCTGCCTGCTTTGCTCAGAGGACTGGATGAAGTTAGGAAGTTCTCCCTTTCACTGAGAAACGTGCAGGCTGCTGTTGCCTGGGCGCTCTGTTCTTTGCAAAAGAGTCTGCTGTTCCACGCTTTGAACCGTGGAAAGGCGCCGGGCTCTGCTAAGATTTCCCCCGGCGCTTCGTTTGCCCTGGGCCAAAGCGAGCCTTCACAATAGCTGAACGCTAACACTGCATACTCGTTCCACTTCCAGAACAGGGCTACCGCGAGGCAGTTCTCCGGGGGAAAACGGCCTTTCGCGAAGGCAGATCTGCCGAGCTCACTGCGGGAAAGCGAAAGCAAAGGACGCTTTTCTCCCTCTAACCGCTTTCGTCAGAGGAACGGGGGAAGTCACAGTGTTCTTTCTCTCACTGAGATACACACAATCTGACGTTGCCTCTGAGCTCCGTTGCTGGCAAAGAACTGAAACTGACATACATTCCTGTGGGGAAACACAGGGCTTTGCTAGGATTTCTCTAGGCAGTCTGTTTTCCCTGGTCCTCGCTGTAGCAACACTATCTCGCCAGGGCAACACTGCATGGGATTTCCTCTGCCAGGAGGGAGCTGCTGCTTTGTAGTTTGTGCTGGGAAACCTTGCTTTGGCAAGTGCCAATTGACCGCATTCAGGCAGAAAGAAAAGAGAATCGCAAGGGGCCTTTTCTCCCCGGCTGCTCTGCCAAGCCCTTCCAGCTAAAACTATGCCGTTGCTCCTCTGGAAGGATCCCTGCACCGCGACGTAGTTTTTCAGAAGAAGCCTTGCGTTTGCAAGAGCAAAGGAGGAATTCGTTGCAGGAAAGAGGAAGGAAAGAAAGTTTCTCTCCCTCTGCCTGCTTTGCTCAGAGGACTGGATGAAGTTAGGAAGTTCTCCCTTTCACTGAGAAACGTGCAGGCTGCTGTTGCCTGGGCGCTCTGTTCTTTGCAAAAGAGTCTGCTGTTCCACGCTTTGAACCGTGGAAAGGCGCCGGGCTCTGCTAAGATTTCCCCCGGCCCTTCGTTTGCCCTGGGCCAAAGCGAGCCTTCACAATAGCTGAACGCTAACACTGCATACTCGTTCCACTTCCAGAACAGGGCTACCGCGAGGCAGTTCTCCGGGGGAAAACGGGCCTTCGCGAAGTCAGATCTGCCGAGCTCACTGCGGGAAAGCGAAAGCAAAGGACGCTTTTCTCCCTCTAACCGCTTTCGTCAGAGGAACGGGGGAAGTCACAGTGTTCTTTCTCTCACTGAGATACACACAATCTGGCGTTGCCTCTGAGCTCCGTTGCTGGCAAAGAACTGAAACTGACATACACTCCTGTGGGGAAACACAGGGCTTTGCTAGGATTTCTCTAGGCAGTCTGTTTTCCCTGGGCCTCGCTGTAGCAACACTATCTCGCCAGGGCAACACTGCATGGGATTTCCTCTGCCAGGAGGGAGCTGCTGCTTTGTAGTTTGTGCTGGGAAACCTTGCTTTGGCAAGTGCCAATTGACCGCATTCAGGCAGAAAGAAAAGAGAATCGCAAGAGGCCTTTTCTCGCCGGCTGCTCTGCCAAGCCCTTCCAGCTAAAACTATGCCGTTGCTCCTCTGGAAGGATCCCTGCACCGCGACGTAGTTTTTCAGAAGAAGCCTTGCGTTTGCAAGAGCAAAGGAGGAATTCGTTGCAGGAAAGAGGAAGGAAAGAAAGTTTCTCTCCCTCTGCCTGTTTTGCTCAGAGGACTGGATGAAGTTAGGAAGTTCTCCCTTTCACTGAGAAACGTGCAGGCTGCTGTTGCCTGGGCGCTCTGTTCTTTGCAAAAGAGTCTGCTGTTCCACGCTTTGAACCGTGGAAAGGCGCCGGGCTCTGCTAAGATTTCCCCCGGCGCTTCGTTTGCCCTGGGCCAAAGCGAGCCTTCACAATAGCTGAACGCTAACACTGCATACTCGTTCCACTTCCAGAACAGGGCTACCGCGAGGCAGTTCTCCGGGGGAAAACGGGCCTTCGCGAAGACAGATCTGCCGAGCTCACTGCGGGAAAGCGAAACAAAGGACGCTTTTCTCCCTCTAACCGCTTTCGTCAGAGGAACGGGGGAAGTCACAGTGTTCTTTCTCTCACTGAGATACACACAATCTGACGTTGCCTCTGAGCTCCGTTGCTGGCAAAGAACTGAAACTGACATACATTCCTGTGGGGAAACACAGGGCTTTGCTAGGATTTCTCTAGGCAGTCTGTTTTCCCTGGTCCTCGCTGTAGCAACACTATCTCGCCAGGGCAACACTGCATGGGATTTCCTCTGCCAGGAGGGAGCTGCTGCTTTGTAGTTTGTGCTGGGAAACCTTGCTTTGGCAAGTGCCAATTGACCGCATTCAGGCAGAAAGAAAAGAGAATCGCAAGGGGCCTTTTCTCCCCGGCTGCTCTGCCAAGCCCTTCCAGCTAAAACTATGCCGTTGCTCCTCTGGAAGGATCCCTGCACCGCGACGTAGTTTTTCAGAAGAAGCCTTGCGTTTGCAAGAGCAAAGGAGGAATTCGTTGCAGGAAAGAGGAAGGAAAGAAAGTTTCTCTCCCTCTGCCTGCTTTGCTCAGAGGACTGGATGAAGTTAGGAAGTTCTCCCTTTCACTGAGAAACGTGCAGGCTGCTGTTGCCTGGGCGCTCTGTTCTTTGCAAAAGAGTCTGCTGTTCCACGCTTTGAACCGTGGAAAGGCTCCGGGCTCTGCTAAGATTTCCCCCGGTGCTTCGTTTGCCCTAGGCCAAAGAGAGCCTTCACAATAGCTGAACGCTAACACTGCATACTCGTTCCACTTCCAGAACAGGGCTACCGCGAGGCAGTTCTCCGGGGGAAAACGGCCTTTCGCGAAGGCAGATCTGCCGAGCTCACTGAGGGAAAGCGAAAGCAAAGGACGCTTTTCTCCCTCTAACCGCTTTCGTCAGAGGAACGGGGGAAGTGACAGTGTTCTTTCTCTCACTGAGATACACACAATCTGACGTTGCCTCTGAGCTCCGTTGCTGGCAAAGAACTGAAACTGACATACATTCCTGTGGGGAAACACAGGGCTTTGCTAGGATTTCTCTAGGCAGTCTGTTTTCCCTGGGCCTCGCTGTAGCAACACTATCTCGCCAGGGCAACACTGCATGGGATTTCCTCTGCCAGGAGAGAGCTGCTGCTTTGTAGTTTGTGCTGGGAAACCTTGCTTTGGCAAGTGCCATTTGACCGCATTCAGGCAGAAAGAAAAGAGAATCGCAAGAGGCCTTTTCTCCCCGGCTGCTCTGCCAAGCCCTTCCAGCTAAAACTATGCCGTTGCTCCTCTGGAAGGATCCTTGCACCGCGACGTAGTTTTTCAGAGGAAGCCTTGCGTTTGCAAGAGCAAAGGAGGAATTCGTTGCAGGAAAGAGGAAGGAAAGAAAGTTTCTCTCCCTCTGCCTGCTTTGCTCAGAGGACTGGATGAAGTTAGGAAGTTCTCCCTTTCACTGAGAAACGTGCAGGCTGCTGTTGCCTGGGCGCTCTCTTCTTTGCAAAAGAGTCTGCTGTTCCACGCTTTGAACCGTGGAAAGGCGCCCGGCTCTGCTAAGATTTCCTCCGGCGCTACGTTTGCCCTGGGCCAAAGCGAGCCTTCACAATAGCTGAACGCTAACACTGCATACTCGTTCCACTTCCAGAACAGGGCTACCGCGAGGCAGTTCTCCGGGGGAAAACGGCCCTTCGCGAAGGGCAGATCTGCCGAGCTCACTGCGGGAAAGCGAAAGCAAAGGACGCTTTTCTCCCTCTAACCGCTTTCGTCAGAGGAACGGGGGAAGTCACAGTGTTCTTTCTCTCACTGAGATACACACAATCTGACGTTGCCTCTGAGCTCCGTTGCTGGCAAAGAACTGAAACTGACATACACTCCTGTGGGGAAACACAGGGCTTTGCTAGGATTTCTCCAGGCAGTCTGTTTTCCCTGGGCCTCGCTGTAGCAACACTATCTCGCCAGGGCAACACTGCATGGGATTTCCTCTGCCAGGAGAGAGCTGCTGCTTTGTAGTTTGTGCTGGGAAACCTTGCCCTGGCAAGTGCAAAATGACCGCATACAGGCAGAAAGAAAAGAGAATCGCAAGAGGCCTTTTCTCGCCGGCTGCTCTGCCAAGCCCTTCCAGCTAAAAGTATGCCGTTGCTCCTCTGGAAGGATCCCTGCACCGCGACGTAGTTTTTCAGAAGAAGCCTTGCGTTTGCAAGAGCAAAGGAGGAATTCGTTGCAGGAAAGAGGAAGGAAAGAAAGTTTCTCTCCCTCTGCCTGCTTTGCTCAGAGGACTGGATGAAGTTAGGAAGTTCTCCCTTTCACTGAGAAACGTGCAGGCTGCTGTTGCCTGGGCGCTCTCTTCTTTGCAAAAGAGTCTGCTGTTCCACGCTTTGAACCGTGGAAAGGCGCCCGGCTCTGCTAAGATTTCCTCCGGCGCTACGTTTGCCCTGGGCCAAAGCGAGCCTTCACAATAGCTGAACGCTAACACTGCATACTCGTTCCACTTCCAGAACAGGGCTACCGCGAGGCAGTTCTCCGGGGGAAAACGGCCCTTCGCGAAGGGCAGATCTGCCGAGCTCACTGCGGGAAAGCGAAAGCAAAGGACGCTTTTCTCCCTCTAACCGCTTTCGTCAGAGGAACGGGGGAAGTCACAGTGTTCTTTCTCTCACTGAGATACACACAATCTGACGTTGCCTCTGAGCTCCGTTGCTGGCAAAGAACTGAAACTGACATACACTCCTGTGGGGAAACACAGGGCTTTGCTAGGATTTCTCCAGGCAGTCTGTTTTCCCTGGGCCTCGCTGTAGCAACACTATCTCGCCAGGGCAACACTGCATGGGATTTCCTCTGCCAGGAGAGAGCTGCTGCTTTGTAGTTTGTGCTGGGAAACCTTGCCCTGGCAAGTGCAAAATGACCGCATACAGGCAGAAAGAAAAGAGAATCGCAAGAGGCCTTTTCTCGCCGGCTGCTCTGCCAAGCCCTTCCAGCTAAAAGTATGCCGTTGCTCCTCTGGAAGGATCCCTGCACCGCGACGTAGTTTTTCAGAAGAAGCCTTGCGTTTGCAAGAGCAAAGGAGGAATTCGTTGCAGGAAAGAGGAAGGAAAGAAAGTTTCTCTCCCTCTGCCTGCTTTGCTCAGAGGACTGGATGAAGTTAGGAAGTTCTCTCTTTCACTGAGAAACGTGCAGGCTGCTGTTGCCTGGGCGCTCTGTTCTTTGCAAAAGAGTCTGCTGTTCCACGCTTTGAACCGTGGAAAGGCGCCGGGCTCTGCTAAGATTTCCCCCGGCGCTTCGTTTGCCCTGGGCCAAAGCGAGCCTTCACAATAGCTGAACGCTAACACTGCATACTCGTTCCACTTCCAGAACAGGGCTACCGCGAGGCAGTTCTCTGGGGGAAAACGGGCCTTCGCGAAGACAGATCTGCCGAGCTCACTGCGGGAAAGCGAAAGCAAAGGACGCTTTTCTCCCTCTAACCGCTTTCGTCAGAGGAACGGGGGAAGTGACAGTGTTCTTTCTCTCACTGAGATACACACAATCTGACGTTGCCTCTGAGCTCCGTTGCTGGCAAAGAACTGAAACTGACATACATTCCAGTGGGGAAACACAGGGCTTTGCTAGGATTTCTCTAGGCAGTCTGTTTTCCCTGGTCCTCGCTGTAGCAACACTATCTCGCCAGGGCAACACTGCATGGGAATTCCTCTGCCAGGAGAGAGCTGCTGCTTTGTAGTTTGTGCTGGGAAACCTTGCTTTGGCAAGTGCCAATTGACCGCATTCAGGCAGAAAGAAAAGAGAATCGCAAGGGGCCTTTTCTCTCCTGCTGCTCTGCCAAGCCCTTACAGCTAAAACTATGCCGTTGCTCCTCTGGAAGGATCCCTGCACCGCGACGTAGTTTTTCAGAAGAAGCCTTGCGTTTGCAAGAGCAAAGGAGGAATTCGTTGCAGGAAAGAGGAAGGAAAGAAAGTTTCTCTCCCTCTGCCTGCTTTGCTCAGAGGACTGGATGAAGTTAGCAAGTTCTCCCTTTCACTGAGAAACGTGCAGGCTGCTGTTGCCTGGGCGCTCTGTTCTTTGCAAAAGAGTCTGCTGTTCCACGCTTTGAACCGTGGAAAGGCGCCGGGCTCTGCTAAGATTTCCCCCGGTGCTTCGTTTGCCCTGGGCCAAAGAGAGCCTTCACAATAGCTGAACGCTAACACTGCATACTCGTTCCACTTCCAGAACAGGGCTACCGCGAGGCAGTTCTCCGGGGGAAAACGGCCTTTCGCGAAGGCAGATCTGCCGAGCTCACTGCGGGAAAGCGAAAGCAAAGGACGCTTTTCTCCCTCTAACCGCTTTCGTCAGAGGAACGGGGGAAGTGACAGTGTTCTTTCTCTCACTGAGATACACACAATCTGACGTTGCCTCTGAGCTCCGTTGCTGGCAAAGAACTGAAACTGACATACATTCCTGTGGGGAAACACAGGGCTTTGCTAGGATTTCTCTAGGCAGTCTGTTTTCCCTGGTCCTCGCTGTAGCAACACTATCTCGCCAGGGCAACATTGCATGGGATTTCCTCTGCCAGGAGAGAGCTGCTGCTTTGTAGTTTGTGCTGGGAAACCTTGCTTTGGCAAGTGCCAATTGACCGCATTCAGGCAGAAAGAAAGGAGAATCGCAAGGGGCCTTTTCTCCCCGGCTGCTCTGCCAAGCCCTTCCAGCTAAAACTATGCCGTTGCTCCTCTGGAAGGATCCCTGCACCGCGACGTAGTTTTTCAGAAGAAGCCTTGCGTTTGCAAGAGCAAAGGAGGAATTCGTTGCAGGAAAGAGGAAGGAAAGAAAGTTTCTCTCCCTCTGCCTGCTTTGCTCAGAGGACTGGATGAAGTTAGGAAGTTCTCCCTTTCACTGAGAAACGTGCAGGCTGCTGTTGCCTGGGCGCTCTGTTCTTTGCAAAAGAGTCTGCTGTTCCACGCTTTGAACCGTGGAAAGGCGCCGGGCTCTGCTAAGATTTCCCCCGGCGCTTCGTTTGCCCTGGGCCAAAGCGAGCCTTCACAATAGCTGAACGCTAACACTGCATACTCGTTCCACTTCCAGAACAGGGCTACCGCGAGGCAGTTCTCCGGGGGAAAACGGGCCTTCGCGAAGTCAGATCTGCCGAACTCACTGCGGGAAAGCGAAAGCAAAGGACGCTTTTCTCCCTCTAACCGCTTTCGTCAGAGGAACGGGGGAAGTGACAGTGTTCTTTCTCTCACTGAGATACACACAATCTGATGTTGCCTCTGAGCTCCGTTGCTGGCAAAGAACTGAAACTGACATACATTCCTGTGGGGAAACACAGGGCTTTGCTAGGATTTCTCTAGGCAGTCTGTTTTCCCTGGGCCTCGCTGTAGCAACACTATCTCGCCAGGGCAACACTGCATGGGATATCCTCTGCCAGGAGGGAGCTGCTGCTTTGTAGTTTGTGCTGGGAAACCTTGCTTTGGCAAGTGCCAATTGACCGCATTCAGGCAGAAAGAAAAGAGAATCGCAAGGGGCCTTTTCTCGCCGGCTGCTCTGCCAAGCCCTTCCAGCTAAAACTATGCCGTTGCTCCTCTGGAAGGATCCCTGCACCGCGACGTAGTTTTTCAGAAGAAGCCTTGCGTTTGCAAGAGCAAAGGAGGAATTCGTTGCAGGAAAGAGGAAGGAAAGAAAGTTTCTCTCCCTCTGCCTGCTTTGCTCAGAGGACTGGATGAAGTTAGGAAGTTCTCCCTTTCACTGAGAAACGTGCAGGCTGCTGTTGCCTGGGCGCTCTGTTCTTTGCAAAAGAGTCTGCTGTTCCACGCTTTGAACCGTGGAAAGGCTCCGGGCTCTGCTAAGATTTCCCCCGGTGCTTCGTTTGCCCTAGGCCAAAGAGAGCCTTCACAATAGCTGAACGCTAACACTGCATACTCGTTCCACTTCCAGAACAGGGCTACCGCGAGGCAGTTCTCCGGGGGAAAACGGCCTTTCGCGAAGGCAGATCTGCCGAGCTCACTGAGGGAAAGCGAAAGCAAAGGACGCTTTTCTCCCTCTAACCGCTTTCGTCAGAGGAACGGGGGAAGTGACAGTGTTCTTTCTCTCACTGAGATACACACAATCTGACGTTGCCTCTGAGCTCCGTTGCTGGCAAAGAACTGAAACTGACATACATTCCTGTGGGGAAACACAGGGCTTTGCTAGGATTTCTCTAGGCAGTCTGTTTTCCCTGGGCCTCGCTGTAGCAACACTATCTCGCCAGGGCAACACTGCATGGGATTTCCTCTGCCAGGAGGGAGCTGCTGCTTTGTAGTTTGTGCTGGGAAACCTTGCTTTGGCAAGTGCCAATTGACCGCATTCAGGCAGAAAGAAAAGAGAATCGCAAGAGGCCTTTTCTCCCCGGCTGCTCTGCCAAGCCCTTCCAGCTAAAACTATGCCGTTGCTCCTCTGGAAGGATCCCTGCACCGCGACGTAGTTTTTCAGAAGAAGCCTTGCGTTTGCAAGAGCAAAGGAGGAATTCGTTGCAGGAAAGAGGAAGGAAAGAAAGTTTCTCTCCCTCTGCCTGCTTTGCTCAGAGGACTGGATGAAGTTAGGAAGTTCTCCCTTTCACTGAGAAACGTGCAGGCTGCTGTTGCCTGGGCGCTCTGTTCTTTGCAAAAGAGTCTGCTGTTCCACGCTTTGAACCGTGGAAAGGCGCCGGGCTCTGCTAAGATTTCCCCCGGCGCTTCGTTTGCCCTGGCCCAAAGCGAGCCTTCACAATAGCTGAACGCTAACACTGCATACTCGTTCCACTTCCAGAACAGGGCTACCGCGAGGCAGTTCTCTGGGGGAAAACGGGCCTTCGCGAAGACAGATCTGCCGAGCTCACTGCGGGAAAGCGAAAGCAAAGGACGCTTTTCTCCCTCTAACCGCTTTCGTCAGAGGAACGGGGGAAGTGACAGTGTTCTTTCTCTCACTGAGATACACACAATCTGATGTTGCCTCTGAGCTCCGTTGCTGGCAAAGAACTGAAACTGACATACATTCCTGTGGGGAAACACAGGGCTTTGCTAGGATTTCTCTAGGCAGTCTGTTTTCCCTGGGCCTCGCTGTAGCAACACTATCTCGCCAGGGCAACACTGCATGGGATTTCCTCTGCCAGGAGGGAGCTGCTGCTTTGTAGTTTGTGCTGGGAAACCTTGCTTTGGCAAGTGCCAATTGACCGCATTCAGGCAGAAAGAAAAGAGAATCGCAAGAGGCCTTTTCTCCCCGGCTGCTCTGCCAAGCCCTTCCAGCTAAAACTATGCCGTTGCTCCTCTGGAAGGATCCCTGCACCGCGACGTAGTTTTTCAGAAGAAGCCTTGCGTTTGCAAGAGCAAAGGAGGAATTCGTTGCAGGAAAGAGGAAGGAAAGAAAGTTTCTCTCCCTCTGCCTGCTTTGCTCAGAGGACTGGATGAAGTTAGGAAGTTCTCCCTTTCACTGAGAAACGTGCAGGCTGCTGTTGCCTGGGCGCTCTGTTCTTTGCAAAAGAGTCTGCTGTTCCACGCTTTGAACCGTGGAAAGGCGCCAGGCTCTGCTAAGATTTCCCCCGGCGCTTCGTTTGCCCTGGGCCAAAGCGAGCCTTCACAATAGCTGAACGCTAACACTGCATACTCGTTCCACTTCCAGAACAGGGCTACCGCGAGGCAGTTCTCTGGGGGAAAACGGGCCTTCGCGAAGACAGATCTGCCGAGCTCACTGCGGGAAAGCGAAAGCAAAGGACGCTTTTCTCCCTCTAACCGCTTTCGTCAGAGGAACGGGGGAAGTGACAGTGTTCTTTCTCTCACTGAGATACACACAATCTGATGTTGCCTCTGAGCTCCGTTGCTGGCAAAGAACTGAAACTGACATACATTCCTGTGGGGAAACACAGGGCTTTGCTAGGATTTCTCTAGGCAGTCTGTTTTCCCTGGGCCTCGCTGTAGCAACACTATCTCGCCAGGGCAACACTGCATGGGATTTCCTCTGCCAGGAGGGAGCTGCTGCTTTGTAGTTTGTGCTGGGAAACCTTGCTTTGGCAAGTGCCAATTGACCGCATTCAGGCAGAAAGAAAAGAGAATCGCAAGAGGCCTTTTCTCCCCGGCTGCTCTGCCAAGCCCTTCCAGCTAAAACTATGCCGTTGCTCCTCTGGAAGTATCCCTGCACCGCGACGTAGTTTTTCAGAAGAAGCCTTGCGTTTGCAAGAGCAAAGGAGGAATTCGTTGCAGGAAAGAGGAAGGAAAGAAAGTTTCTCTCCCTCTGCCTGCTTTGCTCAGAGGACTGGATGAAGTTAGGAAGTTCTCCCTTTCACTGAGAAACGTGCAGGCTGCTGTTGCCTGGGCGCTCTGTTCTTTGCAAAAGAGTCTGCTGTTCCACGCTTTGAACCGTGGAAAGGCGCCGGGCTCTGCTAAGATTTCCCCCGGCGCTTCGTTTGCCCTGGGCCAAAGCGAGCCTTCACAATAGCTGAACGCTAACACTGCATACTCGTTCCACTTCCAGAACAGGGCTACCGCGAGGCAGTTCTCCGGGGGAAAACGGCCTTTCGCGAAGGCAGATCTGCCGAGCTCACTGCGGGAAAGCGAAAGCAAAGGACGCTTTTCTCCCTCTAACCGCTTTCGTCAGAGGAACGGGGGAAGTCACAGTGTTCTTTCTCTCACTGAGATACACACAATCTGACGTTGCCTCTGAGCTCCGTTGCTGGCAAAGAACTGAAACTGACATACATTCCTGTGGGGAAACACAGGGCTTTGCTAGGATTTCTCTAGGCAGTCTGTTTTCCCTGGGCCTCGCTGTAGCAACACTATCTCGCCAGGGCAACACTGCATGGGATTTCCTCTGCCAGGAGGGAGCTGCTGCTTTGTAGTTTGTGCTGGGAAACCTTGCTTTGGCAAGTGCCAATTGACCGCATTCAGGCAGAAAGAAAAGAGAATCGCAAGGGGCCTTTTCTCCCCGGCTGCTCTGCCAAGCCCTTCCAGCTAAAACTATGCCGTTGCTCCTCTGGAAGGATCCCTGCACCGCGACGTAGTTTTTCAGAAGAAGCCTTGCGTTTGCAAGAGCAAAGGAGGAATTCGTTGCAGGAAAGAGGAAGGAAAGAAAGTTTCTCTCCCTCTGCCTGCTTTGCTCAGAGGACTGGATGAAGTTAGGAAGTTCTCCCTTTCACTGAGAAACGTGCAGGCTGCTGTTGCCTGGGCGCTCTGTTCTTTGCAAAAGAGTCTGCTGTTCCACGCTTTGAACCGTGGAAAGGCGCCGAGTTCTGCTAAGATTTCCCCCGGCGCTTCGTTTGCCCTGGGCCAAAGAGAGCCTTCACAATAGCTGAACGCTAACACTGCATACTCGTTCCACTTCCAGAACAGGGCTACCGCGAGGCAGTTCTCTGGGGGAAAACGGGCCTTCGCGAAGACAGATCTGCCGAGCTCACTGCGGGAAAGCGAAAGCAAAGGACGCTTTTCTCCCTCTAACCGCTTTCGTCAGAGGAACGGGGGAAGTGACAGTGTTCTTTCTCTCACTGAGATACACACAATCTGATGTTGCCTCTGAGCTCCGTTGCTGGCAAAGAACTGAAACTGACATACATTCCTGTGGGGAAACACAGGGCTTTGCTAGGATTTCTCTAGGCAGTCTGTTTTCCCTGGGCCTCGCTGTAGCAACACTATCTCGCCAGGGCAACACTGCATGGGATTTCCTCTGCCAGGAGAGAGCTGCTGCTTTGTAGTTTGTGCTGGGAAACCTTGCTTTGGCAAGTGCCAATTGACCGCATTCAGGCAGAAAGAAAAGAGAATCGCAAGAGGCCTTTTCTCCCCGGCTGCTCTGCCAAGCCCTTCCAGCTAAAACTATGCCGTTGCTCCTCTGGAAGGATCCCTGCACCGCGACGTAGTTTTTCAGAAGAAGCCTTGCGTTTGCAAGAGCAAAGGAGGAATTCGTTGCAGGAAAGAGGAAGGAAAGAAAGTTTCTCTCCCTCTGCCTGCTTTGCTCAGAGGACTGGATGAAGTTAGGAAGTTCTCCCTTTCACTGAGAAACGTGCAGGCTGCTGTTGCCTGGGCGCTCTGTTCTTTGCAAAAGAGTCTGCTGTTCCACGCTTTGAACCGTGGAAAGGCGCCGGGCTCTGCTAAGATTTCCCCCGGCGCTTCGTTTGCCCTGGGCCAAAGCGAGCCTTCACAATAGCTGAACGCTAACACTGCATACTCGTTCCACTTCCAGAACAGGGCTACCGCGAGGCAGTTCTCTGGGGGAAAACGGGCCTTCGCGAAGACAGATCTGCCGAGCTCACTGCGGGAAAGCGAAAGCAAAGGACGCTTTTCTCCCTCTAACCGCTTTCGTCAGAGGAACGGGGGAAGTCACAGTGTTCTTTCTCTCACTGAGATACACACAATCTGACGTTGCCTCTGAGCTCCGTTGCTGGCAAAGAACTGAAACTGACATACATTCCTGTGGGGAAACACAGGGCTTTGCTAGGATTTCTCTAGGCAGTCTGTTTTCCCTGGTCCTCGCTGTAGCAACACTATCTCGCCAGGGCAACATTGCATGGGATTTCCTCTGCCAGGAGAGAGCTGCTGCTTTGTAGTTTGTGCTGGGAAACCTTGCTTTGGCAAGTGCCAATTGACCGCATTCAGGCAGAAAGAAAGGAGAATCGCAAGGGGCCTTTTCTCGCCGGCTGCTCTGCCAAGCCCTTCCAGCTAAAACTATGCCGTTGCTCCTCTGGAAGTATCCCTGCACCGCGACGTACTTTTTCAGAAGAAGCCTTGCGTTTGCAAGAGCAAAGGAGGAATTCGTTGCAGGAAAGAGGAAGGAAAGAAAGTTTCTCTCCCTCTGCCTGCTTTGCTCAGAGGACTGGATGAAGTTAGGAAGTTCTCCCTTTCACTGAGAAACGTGCAGGCTGCTGTTGCCTGGGCGCTCTGTTCTTTGCAAAAGAGTCTGCTGTTCCACGCTTTGAACCGTGGAAAGGCGCCGGGCTCTGCTAAGATTTCCCCCGGCGCTTCGTTTGCCCTGGGCCAAAGCGAGCCTTCACAATAGCTGAACGCTAACACTGCATACTCGTTCCACTTCCAGAACAGGGCTACCGCGAGGCAGTTCTCCGGGGGAAAACGGCCTTTCGCGAAGGCAGATCTGCCGAGCTCACTGCGGGAAAGCGAAAGCAAAGGACGCTTTTCTCCCTCTAACCGCTTTCGTCAGAGGAACGGGGGAAGTCACAGTGTTCTTTCTCTCACTGAGATACACACAATCTGACGTTGCCTCTGAGCTCCGTTGCTGGCAAAGAACTGAAACTGACATACATTCCTGTGGGGAAACACAGGGCTTTGCTAGGATTTCTCTAGGCAGTCTGTTTTCCCTGGTCCTCGCTGTAGCAACACTATCTCGCCAGGGCAACACTGCATGGGATTTCCTCTGCCAGGAGGGAGCTGCTGCTTTGTAGTTTGTGCTGGGAAACCTTGCTTTGGCAAGTGCCAATTGACCGCATTCAGGCAGAAAGAAAAGAGAATCGCAAGGGGCCTTTTCTCCCCGGCTGCTCTGCCAAGCCCTTCCAGCTAAAACTATGCCGTTGCTCCTCTGGAAGGATCCCTGCACCGCGACGTAGTTTTTCAGAAGAAGCCTTGCGTTTGCAAGAGCAAAGGAGGAATTCGTTGCAGGAAAGAGGAAGGAAAGAAAGTTTCTCTCCCTCTGCCTGCTTTGCTCAGAGGACTGGATGAAGTTAGGAAGTTCTCCCTTTCACTGAGAAACGTGCAGGCTGCTGTTGCCTGGGCGCTCTGTTCTTTGCAAAAGAGTCTGCTGTTCCACGCTTTGAACCGTGGAAAGGCGCCGGGCTCTGCTAAGATTTCCCCCGGCGCTTCGTTTGCCCTGGGCCAAAGCGAGCCTTCACAATAGCTGAACGCTAACACTGCATACTCGTTCCACTTCCAGAACAGGGCTACCGCGAGGCAGTTCTCCGGGGGAAAACGGCCCTTCGCGAAGGCAGATCTGCCGAGCTCACTGCGGGAAAGCGAAACAAAGGACGCTTTTCTCCCTCTAACCGCTTTCGTCAGAGGAACGGGGGAAGTCACAGTGTTCTTTCTCTCACTGAGATACACACAATCTGACGTTGCCTCTGAGCTCCGTTGCTGGCAAAGAACTGAAACTGACATACATTCCTGTGGGGAAACACAGGGCTTTGCTAGGATTTCTCTAGGCAGTCTGTTTTCCCTGGTCCTCGCTGTAGCAACACTATCTCGCCAGGGCAACACTGCATGGGATTTCCTCTGCCAGGAGGGAGCTGCTGCTTTGTAGTTTGTGCTGGGAAACCTTGCTTTGGCAAGTGCCAATTGACCGCATTCAGGCAGAAAGAAAAGAGAATCGCAAGGGGCCTTTTCTCCCCGGCTGCTCTGCCAAGCCCTTCCAGCTAAAACTATGCCGTTGCTCCTCTGGAAGGATCCCTGCACCGCGACGTAGTTTTTCAGAAGAAGCCTTGCGTTTGCAAGAGCAAAGGAGGAATTCGTTGCAGGAAAGAGGAAGGAAAGAAAGTTTCTCTCCCTCTGCCTGCTTTGCTCAGAGGACTGGATGAAGTTAGGAAGTTCTCCCTTTCACTGAGAAACGTGCAGGCTGCTGTTGCCTGGGCGCTCTGTTCTTTGCAAAAGAGTCTGCTGTTCCACGCTTTGAACCGTGGAAAGGCTCCGGGCTCTGCTAAGATTTCCCCCGGTGCTTCGTTTGCCCTAGGCCAAAGCGAGCCTTCACAATAGCTGAACGCTAACACTGCATACTCGTTCCACTTCCAGAACAGGGCTACCGCGAGGCAGTTCTCCGGGGGAAAACGGCCTTTCGCGAAGGCAGATCTGCCGAGCTCACTGAGGGAAAGCGAAAGCAAAGGACGCTTTTCTCCCTCTAACCGCTTTCGTCAGAGGAACGGGGGAAGTGACAGTGTTCTTTCTCTCACTGAGATACACACAATCTGACGTTGCCTCTGAGCTCCGTTGCTGGCAAAGAACTGAAACTGACATACATTCCTGTGGGGAAACACAGGGCTTTGCTAGGATTTCTCTAGGCAGTCTGTTTTCCCTGGGCCTCGCTGTAGCAACACTATCTCGCCAGGGCAACACTGCATGGGATTTCCTCTGCCAGGAGAGAGCTGCTGCTTTGTAGTTTGTGCTGGGAAACCTTGCTTTGGCAAGTGCCATTTGACCGCATTCAGGCAGAAAGAAAAGAGAATCGCTAGAGGCCTTTTCTCCCCGGCTGCTCTGCCAAGCCCTTCCAGCTAAAACTATGCCGTTGCTCCTCTGGAAGGATCCTTGCACCGCGACGTAGTTTTTCAGAGGAAGCCTTGCGTTTGCAAGAGCAAAGGAGGAATTCGTTGCAGGAAAGAGGAAGGAAAGAAAGTTTCTCTCCCTCTGCCTGCTTTGCTCAGAGGACTGGATGAAGTTAGGAAGTTCTCCCTTTCACTGAGAAACGTGCAGGCTGCTGTTGCCTGGGCGCTCTGTTCTTTGCAAAAGAGTCTGCTGTTCCACGCTTTGAACCGTGGAAAGGCGCCGAGTTCTGCTAAGATTTCCCCCGGCGCTTCGTTTGCCCTGGGCCAAAGCGAGCCTTCACAATAGCTGAACGCTAACACTGCATACTCGTTCCACTTCCAGAACAGGGCTACCGCGAGGCAGTTCTCTGGGGGAAAACGGGCCTTCGCGAAGACAGATCTGCCGAGCTCACTGCGGGAAAGCGAAAGCAAAGGACGCTTTTCTCCCTCTAACCGCTTTCGTCAGAGGAACGGGGGAAGTCACAGTGTTCTTTCTCTCACTGAGATACACACAATCTGACGTTGCCTCTGAGCTCCGTTGCTGGCAAAGAACTGAAACTGACATACATTCCTGTGGGGAAACACAGGGCTTTGCTAGGATTTCTCTAGGCAGTCTGTTTTCCCTGGGCCTCGCTGTAGCAACACTATCTCGCCAGGGCAACACTGCATGGGATTTCCTCTGCCAGGAGAGAGCTGCTGCTTTGTAGTTTGTGCTGGGAAACCTTGCTTTGGCAAGTGCCAATTGACCGCATTCAGGCAGAAAGAAAAGAGAATCGCAAGAGGCCTTTTCTCCCCGGCTGCTCTGCCAAGCCCTTCCAGCTAAAACTATGCCGTTGCTCCTCTGGAAGGATCCCTGCACCGCGACGTAGTTTTTCAGAAGAAGCCTTGCGTTTGCAAGAGCAAAGGAGGAATTCGTTGCAGGAAAGAGGAAGGAAAGAAAGTTTCTCTCCCTCTGCCTGCTTTGCTCAGAGGACTGGATGAAGTTAGGAAGTTCTCCCTTTCACTGAGAAACGTGCAGGCTGCTGTTGCCTGGGCGCTCTGTTCTTTGCAAAAGAGTCTGCTGTTCCACGCTTTGAACCGTGGAAAGGCGCCGGGCTCTGCTAAGATTTCCCCCGGCGCTTCGTTTGCCCTGGGCCAAAGCGAGCCTTCACAATAGCTGAACGCTAACACTGCATACTCGTTCCACTTCCAGAACAGGGCTACCGCGAGGCAGTTCTCTGGGGGAAAACGGGCCTTCGCGAAGACAGATCTGCCGAGCTCACTGCGGGAAAGCGAAAGCAAAGGACGCTTTTCTCCCTCTAACCGCTTTCGTCAGAGGAACGGGGGAAGTCACAGTGTTCTTTCTCTCACTGAGATACACACAATCTGACGTTGCCTCTGAGCTCCGTTGCTGGCAAAGAACTGAAACTGACATACATTCCTGTGGGGAAACACAGGGCTTTGCTAGGATTTCTCTAGGCAGTCTGTTTTCCCTGGTCCTCGCTGTAGCAACACTATCTCGCCAGGGCAACATTGCATGGGATTTCCTCTGCCAGGAGAGAGCTGCTGCTTTGTAGTTTGTGCTGGGAAACCTTGCTTTGGCAAGTGCCAATTGACCGCATTCAGGCAGAAAGAAAGGAGAATCGCAAGGGGCCTTTTCTCGCCGGCTGCTCTGCCAAGCCCTTCCAGCTAAAACTATGCCGTTGCTCCTCTGGAAGGATCCCTGCACCGCGACGTAGGTTTTCAGAAGAAGCCTTGCGTTTGCAAGAGCAAAGGAGGAATTCGTTGCAGGAAAGAGGAAGGAAAGAAAGTTTCTCTCCCTCTGCCTGCTTTGCTCAGAGGACTGGATGAAGTTAGGAAGTTCTCCCTTTCACTGAGAAACGTGCAGGCTGCTGTTGCCTGGGCGCTCTGTTCTTTGCAAAAGAGTCTGCTGTTCCACGCTTTGAACCGTGGAAAGGCGCCGGGCTCTGCTAAGATTTCCCCCGGCGCTTCGTTTGCCCTGGGCCAAAGCGAGCCTTCACAATAGCTGAACGCTAACACTGCATACTCGTTCCACTTCCAGAACAGGGCTACCGCGAGGCAGTTCTCCGGGGGAAAACGGGCCTTCGCGAAGTCAGATCTGCCGAGCTCACTGCGGGAAAGCGAAAGCAAAGGACGCTTTTCTCCCTCTAACCGCTTTCGTCAGAGGAACGGGGGAAGTCACAGTGTTCTTTCTCTCACTGAGATACACACAATCTGACGTTGCCTCTGAGCTCCGTTGCTGGCAAAGAACTGAAACTGACATACATTCCTGTGGGGAAACACAGGGCTTTGCTAGGATTTCTCTACGCAGTCTGTTTTCCCTGGGCCTCGCTGTAGCAACACTATCTCGCCAGGGCAACACTGCATGGGATTTCCTCTGCCAGGAGGGAGCTGCTGCTTTGTAGTTTGTGCTGGGAAACCTTGCTTTGGCAAGTGCCAATTGACCGCATTCAGGCAGAAAGAAAAGAGAATCGCAAGAGGCCTTTTCTCCCCGGCTGCTCTGCCAAGCCCTTCCAGCTAAAACTATGCCGTTGCTCCTCTGGAAGGATCCCTGCACCGCGACGTAGTTTTTCAGAAGAAGCCTTGCGTTTGCAAGAGCAAAGGAGGAATTCGTTGCAGGAAAGAGGAAGGAAAGAAAGTTTCTCTCCCTCTGCCTGCTTTGCTCAGAGGACTGGATGAAGTTAGGAAGTTCTCCCTTTCACTGAGAAACGTGCAGGCTGCTGTTGCCTGGGCGCTCTGTTCTTTGCAAAAGAGTCTGCTGTTCCACGCTTTGAACCGTGGAAAGGCGCCGGGCTCTGCTAAGATTTCCCCCGGCGCTTAGTTTGCCCTGGGCCAAAGAGAGCCTTCACAATAGCTGAACGCTAACACTGCATACTCGTTCCACTTCCAGAACAGGGCTACCGCGAGGCAGTTCTCCGGGGGAAAACGGCCTTTCGCGAAGGCAGATCTGCCGAGCTCACTGCGGGAAAGCGAAAGCAAAGGACGCTTTTCTCCCTCTAACCGCTTTCGTCAGAGGAACGGGGGAAGTGACAGTGTTCTTTCTCTCACTGAGATACACACAATCTGACGTTGCCTCTGAGCTCCGTTGCTGGCAAAGAACTGAAACTGACATACATTCCTGTGGGGAAACACAGGGCTTTGCTAGGATTTCTCTAGGCAGTCTGTTTTCCCTGGGCCTCGCTGTAGCAACACTATCTCGCCAGGGCAACACTGCATGGGATTTCCTCTGCCAGGAGAGAGCTGCTGCTTTGTAGTTTGTGCTGGGAAACCTTGCTTTGGCAAGTGCCAATTGACCGCATTCAGGCAGAAAGAAAAGAGAATCGCAAGGGGCCTTTTCTCCCCGGCTGCTCTGCCAAGCCCTTCCAGCTAAAACTATGCCGTTGCTCCTCTGGAAGGATCCCTGCACCGCGACGTAGTTTTTCAGAAGAAGCCTTGCGTTTGCAAGAGCAAAGGAGGAATTCGTTGCAGGAAAGAGGAAGGAAAGAAAGTTTCTCTCCCTCTGCCTGCTTTGCTCAGAGGACTGGATGAAGTTAGGAAGTTCTCCCTTTCCCTGAGAAACGCGCGGGCTGCTGTTGCCTGGGCGCTCTGTTCTTTGCAAAAGAGTCTGCTGTTCCACGCTTTGAACCGTGGAAAGGCGCCGGGCTCTGCTAAGATTTCCCCCGGCGCTTCGTTTGCCCTGGGCCAAAGCGAGCCTTCACAATAGCTGAACGCTAACACTGCATACTCGTTCCACTTCCAGAACAGGGCTACCGCGAGGCAGTTCTCTGGGGGAAAACGGGCCTTCGCGAAGACAGATCTGCCGAGCTCACTGCGGGAAAGCGAAAGCAAAGGACGCTTTTCTCCCTCTAACCGCTTTCGTCAGAGGAACGGGGGAAGTCACAGTGTTCTTTCTCTCACTGAGATACACACAATCTGACGTTGCCTCTGAGCTCCGTTGCTGGCAAAGAACTGAAACTGACATACATTCCTGTGGGGAAACACAGGGCTTTGCTAGGATTTCTCTAGGCAGTCTGTTTTCCCTGGTCCTCGCTGTAGCAACACTATCTCGCCAGGGCAACATTGCATGGGATTTCCTCTGCCAGGAGAGAGCTGCTGCTTTGTAGTTTGTGCTGGGAAACCTTGCTTTGGCAAGTGCCAATTGACCGCATTCAGGCAGAAAGAAAGGAGAATCGCAAGGGGCCTTTTCTCGCCGGCTGCTCTGCCAAGCCCTTCCAGCTAAAACTATGCCGTTGCTCCTCTGGAAGGATCCCTGCACCGCGACGTAGGTTTTCAGAAGAAGCCTTGCGTTTGCAAGAGCAAAGGAGGAATTCGTTGCAGGAAAGAGGAAGGAAAGAAAGTTTCTCTCCCTCTGCCTGCTTTGCTCAGAGGACTGGATGAAGTTAGGAAGTTCTCCCTTTCACTGAGAAACGTGCAGGCTGCTGTTGCCTGGGCGCTCTGTTCTTTGCAAAAGAGTCTGCTGTTCCACGCTTTGAACCGTGGAAAGGCGCCGGGCTCTGCTAAGATTTCCCCCGGCGCTTCGTTTGCCCTGGGCCAAAGCGAGCCTTCACAATAGCTGAACGCTAACACTGCATACTCGTTCCACTTCCAGAACAGGGCTACCGCGAGGCAGTTCTCCGGGGGAAAACGGGCCTTCGCGAAGTCAGATCTGCCGAGCTCACTGCGGGAAAGCGAAAGCAAAGGACGCTTTTCTCCCTCTAACCGCTTTCGTCAGAGGAACGGGGGAAGTCACAGTGTTCTTTCTCTCACTGAGATACACACAATCTGACGTTGCCTCTGAGCTCCGTTGCTGGCAAAGAACTGAAACTGACATACATTCCTGTGGGGAAACACAGGGCTTTGCTAGGATTTCTCTACGCAGTCTGTTTTCCCTGGGCCTCGCTGTAGCAACACTATCTCGCCAGGGCAACACTGCATGGGATTTCCTCTGCCAGGAGGGAGCTGCTGCTTTGTAGTTTGTGCTGGGAAACCTTGCTTTGGCAAGTGCCAATTGACCGCATTCAGGCAGAAAGAAAAGAGAATCGCAAGAGGCCTTTTCTCCCCGGCTGCTCTGCCAAGCCCTTCCAGCTAAAACTATGCCGTTGCTCCTCTGGAAGGATCCCTGCACCGCGACGTAGTTTTTCAGAAGAAGCCTTGCGTTTGCAAGAGCAAAGGAGGAATTCGTTGCAGGAAAGAGGAAGGAAAGAAAGTTTCTCTCCCTCTGCCTGCTTTGCTCAGAGGACTGGATGAAGTTAGGAAGTTCTCCCTTTCACTGAGAAACGTGCAGGCTGCTGTTGCCTGGGCGCTCTGTTCTTTGCAAAAGAGTCTGCTGTTCCACGCTTTGAACCGTGGAAAGGCGCCGGGCTCTGCTAAGATTTCCCCCGGCGCTTAGTTTGCCCTGGGCCAAAGAGAGCCTTCACAATAGCTGAACGCTAACACTGCATACTCGTTCCACTTCCAGAACAGGGCTACCGCGAGGCAGTTCTCCGGGGGAAAACGGCCTTTCGCGAAGGCAGATCTGCCGAGCTCACTGCGGGAAAGCGAAAGCAAAGGACGCTTTTCTCCCTCTAACCGCTTTCGTCAGAGGAACGGGGGAAGTGACAGTGTTCTTTCTCTCACTGAGATACACACAATCTGACGTTGCCTCTGAGCTCCGTTGCTGGCAAAGAACTGAAACTGACATACATTCCTGTGGGGAAACACAGGGCTTTGCTAGGATTTCTCTAGGCAGTCTGTTTTCCCTGGGCCTCGCTGTAGCAACACTATCTCGCCAGGGCAACACTGCATGGGATTTCCTCTGCCAGGAGAGAGCTGCTGCTTTGTAGTTTGTGCTGGGAAACCTTGCTTTGGCAAGTGCCAATTGACCGCATTCAGGCAGAAAGAAAAGAGAATCGCAAGGGGCCTTTTCTCCCCGGCTGCTCTGCCAAGCCCTTCCAGCTAAAACTATGCCGTTGCTCCTCTGGAAGGATCCCTGCACCGCGACGTAGTTTTTCAGAAGAAGCCTTGCGTTTGCAAGAGCAAAGGAGGAATTCGTTGCAGGAAAGAGGAAGGAAAGAAAGTTTCTCTCCCTCTGCCTGCTTTGCTCAGAGGACTGGATGAAGTTAGGAAGTTCTCCCTTTCCCTGAGAAACGCGCGGGCTGCTGTTGCCTGGGCGCTCTGTTCTTTGCAAAAGAGTCTGCTGTTCCACGCTTTGAACCGTGGAAAGGCGCCGGGCTCTGCTAAGATTTCCCCCGGTGCTTCGTTTGCCCTGGGCCAAAGAGAGCCTTCACAATAGCTGAACGCTAACACTGCATACTCGTTCCACTTCCAGAACAGGGCTACCGCGAGGCAGTTCTCCGGGGGAAAACGGCCTTTCGCGAAGGCAGATCTGCCGAGCTCACTGCGGGAAAGCGAAAGCAAAGGACGCTTTTCTCCCTCTAACCGCTTTCGTCAGAGGAACGGGGGAAGTCACAGTGTTCTTTCTCTCACTGAGATACACACAATCTGACGTTGCCTCTGAGCTCCGTTGCTGGCAAAGAACTGAAACTGACATACATTCCTGTGGGGAAACACAGGGCTTTGCTAGGATTTCTCTAGGCAGTCTGTTTTCCCTGGTCCTCGCTGTAGCAACACTATCTCGCCAGGGCAACACTGCATGGGATTTCCTCTGCCAGGAGGGAGCTGCTGCTTTGTAGTTTGTGCTGGGAAACCTTGCTTTGGCAAGTGCCAATTGACCGCATTCAGGCAGAAAGAAAAGAGAATCGCAAGGGGCCTTTTCTCCCCGGCTGCTCTGCCAAGCCCTTCCAGCTAAAACTATGCCGTTGCTCCTCTGGAAGGATCCCTGCACCGCGACGTAGTTTTTCAGAAGAAGCCTTGCGTTTGCAAGAGCAAAGGAGGAATTCGTTGCAGGAAAGAGGAAGGAAAGAAAGTTTCTCTCCCTCTGCCTGCTTTGCTCAGAGGACTGGATGAAGTTAGGAAGTTCTCCCTTTCACTGAGAAACGTGCAGGCTGCTGTTGCCTGGGCGCTCTGTTCTTTGCAAAAGAGTCTGCTGTTCCACGCTTTGAACCGTGGAAAGGCGCCGGGCTCTGCTAAGATTTCCCCCGGCGCTTCGTTTGCCCTGGGCCAAAGCGAGCCTTCACAATAGCTGAACGCTAACACTGCATACTCGTTCCACTTCCAGAACAGGGCTACCGCGAGGCAGTTCTCTGGGGGAAAACGGGCCTTCGCGAAGACAGATCTGCCGAGCTCACTGCGGGAAAGCGAAAGCAAAGGACGCTTTTCTCCCTCTAACCGCTTTCGTCAGAGGAACGGGGGAAGTGACAGTGTTCTTTCTCTCACTGAGATACACACAATCTGACGTTGCCTCTGAGCTCCGTTGCTGGCAAAGAACTGAAACTGACATACATTCCTGTGGGGAAACACAGGGCTTTGCTAGGATTTCTCTAGGCAGTCTGTTTTCCCTGGTCCTCGCTGTAGCAACACTATCTCGCCAGGGCAACATTGCATGGGATTTCCTCTGCCAGGAGAGAGCTGCTGCTTTGTAGTTTGTGCTGGGAAACCTTGCTTTGGCAAGTGCCAATTGACCGCATTCAGGCAGAAAGAAAGGAGAATCGCAAGGGGCCTTTTCTCGCCGGCTGCTCTGCCAAGCCCTTCCAGCTAAAACTATGCCGTTGCTCCTCTGGAAGGATCCCTGCACCGCGACGTAGGTTTTCAGAAGAAGCCTTGCGTTTGCAAGAGCAAAGGAGGAATTCGTTGCAGGAAAGAGGAAGGAAAGAAAGTTTCTCTCCCTCTGCCTGCTTTGCTCAGAGGACTGGATGAAGTTAGGAAGTTCTCCCTTTCACTGAGAAACGTGCAGGCTGCTGTTGCCTGGGCGCTCTGTTCTTTGCAAAAGAGTCTGCTGTTCCACGCTTTGAACCGTGGAAAGGCGCCGGGCTCTGCTAAGATTTCCCCCGGCGCTTCGTTTGCCCTGGGCCAAAGCGAGCCTTCACAATAGCTGAACGCTAACACTGCATACTCGTTCCACTTCCAGAACAGGGCTACCGCGAGGCAGTTCTCCGGGGGAAAACGGCCTTTCGCGAAGGCAGATCTGCCGAGCTCACTGCGGGAAAGCGAAAGCAAAGGACGCTTTTCTCCCTCTAACCGCTTTCGTCAGAGGAACGGGGGAAGTCACAGTGTTCTTTCTCTCACTGAGATACACACAATCTGACGTTGCCTCTGAGCTCCGTTGCTGGCAAAGAACTGAAACTGACATACATTCCTGTGGGGAAACACAGGGCTTTGCTAGGATTTCTCTAGGCAGTCTGTTTTCCCTGGTCCTCGCTGTAGCAACACTATCTCGCCAGGGCAACACTGCATGGGATTTCCTCTGCCAGGAGGGAGCTGCTGCTTTGTAGTTTGTGCTGGGAAACCTTGCTTTGGCAAGTGCCAATTGACCGCATTCAGGCAGAAAGAAAGGAGAATCGCAAGGGGCCTTTTCTCGCCGGCTGCTCTGCCAAGCCCTTCCAGCTAAAACTATGCCGTTGCTCCTCTGGAAGGATCCCTGCACCGCGACGTAGGTTTTCAGAAGAAGCCTTGCGTTTGCAAGAGCAAAGGAGGAATTCGTTGCAGGAAAGAGGAAGGAAAGAAAGTTTCTCTCCCTCTGCCTGCTTTGCTCAGAGGACTGGATGAAGTTAGGAAGTTCTCCCTTTCACTGAGAAACGTGCAGGCTGCTGTTGCCTGGGCGCTCTGTTCTTTGCAAAAGAGTCTGCTGTTCCACGCTTTGAACCGTGGAAAGGCGCCGGGCTCTGCTAAGATTTCCCCCGGCGCTTCGTTTGCCCTGGGCCAAAGCGAGCCTTCACAATAGCTGAACGCTAACACTGCATACTCGTTCCACTTCCAGAACAGGGCTACCGCGAGGCAGTTCTCCGGGGGAAAACGGGCCTTCGCGAAGTCAGATCTGCCGAGCTCACTGCGGGAAAGCGAAAGCAAAGGACGCTTTTCTCCCTCTAACCGCTTTCGTCAGAGGAACGGGGGAAGTCACAGTGTTCTTTCTCTCACTGAGATACACACAATCTGACGTTGCCTCTGAGCTCCGTTGCTGGCAAAGAACTGAAACTGACATACATTCCTGTGGGGAAACACAGGGCTTTGCTAGGATTTCTCTAGGCAGTCTGTTTTCCCTGGGCCTCGCTGTAGCAACACTATCTCGCCAGGGCAACACTGCATGGGATTTCCTCTGCCAGGAGGGAGCTGCTGCTTTGTAGTTTGTGCTGGGAAACCTTGCTTTGGCAAGTGCCAATTGACCGCATTCAGGCAGAAAGAAAAGAGAATCGCAAGAGGCCTTTTCTCCCCGGCTGCTCTGCCAAGCCCTTCCAGCTAAAACTATGCCGTTGCTCCTCTGGAAGGATCCCTGCACCGCGACGTAGTTTTTCAGAAGAAGCCTTGCGTTTGCAAGAGCAAAGGAGGAATTCGTTGCAGGAAAGAGGAAGGAAAGAAAGTTTCTCTCCCTCTGCCTGCTTTGCTCAGAGGACTGGATGAAGTTAGGAAGTTCTCCCTTTCACTGAGAAACGTGCAGGCTGCTGTTGCCTGGGCGCTCTGTTCTTTGCAAAAGAGTCTGCTGTTCCACGCTTTGAACCGTGGAAAGGCGCCGGGCTCTGCTAAGATTTCCCCCGGCGCTTCGTTTGCCCTGGGCCAAAGAGAGCCTTCACAATAGCTGAACGCTAACACTGCATACTCGTTCCACTTCCAGAACAGGGCTACCGCGAGGCAGTTCTCCGGGGAAAACGGCCTTTCGCGAAGGCAGATCTGCCGAGCTCACTGCGGGAAAGCGAAAGCAAAGGACGCTTTTCTCCCTCTAACCGCTTTCGTCAGAGGAACGGGGGAAGTGACAGTGTTCTTTCTCTCACTGAGATACACACAATCTGACGTTGCCTCTGAGCTCCGTCGCTGGCAAAGAACTGAAACGGACATACATTCCTGTGGGGAAACACAGGGCTTTGCTAGGATTTCTCTAGGCAGTCTGTTTTCCCTGGGCCTCGCTGTAGCAACACTATCTCGCCAGGGCAACACTGCATGGGATTTCCTCTGCCAGGAGAGAGCTGCTGCTTTGTAGTTTGTGCTGGGAAACCTTGCTTTGGCAAGTGCCAATTGACCGCATTCAGGCAGAAAGAAAAGAGAATCGCAAGAGGCCTTTTCTCGCCGGCTGCTCTGCCAAGGCCTTCCAGCTAAAACTATGCCGTTGCTCCTCTGGAAGGATCCCTGCACCGCGACGTAGTTTTTCAGAAGAAGCCTTGCGTTTGCAAGAGCAAAGGAGGAATTCGTTGCAGGAAAGAGGAAGGAAAGAAAGTTTCTCTCCCTCTGCCTGCTTTGCTCAGAGGACTGGATGAAGTTAGCAAGTTCTCCCTTTCACTGAGAAACGTGCAGGCTGCTGTTGCCTGGGCGCTCTGTTCTTTGCAAAAGAGTCTGCTGTTCCACGCTTTGAACCGTGGAAAGGCTCCGGGCTCTGCTAAGATTTCCCCCGGTGCTTCGTTTGCCCTAGGCCAAAGAGAGCCTTCACAATAGCTGAACGCTAACACTGCATACTCGTTCCACTTCCAGAACAGGGCTACCGCGAGGCAGTTCTCCGGGGGAAAACGGCCTTTCGCGAAGGCAGATCTGCCGAGCTCACTGAGGGAAAGCGAAAGCAAAGGACGCTTTTCTCCCTCTAACCGCTTTCGTCAGAGGAACGGGGGAAGTGACAGTGTTCTTTCTCTCACTGAGATACACACAATCTGACGTTGCCTCTGAGCTCCGTTGCTGGCAAAGAACTGAAACTGACATACATTCCTGTGGGAAACACAGGGCTTTGCTAGGATTTCTCTAGGCAGTCTGTTTTCCCTGGGCCTCGCTGTAGCAACACTATCTCGCCAGGGCAACACTGCATGGGATTTCCTCTGCCAGGAGGGAGCTGCTGCTTTGTAGTTTGTGCTGGGAAACCTTGCTTTGGCAAGTGCCAATTGACCGCATTCAGGCAGAAAGAAAAGAGAATCGCAAGGGGCCTTTTCTCCCCGGCTGCTCTGCCAAGCCCTTCCAGCTAAAACTATGCCGTTGCTCCTCTGGAAGGATCCCTGCACCGCGACCTAGTTTTTCAGAAGAAGCCTTGCGTTTGCAAGAGCAAAGGAGGAATTCGTTGCAGGAAAGAGGAAGGAAAGAAAGTTTCTCTCCCTCTGCCTGCTTTGCTCAGAGGACTGGATGAAGTTAGGAAGTTCTCCCTTTCACTGAGAAACGTGCAGGCTGCTGTTGCCTGGGCGCTCTGTTCTTTGCAAAAGAGTCTGCTGTTCCACGCTTTGAACCGTGGAAAGGCGCCGGGCTCTGCTAAGATTTCCCCCGGCGCTTCGTTTGCCCTGGGCCAAAGAGAGCCTTCACAATAGCTGAACGCTAACACTGCATACTCGTTCCACTTCCAGAACAGGGCTACCGCGAGGCAGTTCTCCGGGGAAAACGGCCTTTCGCGAAGGCAGATCTGCCGAGCTCACTGCGGGAAAGCGAAAGCAAAGGACGCTTTTCTCCCTCTAACCGCTTTTGTCAGAGGAACGGGGGAAGTCACAGTGTTCTTTCTCTCACTGAGATACACACAATCTGACGTTGCCTCTGAGCTCCGTTGCTGGCAAAGAACTGAAACTGACATACATTCCTGTGGGGAAACACAGGGCTCTGCTAGGATTTCTCTAGGCAGTCTGTTTTCCCTGGGCCTCGCTGTAGCAACACTATCTCGCCAGGGCAACACTGCATGGGATTTCCTCTGCCAGGAGGGAGCTGCTGCTTTGTAGTTTGTGCTGGGAAACCTTGCTTTGGCAAGTGCCAATTGACCGCATTCAGGCAGAAAGAAAAGAGAATCGCAAGAGGCCTTTTCTCCCCGGCTGCTCTGCCAAGCCCTTCCAGCTAAAACTATGCCGTTGCTCCTCTGGAAGGATCCCTGCACCGCGACCTAGTTTTTCAGAAGAAGCCTTGCGTTTGCAAGAGCAAAGGAGGAATTCGTTGCAGGAAAGAGGAAGGAAAGAAAGTTTCTCTCCCTCTGCCTGCTTTGCTCAGAGGACTGGATGAAGTTAGCAAGTTCTCCCTTTCACTGAGAAACGTGCAGGCTGCTGTTGCCTGGGCGCTCTCTTCTTTGCAAAAGAGTCTGCTGTTCCACGCTTTGAACCGTGGAAAGGCGCCGGGCTCTGCTAAGATTTCCCCCGGTGCTTCGTTTGCCCTGGGCCAAAGAGAGCCTTCACAATAGCTGAACGCTAACACTGCATACTCGTTCCACTTCCAGAACAGGGCTACCGCGAGGCAGTTCTCCGGGGGAAAACGGCCTTTCGCGAAGGCAGATCTGCCGAGCTCACTGCGGGAAAGCGAAAGCAAAGGACGCTTTTCTCCCTCTAACCGCTTTCGTCAGAGGAACGGGGGAAGTCACAGTGTTCTTTCTCTCACTGAGATACACACAATCTGACGTTGCCTCTGAGCTCCGTTGCTGGCAAAGAACTGAAACTGACATACATTCCTGTGGGGAAACACAGGGCTTTGCTAGGATTTCTCTAGGCAGTCTGTTTTCCCTGGGCCTCGCTGTAGCAACACTATCTCGCCAGGGCAACACTGCATGGGATTTCCTCTGCCAGGAGAGAGCTGCTGCTTTGTAGTTTGTGCTGGGAAACCTTGCTTTGGCAAGTGCCAATTGACCGCATTCAGGCAGAAAGAAAAGAGAATCGCAAGGGGCCTTTTCTCCCCGGCTGCTCTGCCAAGCCCTTCCAGCTAAAACTATGCCGTTGCTCCTCTGGAAGGATCCCTGCACCGCGACGTAGTTTTTCAGAAGAAGCCTTGCGTTTGCAAGAGCAAAGGAGGAATTCGTTGCAGGAAAGAGGAAGGAAAGAAAGTTTCTCTCCCTCTGCCTGCTTTGCTCAGAGGACTGGATGAAGTTAGGAAGTTCTCCCTTTCACTGAGAAACGTGCAGGCTGCTGTTGCCTGGGCGCTCTGTTCTTTGCAAAAGAGTCTGCTGTTCCACGCTTTGAACCGTGGAAAGGCGCCGGGCTCTGCTAAGATTTCCCCCGGTGCTTCGTTTGCCCTGGGCCAAAGAGAGCCTTCACAATAGCTGAACGCTAACACTGCATACTCGTTCCACTTCCAGAACAGGGCTACCGCGAGGCAGTTCTCCGGGGGAAAACGGCCTTTCGCGAAGGCAGATCTGCCGAGCTCCCTGCGGGAAAGCGAAAGCAAAGGACGCTTTTCTCCCTCTAACCGCTTTTGTCAGAGGAACGGGGGAAGTCACAGTGTTCTTTCTCTCACTGAGAAATACTATCTCTCTATGTGCCTCTGAGCTCCGTTGCTGGCAAAGAACTGAAACTGACATACATTCCTGTGGGGAAACACAGGGCTTTGCTAGGATTTCTCTAGGCAGTCTGTTTTCCCTGGGCCTCGCTGTAGCAACACTATCTCGCAAGGGCAACACTGCATGGGATTTCCTCTGCCAGGAGGGAGCTGCTGCTTTGTAGTTTGTGCTGGGAAACCTTGCTTTGGCAAGTGCCAATTGACCGCATTCAGGCAGAAAGAAAAGAGAATCGCAAGAGGCCTTTTCTCGCCCGCTGCTCTGCCAAGCCCTTCCAGCTAAAACTATGCCGTTGCTCCTCTGGAAGGATCCCTGCACCGCGACGTAGTTTTTCAGAAGAAGCCTTGCGTTTGCAAGAGCAAAGGAGGAATTCGTTGCAGGAAAGAGGAAGGAAAGAAAGTTTCTCTCCCTCTGCGTGCTTTGCTCAGAGGACTGGATGAAGTTAGGAAGTTCTCCCTTTCACTGAGAAACGTGCAGGCTGCTGTTGCCTGGGCGCTCTGTTCTTTGCAAAAGAGTCTGCTCTTCCACGCTTTGAACCGTGGAAAGGCGTCCGGCTCTGCTAAGATTTCCCCCGGCGCTTCGTTTGCCCTGGGCCAAAGCGAGCCTTCACAATAGCTGAACGCTAACACTGCATACTCGTTCCACTTCCAGAACAGGGCTACCGCGAGGCAGTTCTCCGGGGGAAAACGGCCCTTCGCGAAGGGCAGATCTGCCGAGCTCACTGCGGGAAAGCGAAAGCAAAGGACGCTTTTCTCCCTCTAACCGCTTTCGTCAGAGGAACGGGGGAATTCACAGTGTTCTTTCTCTCACTGAGATACACACAATCTGACGTTGCCTCTGAGCTCCGTTGCTGGCAAAGAACTGAAACTGACATACACTCCTGTGGGGAAACACAGGGCTTTGCTAGGATTTCTCCAGGCAGTCTGTTTTCCCTGGGCCTCGCTGTAGCAACACTATCTCGCCAGGGCAACACTGCATGGGATTTCCTCTGCCAGGAGAGAGCTGCTGCTTTGTAGTTTGTGCTGGGAAACCTTGCTTTGGCAAGTGCCAATTGACCGCATTCAGGCAGAAAGAAAAGAGAATCGCAAGAGGTCTTTTCTCGCCGGCTGCTCTGCCAAGCCCTTCCAGCTAAAACTATGCCGTTGCTCCTCTGGAAGGATCCCTGCACCGCGACGTAGTTTTTCAGAAGAAGCCTTGCGTTTGCAAGAGCAAAGGAGGAATTCGTTGCAGGAAAGAGGAAGGAAAGAAAGTTTCTCTCCCTCTGCCTGCTTTGCTCAGAGGACTGGATGAAGTTAGGAAGTTCTCCCTTTCACTGAGAAACGTGCAGGCTGCTCTTGCCTGGGCGCTCTCTTCTTTGCAAAAGAGTCCGCTGTTCCACGCTTTGATCCGTGGAAAGGCGCTGGGCTCTGCTAAGACTTCCCCGGCGCTTCGTTTGACCTGGGCCAAAGCGAGCCTTCACAATAGCTGAACGCTAACACTGCATACTCGTTCCACTTCCAGAACAGGGCTACCGCGAGGCAGTTCTCCAGGGGAAAACGGCCCTTCGCGAAGGGCAGATCTGCCGAGCTCACTGCGGGAAAGCGAAAGCAAAGGACGCTTTTCTCCCTCTAACCGCTTTTGTCAGAGGAACGGGGGAAGTGACAGTGTTCTTTCTCTCACTGAGATACACCCAATCTGACGTTGCCTCTGAGCTCCGTTGCTGGCAAAGAACTGAAACGGACATACATTCCTGTGGGGAAACACAGGGCTTTGCTAGGATTTCTCTAGGCAGTCTGTTTTCCCTGGGCCTCGCTGTAGCAACACTATCTCGCCAGGGCAACACTGCATGGGATTTCCTCTGCCAGGAGAGAGCTGCTGCTTTGTAGTTTGTGCTGGGAAACCTTGCTTTGGCAAGTGCCAATTGACCGCATTCAGGCAGAAAGAAAAGAGAATCGCAAGGGGCCTTTTCTCCCCGGCTGCTCTGCCAAGCCCTTCCAGCTAAAACTATGCCGTTGCTCCTCTGGAAGGATCCCTGCACCGCGACGTAGTTTTTCAGAAGAAGCCTTGCGTTTGCAAGAGCAAAGGAGGAATTCGTTGCAGGAAAGAGGAAGGAAAGAAAGTTTCTCTCCCTCTGCCTGCTTTGCTCAGAGGACTGGATGAAGTTAGGAAGTTCTCCCTTTCACTGAGAAACGTGCAGGCTGGTGTTGCCTGGGCGCTCTCTTCTTTGCAAAAGAGTCTGCTGTTAAACGCTTTGATCCGTGGAAAGGCGCTGGGCTCTGCTAAGACTTCCCCCGGCGCTTCGTTTGCCCTGGGCCAAAGCGAGCCTTCACAATAGCTGAACGCTAACACTGCATACTCGTTCCACTTCCAGAACAGGGCTACCGCGAGGCAGTTCTCCGGGGGAAAATGGCCCTTCGCGAAGGGCAGATCTGCCGAGCTCACTGCGGGAAAGCGAAAGCAAAGGACGCTTTTCTCCCTCTAACTGCTTTCGTCAGAGGAACGGGGGAAGTCACAGTGTTCTTTCTCTCACTGAGATACACACAATCTGACGTTGCCTCTGAGCTCCGTTGCTGGCAAAGAACTGAAACTGACATACATTCCTGTGGGGAAACACAGGGCTTTGCTAGGATTTCTCTAGGCAGTCTGTTTTCCCTGGGCCTCGCTGTAGCAACACTATCTCGCCAGGGCAACACTGCATGGGATTTCCTCTGCCAGGAGAGAGCTGCTGCTTTGTAGGTTGTGCTGGGAAACCTTGCCCTGGCAAGTGCAAAATGACCGCATACAGGCAGAAAGAAAAGAGAATCGCAAGAGGCCTTTTCTCGCCGGCTGCTCTGCCAAGCCCTTCCAGCTAAAACTATGCCGTTGCTCCTCTGGAAGGATCCCTGCACCGCCACGTAGTTTTTCAGAAGAAGCCTTGCGTTTGCAAGAGCAAAGGAGGAATTCGTTGCAGGAAAGAGGAAGGAAAGAAAGTTTCTCTCCCTCTGCGTGCTTTGCTCAGAGGACTGGATGAAGTTAGGAAGTTCTCCCTTTCACTGAGAAACGTGCAGGCTGCTGTTGCCTGGGCGCTCTGTTCTTTGCAAAAGAGTCTGCTCTTCCACGCTTTGAACCGTGGAAAGGCGTCCGGCTCTGCTAAGATTTCCCCCGGCGCTTCGTTTGCCCTGGGCCAAAGCGAGCCTTCACAATAGCTGAACGCTAACACTGCATACTCGTTCCACTTCCAGAACAGGGCTACCGCGAGGCAGTTCTCCGGGGAAAACGGCCCTTCGCGAAGGGCAGATCTGCCGAGCTCACTGCGGGAAAGCGAAAGCAAAGGACGCTTTTCTCCCTCTAACCGCTTTCGTCAGAGGAACGGGGGAATTCACAGTGTTCTTTCTCTCACTGAGATACACACAATCTGACGTTGCCTCTGAGCTCCGTTGCTGGCAAAGAACTGAAACTGACATACACTCCTGTGGGGAAACACAGGGCTTTGCTAGGATTTCTCCAGGCAGTCTGTTTTCCCTGGGCCTCGCTGTAGCAACACTATCTCGCCAGGGCAACACTGCATGGGATTTCCTCTGCCAGGAGAGAGCTGCTGCTTTGTAGGTTGTGCTGGGAAACCTTGCCCTGGCAAGTGCAAAATGACCGCATACAGGCAGAAAGAAAAGAGAATTGCAAGAGGCCTTTTCTCGCCCGCTGCTCTGCCAAGCCCTTCCAGCTAAAACTATGCCGTTGCTCCTCTGGAAGGATCCCTGCACCGCGACGTAGTTTTTCAGAAGAAGCCTTGCGTTTGCAAGAGCAAAGGAGGAATTCGTTGCAGGAAAGAGGAAGGAAAGAAAGTTTCTTTCCCTCTGCCTGCATTGCACAGAGGACTGGATGAAGTTAGGAAGTTCTCCCTTTCACTGAGAAACGTGCAGGCTGCTGTTGCCTGGGCGCTCTCTTCTTTGCAAAAGAGTCTGCTGTTCCACGCTTTGAACCGTGGAAAGGCGCCCGGCTCTGCTAAGATTTCCCCCGGCGCTTCGTTTGCCCTGGGCCAAAGCGAGCCTTCACAATAGCTGAACGCTAACACTGCATACTCGTTCCACTTCCAGAACAGGGCTACCGCGAGGCAGTTCTCCGGGGGAAAACGGCCCTTCGCGAAGGGCAGATCTGCCGAGCTCACTGCGGGAAAGCGAAAGCAAAGGACGCTTTTCTCCCTCTAACTGCTTTCGTCAGAGGAACGGGGGAAGTCACAGTGTTCTTTCTCTCACTGAGATACACACAATCTGACGTTGCCTCTGAGCTCCGTTGCTGGCAAAGAACTGAAACTGACATACATTCCTGTGGGGAAACACGGCTTTGCTAGGATTTCTCTAGGCAGTCTGTTTTCCCTGGGCCTCGCTGTAGCAACACTATCTCGCCAGGGCAACACTGCATGGGATTTCCTCTGCCAGGAGAGAGCTGCTGCTTTGTAGTTTGTGCTGGGAAACCTTGCTTTGGCAAGTGCCAATTGACCGCATTCAGGCAGAAAGAAAAGAGAATCGCAAGAGGTCTTTTCTCGACGGCTGCTCTGCCAAGCCCTTCCAGCTAAAACTATGCCGTTGCTCCTCTGGAAGGATCCCTGCACCGCGACGTAGTTTTTCAGAAGAAGCCTTGCGTTTGCAAGAGCAAAGGAGGAATTCGTTGCAGGAAAGAGGAAGGAAAGAAAGTTTCTCTCCCTCTGCCTGCTTTGCTCAGAGGACTGGATGAAGTTAGGAAGTTCTCCCTTTCACTGAGAAACGTGCAGGCTGCTCTTGCCTGGGCGCTCTCTTCTTTGCAAAAGAGTCCGCTGTTCCACGCTTTGAACCGTGGAAAGGCGTCCGGCTCTGCTAAGATTTCCCCCGGCGCTTCGTTTGCCCTGGGCCAAAGCGAGCCTTCACAATAGCTGAACGCTAACACTGCATACTCGTTCCACTTCCAGAACAGGGCTACCGCGAGGCAGTTCTCCGGGGGAAAACGGCCCTTCGCGAAGGGCAGATCTGCCGAGCTCACTGCGGGAAAGCGAAAGCAAAGGACGCTTTTCTCCCTCTAACCGCTTTCGTCAGAGGAACGGGGGAATTCACAGTGTTCTTTCTCTCACTGAGATACACACAATCTGACGTTGCCTCTGAGCTCCGTTGCTGGCAAAGAACTGAAACTGACATACACTCCTGTGGGGAAACACAGGGCTTTGCTAGGATTTCTCCAGGCAGTCTGTTTTCCCTGGGCCTCGCTGTAGCAACACTATCTCGCCAGGGCAACACTGCATGGGATTTCCTCTGCCAGGAGAGAGCTGCTGCTTTGTAGGTTGTGCTGGGAAACCTTGCCCTGGCAAGTGCAAAATGACCGCATACAGGCAGAAAGAAAAGAGAATCGCAAGAGGCCTTTTCTCGCCCGCTGCTCTGCCAAGCCCTTCCAGCTAAAACTATGCCGTTGCTCCTCTGGAAGGATCCCTGCACCGCGACGTAGTTTTTCAGAAGAAGCCTTGCGTTTGCAAGAGCAAAGGAGGAATTCGTTGCAGGAAAGAGGAAGGAAAGAAAGTTTCTTTCCCTCTGCCTGCATTGCACAGAGGACTGGATGAAGTTAGGAAGTTCTCCCTTTCACTGAGAAACGTGCAGGCTGCTGTTGCCTGGGCGCTCTGTTCTTTGCAAAAGAGTCTGCTGTTCCACGCTTTGAACCGTGGAAAGGCGCCGGGCTCTGCTAAGATTTCCCCCGGCGCTTCGTTTGCCCTGGGCCAAAGCGAGCCTTCACAATAGCTGAACGCTAACACTGCATACTCGTTCCACTTCCAGAACAGGGCTACCGCGAGGCAGTTCTCCGGGGGAAAACGGCCCTTCGCGAAGGGCAGATCTGCCGAGCTCACTGCGGGAAAGCGAAAGCAAAGGACGCTTTTCTCCCTCTAACTGCTTTCGTCAGAGGAACGGGGGAAGTCACAGTGTTCTTTCTCTCACTGAGATACACACAATCTGACGTTGCCTCTGAGCTCCGTTGCTGGCAAAGAACTGAAACTGACATACATTCCTGTGGGGAAACACGGCTTTGCTAGGATTTCTCTAGGCAGTCTGTTTTCCCTGGGCCTCGCTGTAGCAACACTATCTCGCCAGGGCAACACTGCATGGGATTTCCTCTGCCAGGAGAGAGCTGCTGCTTTGTAGTTTGTGCTGGGAAACCTTGCTTTGGCAAGTGCCAATTGACCGCATTCAGGCAGAAAGAAAAGAGAATCGCAAGAGGTCTTTTCTCGCCGGCTGCTCTGCCAAGCCCTTCCAGCTAAAACTATGCCGTTGCTCCTCTGGAAGGATCCCTGCACCGCGACGTAGTTTTTCAGAAGAAGCCTTGCGTTTGCAAGAGCAAAGGAGGAATTCGTTGCAGGAAAGAGGAAGGAAAGAAAGGTTCTCTCCCTCTGCCTGCTTTGCTCAGAGGACTGGATGAAGTTAGGAAGTTCTCCCTTTCACTGAGAAACGTGCAGGCTGCTCTTGCCTGGGCGCTCTCTTCTTTGCAAAAGAGTCCGCTGTTCCACCCTTTGATCCGTGGAAAGGCGCTGGGCTCTGCTAAGACTTCCCCGGCGCTTCGTTTGACCTGGGCCAAAGCGAGCCTTCACAATAGCTGAACGCTAACACTGCATACTCGTTCCACTTCCAGAACAGGGCTACCGCGAGGCAGTTCTCCAGGGGAAAACGGCCCTTCGCGAAGGGCAGATCTGCCGAGCTCACTGCGGGAAAGCGAAAGCAAAGGACGCTTTTCTCCCTCTAACCGCTTTTGTCAGAGGAACGGGGGAAGTGACAGTGTTCTTTCTCTCACTGAGATACACCCAATCTGACGTTGCCTCTGAGCTCCGTTGCTGGTAAAGAACTGAAACGGACATACATTCCTGTGGGGAAACACAGGGCTTTGCTAGGATTTCTCTAGGCAGTCTGTTTTCCCTGGGCCTCGCTGTAGCAACACTATCTCGCCAGGGCAACACTGCATGGGATTTCCTCTGCCAGGAGAGAGCTGCTGCTTTGTAGTTTGTGCTGGGAAACCTTGCTTTGGCAAGTGCCAATTGACCGCATTCAGGCAGAAAGAAAAGAGAATCGCAAGGGGCCTTTTCTCCCCGGCTGCTCTGCCAAGCCCTTCCAGCTAAAACTATGCCCTGGCTCCTCTGGAAGGATCCCTGCACCGCGACGTAGTTTTTCAGAAGAAGCCTTGCGTTTGCAAGAGCAAAGGAGGAATTCGTTGCAGGAAAGAGGAAGGAAAGAAAGTTTCTCTCCCTCTGCCTGCTTTGCTCAGAGGACTGGATGAAGTTAGGAAGTTCTCCCTTTCACTGAGAAACGTGCAGGCTGCTGTTGCCTGGGCGCTCTCTTCTTTGCAAAAGAGTCTGCTGTTAAACGCTTTGATCCGTGGAAAGGCGCTGGGCTCTGCTAAGACTTCCCCCGGCGCTTCGTTTGCCCTGGGCCAAAGCGAGCCTTCACAATAGCTGAACGCTAACACTGCATACTCGTTCCACTTCCAGAACAGGGCTACCGCGAGGCAGTTCTCCGGGGGAAAATGGCCCTTCGCGAAGGGCAGATCTGCCGAGCTCACTGCGGGAAAGCGAAAGCAAAGGACGCTTTTCTCCCTCTAACCGCTTTCGTCAGAGGAACGGGGGAAGTCACAGTGTTCTTTCTCTCACTGAGATACACACAATCTGACGTTGCCTCTGAGCTCCGTTGCTGGCAAAGAACTGAAACTGACATACATTCCTGTGGGGAAACACAGGGCTTTGCTAGGATTTCTCTAGGCAGTCTGTTTTCCCTGGGCCTCACTGTAGCAACACTATCTCGCCAGGGCAACACTGCATGGGATTTCCTCTGCCAGGAGAGAGCTGCTGCTTTGTAGGTTGTGCTGGGAAACCTTGCCCTGGCAAGTGCAAAATGACCGCATACAGGCAGAAAGAAAAGAGAATCGCAAGAGGCCTTTTCTCGCCGGCTGCTCTGCCAAGCCCTTCCAGCTAAAACTATGCCGTTGCTCCTCTGGAAGGATCCCTGCACCGCGACGTAGTTTTTCAGAAGAAGCCTTGCGTTTGCAAGAGCAAAGGAGGAATTCGTTGCAGGAAAGAGGAAGGAAAGAAAGTTTCTCTCCCTCTGCGTGCTTTGCTCAGAGGACTGGATGAAGTTAGGAAGTTCTCCCTTTCACTGAGAAACGTGCAGGCTGCTGTTGCCTGGGCGCTCTGTTCTTTGCAAAAGAGTCTGCTGTTCCACGCTTTGAACCGTGGAAAGGCGTCCGGCTCTGCTAAGATTTCCCCCGGCGCTTCGTTTGCCCTGGGCCAAAGCGAGCCTTCACAATAGCTGAACGCTAACACTGCATACTCGTTCCACTTCCAGAACAGGGCTACTGCGAGGCAGTTCTCCGGGGGAAAACGGCCCTTCGCGAAGGGCAGATCTGCCGAGCTCACTGCGGGAAAGCGAAAGCAAAGGACGCTTTTCTCCCTCTAACCGCTTTCGTCAGAGGAACGGGGGAATTCACAGTGTTCTTTCTCTCACTGAGATACACACAATCTGACGTTGCCTCTGAGCTCCGTTGCTGGCAAAGAACTGAAACTGACATACACTCCTGTGGGGAAACACAGGGCTTTGCTAGGATTTCTCCAGGCAGTCTGTTTTCCCTGGGCCTCGCTGTAGCAACACTATCTCGCCAGGGCAACACTGCATGGGATTTCCTCTGCCAGGAGAGAGCTGCTGCTTTGTAGGTTGTGCTGGGAAACCTTGCCCTGGCAAGTGCAAAATGACCGCATACAGGCAGAAAGAAAAGAGAATCGCAAGAGGCCTTTTCTCGCCCGCTGCTCTGCCAAGCCCTTCCAGCTAAAACTATGCCGTTGCTCCTCTGGAAGGATCCCTGCACCGCGACGTAGTTTTTCAGAAGAAGCCTTGCGTTTGCAAGAGCAAAGGAGGAATTCGTTGCAGGAAAGAGGAAGGAAAGAAAGTTTCTTTCCCTCTGCCTGCATTGCACAGAGGACTGGATGAAGTTAGGAAGTTCTCCCTTTCACTGAGAAACGTGCAGGCTGCTGTTGCCTGGGCGCTCTCTTCTTTGCAAAAGAGTCTGCTGTTCCACGCTTTGAACCGTGGAAAGGCGCCGGGCTCTGCTAAGATTTCCCCCGGCGCTTCGTTTGCCCTGGGCCAAAGCGAGCCTTCACAATAGCTGAACGCTAACACTGCATACTCGTTCCACTTCCAGAACAGGGCTACCGCGAGGCAGTTCTCCGGGGGAAAATGGCCCTTCGCGAAGGGCAGATCTGCCGAGCTCACTGCGGGAAAGCGAAAGCAAAGGACGCTTTTCTCCCTCTAACCGCTTTCGTCAGAGGAACGGGGGAAGTCACAGTGTTCTTTCTCTCACTGAGATACACACAATCTGACGTTGCCTCTGAGCTCCGTTGCTGGCAAAGAACTGAAACTGACATACATTCCTGTGGGGAAACACGGCTTTGCTAGGATTTCTCTAGGCAGTCTGTTTTCCCTGGGCCTCGCTGTAGCAACACTATCTCGCCAGGGCAACACTGCATGGGATTTCCTCTGCCAGGAGAGAGCTGCTGCTTTGTAGTTTGTGCTGGGAAACCTTGCTTTGGCAAGTGCGAATTGACCGCATTCAGGCAGAAAGAAAAGAGAATCGCAAGAGGTCTTTTCTCGCCGGCTGCTCTGCCAAGCCCTTCCAGCTAAAACTATGCCGTTGCTCCTCTGGAAGGATCCCTGCACCGCGACGTAGTTTTTCAGAAGAAGCCTTGCGTTTGCAAGAGCAAAGGAGGAATTCGTTGCAGGAAAGAGGAAGGAAAGAAAGTTTCTCTCCCTCTGCCTGCTTTGCTCAGAGGACTGGATGAAGTTAGGAAGTTCTCCCTTTCACTGAGAAACGTGCAGGCTGCTCTTGCCTGGGCGCTCTCTTCTTTGCAAAAGAGTCCGCTGTTCCACGCTTTGATCCGTGGAAAGGCGCTGGGCTCTGCTAAGACTTCCCCGGCGCTTCGTTTGACCTGGGCCAAAGCGAGCCTTCACAATAGCTGAACGCTAACACTGCATACTCGTTCCACTTCCAGAACAGGGCTACCGCGAGGCAGTTCTCCGGGGGAAAACGGCCCTTCGCGAAGGGCAGATCTGCCGAGCTCACTGCGGGAAAGCGAAAGCAAAGGACGCTTTTCTCCCTCTAACCGCTTTTGTCAGAGGAACGGGGGAAGTGACAGTGTTCTTTCTCTCACTGAGATACACCCAATCTGACGTTGCCTCTGAGCTCCGTTGCTGGCAAAGAACTGAAACGGACATACATTCCTGTGGGGAAACACAGGGCTTTGCTAGGATTTCTCTAGGCAGTCTGTTTTCCCTGGGCCTCGCTGTAGCAACACTATCTCGCCAGGGCAACACTGCATGGGATTTCCTCTGCCAGGAGAGAGCTGCTGCTTTGTAGTTTGTGCTGGGAAACCTTGCTTTGGCAAGTGCCAATTGACCGCATTCAGGCAGAAAGAAAAGAGAATCGCAAGGGGCCTTTTCTCCCCGGCTGCTCTGCCAAGCCCTTCCAGCTAAAACTATGCCCTGGCTCCTCTGGAAGGATCCCTGCACCGCGACGTAGTTTTTCAGAAGAAGCCTTGCGTTTGCAAGAGCAAAGGAGGAATTCGTTGCAGGAAAGAGGAAGGAAAGAAAGTTTCTCTCCCTCTGCCTGCTTTGCTCAGAGGACTGGATGAAGTTAGGAAGTTCTCCCTTTCACTGAGAAACGTGCAGGCTGCTGTTGCCTGGGCGCTCTCTTCTTTGCAAAAGAGTCTGCTGTTCCACGCTTTGAACCGTGGAAAGGCGCCCGGCTCTGCTAAGATTTCCCCCGGCGCTTCGTTTGCCCTGGGCCAAAGCGAGCCTTCACAATAGCTGAACGCTAACACTGCATACTCGTTCCACTTCCAGAACAGGGCTACCGCGAGGCAGTTCTCCGGGGGAAAATGGCCCTTCGCGAAGGGCAGATCTGCCGAGCTCACTGCGGGAAAGCGAAAGCAAAGGACGCTTTTCTCCCTCTAACCGCTTTCGTCAGAGGAACGGGAGAAGTCACAGTGTTCTTTCTCTCACTGAGATACACACAATCTGACGTTGCCTCTGAGCTCCGTTGCTGGCAAAGAACTGAAACTGACATACATTCCTGTGGGGAAACACAGGGCTTTGCTAGGATTTCTCTAGGCAGTCTGTTTTCCCTGGGCCTCGCTGTAGCAACACTATCTCGCCAGGGCAACACTGCATGGGATTTCCTCTGCCAGGAGAGAGCTGCTGCTTTGTAGGTTGTGCTGGGAAACCTTGTCCTGGCAAGTGCAAAATGACCGCATACAGGCAGAAAGAAAAGAGAATCGCAAGAGGCCTTTTCTCGCCCGCTGCTCTGCCAAGCCCTTCCAGCTAAAACTATGCCGTTGCTCCTCTGGAAGGATCCCTGCACCGCGACGTAGTTTTTCAGAAGAAGCCTTGCGTTTGCAAGAGCAAAGGAGGAATTCGTTGCAGGAAAGAGGAAGGAAAGAAAGTTTCTCTCCCTCTGCCTGCTTTGCTCAGAGGACTGGATGAAGTTAGGAAGTTCTCCCTTTCACTGAGAAACGTGCAGGCTGCTGTTGCCTGGGCGCTCTCTTCTTTGCAAAAGAGTCTGCTGTTCCACGCTTTGAACCGTGGAAAGGCGCCCGGCTCTGCTAAGATTTCCCCCGGCGCTTCGTTTGCCCTGGGCCAAAGCGAGGGTTCACAATAGCTGAACGCTAACACTGCATACTCGTTCCACTTCCAGAACAGGGCTACCGCGAGGCAGTTCTCCGGGGGAAAATAGCCCTTCGCGAAGGGCAGATCTGCCGAGCTCACTGCGGGAAAGCGAAAGCAAAGGACGCTTTTCTCCCTCTAACCGCTTTCGTCAGAGGAACGGGAGAAGTCACAGTGTTCTTTCTCTCACTGAGATACACACAATCTGACGTTGCCTCTGAGCTCCGTTGCTGGCAAAGAACTGAAACTGACATACATTCCTGTGGGGAAACACAGGGCTTTGCTAGGATTTCTTTAGGCAGTCTGTTTTCCCTGGGCCTCGCTGTAGCAACACTATCTCGCCAGGGCAACACTGCATGGGATTTCCTCTGCCAGGAGAGAGCTGCTGCTTTGTAGTTTGTGCTGGGAAACCTTGCTTTGGCAAGTGCCAATTGACCGCATTCAGGCAGAAAGAAAAGAGAATCGCAAGAGGCCTTTTCTCGCCGGCTGCTCTGCCAAGCCCTTCCAGCTAAAACTATGCCGTTGCTCCTCTGGAAGGATCCCTGCACCGCGACCTAGTTTTTCAGAAGAAGCCTTGCGTTTGCAAGAGCAAAGGAGGAATTCGTTGCAGGAAAGAGGAAGGAAAGAAAGTTTCTCTCCCTCTGCCTGCTTTGCTCAGAGGACTGGATGAAGTTAGGAAGTTCTCCCTTTCACTGAGAAACGTGCAGGCTGCTGTTGCCTGGGCGCTCTCTTCTTTGCAAAAGAGTCTGCTGTTCCACGCTTTGAACCGTGGAAAGGCGCCCGGCTCTGCTAAGATTTCCCCCGGCGCTTCGTTTGCCCTGGGCCAAAGCGAGCCTTCACAATAGCTGAACGCTAACACTGCATACTCGTTCCACTTCCAGAACAGGGCTACCGCGAGGCAGTTCTCCGGGGGAACACGGCCCTTCGCGAAGGGCAGATCTGCCGAGCTCACTGCGGGAAAGCGAAAGCAAAGGACGCTTTTCTCCCTCTAACCGCTTTCGTCAGAGGAACGGGGGAAGTGACAGTGTTCTTTCTCTCACTGAGATACACACAATCTGACGTTGCCTCTGAGCTCCGTCGCTGGCAAAGAACTGAAACGGACATACATTCCTGTGGGGAAACACAGGGCTTTGCTAGGATTTCTCTAGGCAGTCTGTTTTCCCTGGGCCTCGCTGTAGCAACACTATCTCGCCAGGGCAACACTGCATGGGATTTCCTCTGCCAGGAGAGAGCTGCTGCTTTGTAGTTTGTGCTGGGAAACCTTGCTTTGGCAAGTGCCAATTGACCGCATTCAGGCAGAAAGAAAAGAGAATCGCAAGAGGCCTTTTCTCGCCGGCTGCTCTGCCAAGCCCTTCCAGCTAAAACTATGCCGTTGCTCCTCTGGAAGGATCCCTGCACCGCGACGTAGTTTTTCAGAAGAAGCCTTGCGTTTGCAAGAGCAAAGGAGGAATTCGTTGCAGGAAAGAGGAAGGAAAGAAAGTTTCTCTCCCTCTGCCTGCTTTGCTCAGAGGACTGGATGAAGTTAGGAAGTTCTCCCTTTCACTGAGAAACGTGCAGGCTGCTGTTGCCTGGGCGCTCTCTTCTTTGCAAAAGAGTCTGCTGTTCCACGCTTTGAACCGTGGAAAGGCGCCCGGCTCTGCTAAGATTTCCCCCGGCGCTTCGTTTGCCCTGGGCCAAAGCGAGCCTTCACAATAGCTGAACGCTAACACTGCATACTCGTTCCACTTCCAGAACAGGGCTACCGCGAGGCAGTTCTCCGGGGGAAAACGGCCCTTCGCGAAGGGCAGATCTGCCGAGCTCACTGCGGGAAAGCGAAAGCAAAGGACGCTTTTCTCCCTCTAACCGCTTTCGTCAGAGGAACGGGGGAAGTCACAGTGTTCTGTCTCTCACTGAGATACACACAATCTGACGTTGCCTCTGAGCTCCGTCGCTGGCAAAGAACTGAAACGGACATACATTCCTGTGGGGAAACACAGGGCTTTGCTAGGATTTCTCTAGGCAGTCTGTTTTCCCTGGGCCTCGCTGTAGCAACACTATCTCGCCAGGGCAACACTGCATGGGATTTCCTCTGCCAGGAGAGAGCTGCTGCTTTGTAGTTTGTGCTGGGAAACCTTGCTTTGGCAAGTGCCAATTGACCGCATTCAGGCAGAAAGAAAAGAGAATCGCAAGAGGCCTTTTCTCGCCGGCTGCTCTGCCAAGGCCTTCCAGCTAAAACTATGCCGTTGCTCCTCTGGAAGGATCCCTGCACCGCGACGTAGTTTTTCAGAAGAAGCCTTGCGTTTGCAAGAGCAAAGGAGGAATTCGTTGCAGGAAAGAGGAAGGAAAGAAAGTTTCTCTCCCTCTGCCTGCTTTGCTCAGAGGACTGGATGAAGTTAGGAAGTTCTCCCTTTCACTGAGAAACGTGCAGGCTGCTGTTGCCTGGGCGCTCTCTTCTTTGCAAAAGAGTCTGCTGTTCCACGCTTTGAACCGTGGAAAGGCGCCCGGCTCTGCTAAGATTTCCCCCGGCGCTTCGTTTGCCCTGGGCCAAAGCGAGCCTTCACAATAGCTGAACGCTAACACTGCATACTCGTTCCACTTCCAGAACAGGGCTACCGCGAGGCAGTTCTCCGGGGGAACACGGCCCTTCGCGAAGGGCAGATCTGCCGAGCTCACTGCGGGAAAGCGAAAGCAAAGGACGCTTTTCTCCCTCTAACCGCTTTCGTCAGAGGAACGGGGGAAGTCACAGTGTTCTTTCTCTCACTGAGATACACACAATCTGACGTTGCCTCTGAGCTCCGTTGCTGGCAAAGAACTGAAACTGACATACACTCCTGTGGGGAAACACAGGGCTTTGCTAGGATTTCTCCAGGCAGTCTGTTTTCCCTGGGCCTCGCTGTAGCAACACTATCTCGCCAGGGCAACACTGCATGGGATTTCCTCTGCCAGGAGAGAGCTGCTGCTTTGTAGTTTGTGCTGGGAAACCTTGCCCTGGCAAGTGCAAAATGACCGCATACAGGCAGAAAGAAAAGAGAATCGCAAGAGGCCTTTTCTCGCCGGCTGCTCTGCCAAGCCATTCCAGCTAAAACTATGCCGTTGCTCCTCTGGAAGGATCCCTGCACCGCGACGTAGTTTTTCAGAAGAAGCCTTGCGTTTGCAAGAGCAAAGGAGGAATTCGTTGCAGGAAAGAGGAAGGAAAGAAAGTTTCTCTCCCTCTGCCTGCTTTGCTCAGAGGACTGGATGAAGTTAGGAAGTTCTCCCTTTCACTGAGAAACGTGCAGGCTGCTGTTGCCTGGGCGCTCTCTTCTTTGCAAAAGAGTCTGCTGTTCCACGCTTTGAACCGTGGAAAGGCGCCCGGCTCTGCTAAGATTTCCCCCGGCGCTTCGTTTGCCCTGGGCCAAAGCGAGCCTTCACAATAGCTGAACGCTAACACTGCATACTCGTTCCACTTCCAGAACAGGGCTACCGCGAGGCAGTTCTCCGGGGGAAAATGGCCCTTCGCGAAGGGCAGATCTGCCGAGCTCACTGCGGGAAAGCGAAAGCAAAGGACGCTTTTCTCCCTCTAACCGCTTTCGTCAGAGGAACGGGGGAAGTCACAGTGTTCTTTCTCTCACTGAGATACACACAATCTGACGTTGCCTCTGAGCTCCGTTGCTGGCAAAGAACTGAAACTGACATACATTCCTGTGGGGAAACACAGGGCTTTGCTAGGATTTCTCTAGGCAGTCTGTTTTCCCTGGGCCTCACTGTAGCAACACTATCTCGCCAGGGCAACACTGCATGGGATTTCCTCTGCCAGGAGAGAGCTGCTGCTTTGTAGGTTGTGCTGGGAAACCTTGCCCTGGCAAGTGCAAAATGACCGCATACAGGCAGAAAGAAAAGAGAATCGCAAGAGGCCTTTTCTCGCCGGCTGCTCTGCCAAGCCCTTCCAGCTAAAACTATGCCGTTGCTCCTCTGGAAGGATCCCTGCACCGCGACGTAGTTTTTCAGAAGAAGCCTTGCGTTTGCAAGAGCAAAGGAGGAATTCGTTGCAGGAAAGAGGAAGGAAAGAAAGTTTCTCTCCCTCTGCGTGCTTTGCTCAGAGGACTGGATGAAGTTAGGAAGTTCTCCCTTTCACTGAGAAACGTGCAGGCTGCTGTTGCCTGGGCGCTCTGTTCTTTGCAAAAGAGTCTGCTCTTCCACGCTTTGAACCGTGGAAAGGCGTCCGGCTCTGCTAAGATTTCCCCCGGCGCTTCGTTTGCCCTGGGCCAAAGCGAGCCTTCACAATAGCTGAACGCTAACACTGCATACTCGTTCCACTTCCAGAACAGGGCTACCGCGAGGCAGTTCTCCGGGGGAAAACGGCCCTTCGCGAAGGGCAGATCTGCCGAGCTCACTGCGGGAAAGCGAAAGCAAAGGACGCTTTTCTCCCTCTAACCGCTTTCGTCAGAGGAACGGGGGAATTCACAGTGTTCTTTCTCTCACTGAGATACACACAATCTGACGTTGCCTCTGAGCTCCGTTGCTGGCAAAGAACTGAAACTGACATACACTCCTGTGGGGAAACACAGGGCTTTGCTAGGATTTCTCCAGGCAGTCTGTTTTCCCTGGGCCTCGCTGTAGCAACACTATCTCGCCAGGGCAACACTGCATGGGATTTCCTCTGCCAGGAGAGAGCTGCTGCTTTGTAGGTTGTGCTGGGAAACCTTGCCCTGGCAAGTGCAAAATGACCGCATACAGGCAGAAAGAAAAGAGAATCGCAAGAGGCCTTTTCTCGCCCGCTGCTCTGCCAAGCCCTTCCAGCTAAAACTATGCCGTTGCTCCTCTGGAAGGATCCCTGCACCGCGACGTAGTTTTTCAGAAGAAGCCTTGCGTTTGCAAGAGCAAAGGAGGAATTCGTTGCAGGAAAGAGGAAGGAAAGAAAGTTTCTTTCCCTCTGCCTGCATTGCACAGAGGACTGGATGAAGTTAGGAAGTTCTCCCTTTCACTGAGAAACGTGCAGGCTGCTCTTGCCTGGGCGCTCTCTTCTTTGCAAAAGAGTCCGCTGTTCCACGCTTTGATCCGTGGAAAGGCGCTGGGCTCTGCTAAGACTTCCCCGGCGCTTCGTTTGACCTGGGCCAAAGCGAGCCTTCACAATAGCTGAACGCTAACACTGCATACTCGTTCCACTTCCAGAACAGGGCTACCGCGAGGCAGTTCTCCGGGGGAAAACGGCCCTTCGCGAAGGGCAGATCTGCCGAGCTCACTGCGGGAAAGCGAAAGCAAAGGACGCTTTTCTCCCTCTAACCGCTTTTGTCAGAGGAACGGGGGAAGTGACAGTGTTCTTTCTCTCACTGAGATACACCCAATCTGACGTTGCCTCTGAGCTCCGTTGCTGGCAAAGAACTGAAACGGACATACATTCCTGTGGGGAAACACAGGGCTTTGCTAGGATTTCTCTAGGCAGTCTGTTTTCCCTGGGCCTCGCTGTAGCAACACTATCTCGCCAGGGCAACACTGCATGGGATTTCCTCTGCCAGGAGAGAGCTGCTGCTTTGTAGTTTGTGCTGGGAAACCTTGCTTTGGCAAGTGCCAATTGACCGCATTCAGGCAGAAAGAAAAGAGAATCGCAAGGGGCCTTTTCTCCCCGGCTGCTCTGCCAAGCCCTTCCAGCTAAAACTATGCCCTGGCTCCTCTGGAAGGATCCCTGCACCGCGACGTAGTTTTTCAGAAGAAGCCTTGCGTTTGCAAGAGCAAAGGAGGAATTCGTTGCAGGAAAGAGGAAGGAAAGAAAGTTTCTCTCCCTCTGCCTGCTTTGCTCAGAGGACTGGATGAAGTTAGGAAGTTCTCCCTTTCACTGAGAAACGTGCAGGCTGCTGTTGCCTGGGCGCTCTCTTCTTTGCAAAAGAGTCTGCTGTTCCACGCTTTGAACCGTGGAAAGGCGCCCGGCTCTGCTAAGATTTCCCCCGGCGCTTCGTTTGCCCTGGGCCAAAGCGAGCCTTCACAATAGCTGAACGCTAACACTGCATACTCGTTCCACTTCCAGAACAGGGCTACCGCGAGGCAGTTCTCCGGGGGAAAATGGCCCTTCGCGAAGGGCAGATCTGCCGAGCTCACTGCGGGAAAGCGAAAGCAAAGGACGCTTTTCTCCCTCTAACCGCTTTCGTCAGAGGAACGGGAGAAGTCACAGTGTTCTTTCTCTCACTGAGATACACACAATCTGACGTTGCCTCTGAGCTCCGTTGCTGGCAAAGAACTGAAACTGACATACATTCCTGTGGGGAAACACAGGGCTTTGCTAGGATTTCTCTAGGCAGTCTGTTTTCCCTGGGCCTCGCTGTAGCAACACTATCTCGCCAGGGCAACACTGCATGGGATTTCCTCTGCCAGGAGAGAGCTGCTGCTTTGTAGTTTGTGCTGGGAAACCTTGCTTTGGCAAGTGCCAATTGACCACATTCAGGCAGAAAGAAAAGAGAATCGCAAGAGGCCTTTTCTCGCCGGCTGCTCTGCCAAGCCCTTCCAGCTAAAACTATGCCGTTGCTCCTCTGGAAGGATCCCTGCACCGCGACGTAGTTTTTCAGAAGAAGCCTTGCGTTTGCAAGAGCAAAGGAGGAATTCGTTGCAGGAAAGAGGAAGGAAAGAAAGTTTCTCTCCCTCTGCCTGCTTTGCTCAGAGGACTGGATGAAGTTAGGAAGTTCTCCCTTTCACTGAGAAACGTGCAGGCTGCTGTTGCCTGGGCGCTCTCTTCTTTGCAAAAGAGTCTGCTGTTAAACGCTTTGATCCGTGGAAAGGCGCTGGGCTCTGCTAAGACTTCCCCCGGCGCTTCGTTTGCCCTGGGCCAAAGCGAGCCTTCACAATAGCTGAACGCTGCTAACACTGCATACTCGTTCCACTTCCAGAACAGGGCTACCGCGAGGCAGTTCTCCGGGGGAAAATGGCCCTTCGCGAAGGGCAGATCTGCCGAGCTCACTGCGGGAAAGCGAAAGCAAAGGACGCTTTTCTCCCTCTAACCGCTTTCGTCAGAGGAACGGGGGAAGTCACAGTGTTCTTTCTCTCACTGAGATACACACAATCTGACGTTGCCTCTGAGCTCCGTTGCTGGCAAAGAACTGAAACTGACATACATTCCTGTGGGGAAACACAGGGCTTTGCTAGGATTTCTCTAGGCAGTCTGTTTTCCCTGGGCCTCGCTGTAGCAACACTATCTCGCCAGGGCAACACTGCATGGGATTTCCTCTGCCAGGAGAGAGCTGCTGCTTTGTAGGTTGTGCTGGGAAACCTTGTCCTGGCAAGTGCAAAATGACCGCATACAGGCAGAAAGAAAAGAGAATCGCAAGAGGCCTTTTCTCGCCCGCTGCTCTGCCAAGCCCTTCCAGCTAAAACTATGCCGTTGCTCCTCTGGAAGGATCCCTGCACCGCGACGTAGTTTTTCAGAAGAAGCCTTGCGTTTGCAAGAGCAAAGGAGGAATTCGTTGCAGGAAAGAGGAAGGAAAGAAAGTTTCTCTCCCTCTGCCTGCTTTGCTCAGAGGACTGGATGAAGTTAGGAAGTTCTCCCTTTCACTGAGAAACGTGCAGGCTGCTGTTGCCTGGGCGCTCTCTTCTTTGCAAAAGAGTCTGCTGTTCCACGCTTTGAACCGTGGAAAGGCGCCCGGCTCTGCTAAGATTTCCCCCGGCGCTTCGTTTGCCCTGGGCCAAAGCGAGGGTTCACAATAGCTGAACGCTAACACTGCATACTCGTTCCACTTCCAGAACAGGGCTACCGCGAGGCAGTTCTCCGGGGGAAAATAGCCCTTCGCGAAGGGCAGATCTGCCGAGCTCACTGCGGGAAAGCGAAAGCAAAGGACGCTTTTCTCCCTCTAACCGCTTTCGTCAGAGGAACGGGAGAAGTCACAGTGTTCTTTCTCTCACTGAGATACACACAATCTGACGTTGCCTCTGAGCTCCGTTGCTGGCAAAGAACTGAAACTGACATACATTCCTGTGGGGAAACACAGGGCTTTGCTAGGATTTCTCTAGGCAGTCTGTTTTCCCTGGGCCTCGCTGTAGCAACACTATCTCGCCAGGGCAACACTGCATGGGATTTCCTCTGCCAGGAGAGAGCTGCTGCTTTGTAGTTTGTGCTGGGAAACCTTGCTTTGGCAAGTGCCAATTGACCGCATTCAGGCAGAAAGAAAAGAGAATCGCAAGAGGCCTTTTCTCGCCGGCTGCTCTGCCAAGCCCTTCCAGCTAAAACTATGCCGTTGCTCCTCTGGAAGGATCCCTGCACCGCGACCTAGTTTTTCAGAAGAAGCCTTGCGTTTGCAAGAGCAAAGGAGGAATTCGTTGCAGGAAAGAGGAAGGAAAGAAAGTTTCTCTCCCTCTGCCTGCTTTGCTCAGAGGACTGGATGAAGTTAGGAAGTTCTCCCTTTCACTGAGAAACGTGCAGGCTGCTGTTGCCTGGGCGCTCTCTTCTTTGCAAAAGAGTCTGCTGTTCCACGCTTTGAACCGTGGAAAGGCGCCCGGCTCTGCTAAGATTTCCCCCGGCGCTTCGTTTGCCCTGGGCCAAAGCGAGCCTTCACAATAGCTGAACGCTAACACTGCATACTCGTTCCACTTCCAGAACAGGGCTACCGCGAGGCAGTTCTCCGGGGGAACACGGCCCTTCGCGAAGGGCAGATCTGCCGAGCTCACTGCGGGAAAGCGAAAGCAAAGGACGCTTTTCTCCCTCTAACCGCTTTCGTCAGAGGAACGGGGGAAGTGACAGTGTTCTTTCTCTCACTGAGATACACACAATCTGACGTTGCCTCTGAGCTCCGTCGCTGGCAAAGAACTGAAACGGACATACATTCCTGTGGGGAAACACAGGGCTTTGCTAGGATTTCTCTAGGCAGTCTGTTTTCCCTGGGCCTCGCTGTAGCAACACTATCTCGCCAGGGCAACACTGCATGGGATTTCCTCTGCCAGGAGAGAGCTGCTGCTTTGTAGTTTGTGCTGGGAAACCTTGCTTTGGCAAGTGCCAATTGACCGCATTCAGGCAGAAAGAAAAGAGAATCGCAAGAGGCCTTTTCTCGCCGGCTGCTCTGCCAAGCCCTTCCAGCTAAAACTATGCCGTTGCTCCTCTGGAAGGATCCCTGCACCGCGACGTAGTTTTTCAGAAGAAGCCTTGCGTTTGCAAGAGCAAAGGAGGAATTCGTTGCAGGAAAGAGGAAGGAAAGAAAGTTTCTCTCCCTCTGCCTGCTTTGCTCAGAGGACTGGATGAAGTTAGGAAGTTCTCCCTTTCACTGAGAAACGTGCAGGCTGCTGTTGCCTGGGCGCTCTCTTCTTTGCAAAAGAGTCTGCTGTTCCACGCTTTGAACCGTGGAAAGGCGCCCGGCTCTGCTAAGATTTCCCCCGGCGCTTCGTTTGCCCTGGGCCAAAGCGAGCCTTCACAATAGCTGAACGCTAACACTGCATACTCGTTCCACTTCCAGAACAGGGCTACCGCGAGGCAGTTCTCCGGGGGAAAACGGCCCTTCGCGAAGGGCAGATCTGCCGAGCTCACTGCGGGAAAGCGAAAGCAAAGGACGCTTTTCTCCCTCTAACCGCTTTCGTCAGAGGAACGGGGGAAGTCACAGTGTTCTGTCTCTCACTGAGATACACACAATCTGACGTTGCCTCTGAGCTCCGTCGCTGGCAAAGAACTGAAACGGACATACATTCCTGTGGGGAAACACAGGGCTTTGCTAGGATTTCTCTAGGCAGTCTGTTTTCCCTGGGCCTCGCTGTAGCAACACTATCTCGCCAGGGCAACACTGCATGGGATTTCCTCTGCCAGGAGAGAGCTGCTGCTTTGTAGTTTGTGCTGGGAAACCTTGCTTTGGCAAGTGCCAATTGACCGCATTCAGGCAGAAAGAAAAGAGAATCGCAAGAGGCCTTTTCTCGCCGGCTGCTCTGCCAAGGCCTTCCAGCTAAAACTATGCCGTTGCTCCTCTGGAAGGATCCCTGCACCGCGACGTAGTTTTTCAGAAGAAGCCTTGCGTTTGCAAGAGCAAAGGAGGAATTCGTTGCAGGAAAGAGGAAGGAAAGAAAGTTTCTCTCCCTCTGCCTGCTTTGCTCAGAGGACTGGATGAAGTTAGGAAGTTCTCCCTTTCACTGAGAAACGTGCAGGCTGCTGTTGCCTGGGCGCTCTCTTCTTTGCAAAAGAGTCTGCTGTTCCACGCTTTGAACCGTGGAAAGGCGCCCGGCTCTGCTAAGATTTCCCCCGGCGCTTCGTTTGCCCTGGGCCAAAGCGAGCCTTCACAATAGCTGAACGCTAACACTGCATACTCGTTCCACTTCCAGAACAGGGCTACCGCGAGGCAGTTCTCCGGGGGAACACGGCCCTTCGCGAAGGGCAGATCTGCCGAGCTCACTGCGGGAAAGCGAAAGCAAAGGACGCTTTTCTCCCTCTAACCGCTTTCGTCAGAGGAACGGGGGAAGTCACAGTGTTCTTTCTCTCACTGAGATACACACAATCTGACGTTGCCTCTGAGCTCCGTTGCTGGCAAAGAACTGAAACTGACATACACTCCTGTGGGGAAACACAGGGCTTTGCTAGGATTTCTCCAGGCAGTCTGTTTTCCCTGGGCCTCGCTGTAGCAACACTATCTCGCCAGGGCAACACTGCATGGGATTTCCTCTGCCAGGAGAGAGCTGCTGCTTTGTAGTTTGTGCTGGGAAACCTTGCCCTGGCAAGTGCAAAATGACCGCATACAGGCAGAAAGAAAAGAGAATCGCAAGAGGCCTTTTCTCGCCGGCTGCTCTGCCAAGCCATTCCAGCTAAAACTATGCCGTTGCTCCTCTGGAAGGATCCCTGCACCGCGACGTAGTTTTTCAGAAGAAGCCTTGCGTTTGCAAGAGCAAAGGAGGAATTCGTTGCAGGAAAGAGGAAGGAAAGAAAGTTTCTCTCCCTCTGCCTGCTTTGCTCAGAGGACTGGATGAAGTTAGGAAGTTCTCCCTTTCACTGAGAAACGTGCAGGCTGCTGTTGCCTGGGCGCTCTCTTCTTTGCAAAAGAGTCTGCTGTTCCACGCTTTGAACCGTGGAAAGGCGCCCGGCTCTGCTAAGATTTCCCCCGGCGCTACGTTTGCCCTGGGCCAAAGCGAGCCTTCACAATAGCTGAACGCTAACACTGCATACTCGTTCCACTTCCAGAACAGGGCTACCGCGAGGCAGTTCTCCGGGGGAAAACGGCCCTTCGCGAAGGGCAGATCTGCCGAGCTCACTGCGGGAAAGCGAAAGCAAAGGACGCTTTTCTCCCTCTAACCGCTTTCGTCAGAGGAACGGGGGAAGTCACAGTGTTCTTTCTCTCACTGAGATACACACAATCTGACGTTGCCTCTGAGCTCCGTTGCTGGCAAAGAACTGAAACTGACATACACTCCTCTGGGGAAACACAGGGCTTTGCTAGGAGTTCTCCAGGCAGTCTGTTTTCCCTGGGCCTCGCTGTAGCAACACTATCTCGCCAGGGCAACACTGCATGGGATTTCCTCTGCCAGGAGAGAGCTGCTGCTTTGTAGGTTGTGCTGGGAAACCTTGCTTTGGCAAGTGCCAATTGACCGCATTCAGGCAGAAAGAAAGGAGAATCGCAAGGGGCCTTTTCTCCCCGGCTGCTCTGCCAAGCCCTTCCAGCTAAAACTATGCCGTTGCTCCTCTGGAAGGATCCCTGCACCGCGACGTAGTTTTTCAGAAGAAGCCTTGCGTTTGCAAGAGCAAAGGAGGAATTCGTTGCAGGAAAGAGGAAGGAAAGAAAGTTTCTCTCCCTCTGCCTGCTTTGCTCAGAGGACTGGATGAAGTTAGGAAGTTCTCCCTTTCACTGAGAAACGTGCAGGCTGCTGTTGCCTGGGCGCTCTGTTCTTTGCAAAAGAGTCTGCTGTTCCACGCTTTGAACCGTGGAAAGGCGCCGGGCTCTGCTAAGATTTCCCCCGGCGCTTCGTTTGCCCTGGGCCAAAGCGAGCCTTCACAATAGCTGAACGCTAACACTGCATACTCGTTCCACTTCCAGAACAGGGCTACCGCGAGGCAGTTCTCCGGGGGAAAACGGGCCTTCGCGAAGTCAGATCTGCCGAGCTCACTGCGGGAAAGCGAAAGCAAAGGACGCTTTTCTCCCTCTAACCGCTTTCGTCAGAGGAACGGGGGAAGTGACAGTGTTCTTTCTCTCACTGAGATACACACAATCTGATGTTGCCTCTGAGCTCCGTTGCTGGCAAAGAACTGAAACTGACATACATTCCTGTGGGGAAACACAGGGCTTTGCTAGGATTTCTCTAGGCAGTCTGTTTTCCCTGGGCCTCGCTGTAGCAACACTATCTCGCCAGGGCAACACTGCATGGGATATCCTCTGCCAGGAGGGAGCTGCTGCTTTGTAGTTTGTGCTGGGAAACCTTGCTTTGGCAAGTGCCAATTGACCGCATTCAGGCAGAAAGAAAAGAGAATCGCAAGGGGCCTTTTCTCCCCGGCTGCTCTGCCAAGCCCTTCCAGCTAAAACTATGCCGTTGCTCCTCTGGAAGGATCCCTGCACCGCGACGTAGTTTTTCAGAAGAAGCCTTGCGTTTGCAAGAGCAAAGGAGGAATTCGTTGCAGGAAAGAGGAAGGAAAGAAAGTTTCTCTCCCTCTGCCTGCTTTGCTCAGAGGACTGGATGAAGTTAGGAAGTTCTCCCTTTCACTGAGAAACGTGCAGGCTGCTGTTGCCTGGGCGCTCTGTTCTTTGCAAAAGAGTCTGCTGTTCCACGCTTTGAACCGTGGAAAGGCTCCGGGCTCTGCTAAGATTTCCCCCGTTGCTTCGTTTACCCTAGGCCAAAGAGAGCCTTCACAATAGCTGAACGCTAACACTGCATACTCGTTCCACTTCCAGAACAGGGCTACCGCGAGGCAGTTCTCCGGGGGAAAACGGCCTTTCGCGAAGGCAGATCTGCCGAGCTCACTGAGGGAAAGCGAAAGCAAAGGACGCTTTTCTCCCTCTAACCGCTTTCGTCAGAGGAACGGGGGAAGTGACAGTGTTCTTTCTCTCACTGAGATACACACAATCTGACGTTGCCTCTGAGCTCCGTTGCTGGCAAAGAACTGAAACTGACATACATTCCTGTGGGGAAACACAGGGCTTTGCTAGGATTTCTCTAGGCAGTCTGTTTTCCCTGGGCCTCGCTGTAGCAACACTATCTCGCCAGGGCAACACTGCATGGGATTTCCTCTGCCAGGAGGGAGCTGCTGCTTTGTAGTTTGTGCTGGGAAACCTTGCTTTGGCAAGTGCCAATTGACCGCATTCAGGCAGAAAGAAAAGAGAATCGCAAGAGGCCTTTTCTCCCCGGCTGCTCTGCCAAGCCCTTCCAGCTAAAACTATGCCGTTGCTCCTCTGGAAGGATCCCTGCACCGCGACGTAGTTTTTCAGAAGAAGCCTTGCGTTTGCAAGAGCAAAGGAGGAATTCGTTGCAGGAAAGAGGAAGGAAAGAAAGTTTCTCTCCCTCTGCCTGCTTTGCTCAGAGGACTGGATGAAGTTAGGAAGTTCTCCCTTTCACTGAGAAACGTGCAGGCTGCTGTTGCCTGGGCGCTCTCTTCTTTGCAAAAGAGTCTGCTGTTCCACGCTTTGAACCGTGGAAAGGCGCCGGGCTCTGCTAAGATTTCCCCCGGCGCTTCGTTTGCCCTGGGCCAAAGCGAGCCTTCACAATAGCTGAACGCTAACACTGCATACTCGTTCCACTTCCAGAACAGGGCTACCGCGAGGCAGTTCTCTGGGGGAAAACGGGCCTTCGCGAAGACAGATCTGCCGAGCTCACTGCGGGAAAGCGAAAGCAAAGGACGCTTTTCTCCCTCTAACCGCTTTCGTCAGAGGAACGGGGGAAGTGACAGTGTTCTTTCTCTCACTGAGATACACACAATCTGATGTTGCCTCTGAGCTCCGTTGCTGGCAAAGAACTGAAACTGACATACATTCCTGTGGGGAAACACAGGGCTTTGCTAGGATTTCTCTAGGCAGTCTGTTTTCCCTGGGCCTCGCTGTAGCAACACTATCTCGCCAGGGCAACACTGCATGGGATTTCCTCTGCCAGGAGGGAGCTGCTGCTTTGTAGTTTGTGCTGGGAAACCTTGCTTTGGCAAGTGCCAATTGACCGCATTCAGGCAGAAAGAAAAGAGAATCGCAAGAGGCCTTTTCTCCCCGGCTGCTCTGCCAAGCCCTTCCAGCTAAAACTATGCCGTTGCTCCTCTGGAAGTATCCCTGCACCGCGACGTAGTTTTTCAGAAGAAGCCTTGCGTTTGCAAGAGCAAAGGAGGAATTCGTTGCAGGAAAGAGGAAGGAAAGAAAGTTTCTCTCCCTCTGCCTGCTTTGCTCAGAGGACTGGATGAAGTTAGGAAGTTCTCCCTTTCACTGAGAAACGTGCAGGCTGCTCTTGCCTGGGCGCTCTGTTCTTTGCAAAAGAGTCTGCTGTTCCACGCTTTGAACCGTGGAAAGGCGCCGGGCTCTGCTAAGATTTCCCCCGGCGCTTCGTTTGCCCTGGCCCAAAGCGAGCCTTCACAATAGCTGAACGCTAACACTGCATACTCGTTCCACTTCCAGAACAGGGCTACCGCGAGGCAGTTCTCCGGGGGAAAACGGCCTTTCGCGAAGGCAGATCTGCCGAGCTCACTGCGGGAAAGCGAAAGCAAAGGACGCTTTTCTCCCTCTAACCGCTTTCGTCAGAGGAACGGGGGAAGTCACAGTGTTCTTTCTCTCACTGAGATACACACAATCTGACGTTGCCTCTGAGCTCCGTTGCTGGCAAAGAACTGAAACTGACATACATTCCTGTGGGGAAACACAGGGCTTTGCTAGGATTTCTCTAGGCAGTCTGTTTTCCCTGGGCCTCGCTGTAGCAACACTATCTCGCCAGGGCAACACTGCATGGGATTTCCTCTGCCAGGAGGGAGCTGCTGCTTTGTAGTTTGTGCTGGGAAACCTTGCTTTGGCAAGTGCCAATTGACCGCATTCAGGCAGAAAGAAAAGAGAATCGCAAGGGGCCTTTTCTCCCCGGCTGCTCTGCCAAGCCCTTCCAGCTAAAACTATGCCGTTGCTCCTCTGGAAGGATCCCTGCACCGCGACGTAGTTTTTCAGAAGAAGCCTTGCGTTTGCAAGAGCAAAGGAGGAATTCGTTGCAGGAAAGAGGAAGGAAAGAAAGTTTCTCTCCCTCTGCCTGCTTTGCTCAGAGGACTGGATGAAGTTAGGAAGTTCTCCCTTTCACTGAGAAACGTGCAGGCTGCTGTTGCCTGGGCGCTCTGTTCTTTGCAAAAGAGTCTGCTGTTCCACGCTTTGAACCGTGGAAAGGCTCCGGGCTCTGCTAAGATTTCCCCCGGTGCTTCGTTTGCCCTAGGCCAAAGAGAGCCTTCACAATAGCTGAACGCTAACACTGCATACTCGTTCCACTTCCAGAACAGGGCTACCGCGAGGCAGTTCTCCGGGGGAAAACGGCCTTTCGCGAAGGCAGATCTGCCGAGCTCACTGAGGGAAAGCGAAAGCAAAGGACGCTTTTCTCCCTCTAACCGCTTTCGTCAGAGGAACGGGGGAAGTCACAGTGTTCTTTCTCTCACTGAGATACACACAATCTGACGTTGCCTCTGAGCTCCGTTGCTGGCAAAGAACTGAAACTGACATACATTCCTGTGGGGAAACACAGGGCTTTGCTAGGATTTCTCTAGGCAGTCTGTTTTCCCTGGGCCTCGCTGTAGCAACACTATCTCGCCAGGGCAACACTGCATGGGATTTCCTCTGCCAGGAGAGAGCTGCTGCTTTGTAGTTTGTGCTGGGAAACCTTGCTTTGGCAAGTGCCATTTGACCGCATTCAGGCAGAAAGAAAAGAGAATCGCAAGAGGCCTTTTCTCCCCGGCTGCTCTGCCAAGCCCTTCCAGCTAAAACTATGCCGTTGCTCCTCTGGAAGGATCCTTGCACCGCGACGTAGTTTTTCAGAGGAAGCCTTGCGTTTGCAAGAGCAAAGGAGGAATTCGTTGCAGGAAAGAGGAAGGAAAGAAAGTTTCTCTCCCTCTGCCTGCTTTGCTCAGAGGACTGGATGAAGTTAGGAAGTTCTCCCTTTCACTGAGAAACGTGCAGGCTGCTGTTGCCTGGGCGCTCTGTTCTTTGCAAAAGAGTCTGCTGTTCCACGCTTTGAACCGTGGAAAGGCGCCGAGTTCTGCTAAGATTTCCCCCGGCGCTTCGTTTGCCCTGGGCCAAAGAGAGCCTTCACAATAGCTGAACGCTAACACTGCATACTCGTTCCACTTCCAGAACAGGGCTACCGCGAGGCAGTTCTCTGGGGGAAAACGGGCCTTCGCGAAGACAGATCTGCCGAGCTCACTGCGGGAAAGCGAAAGCAAAGGACGCTTTTCTCCCTCTAACCGCTTTCGTCAGAGGAACGGGGGAAGTGACAGTGTTCTTTCTCTCACTGAGATACACACAATCTGATGTTGCCTCTGAGCTCCGTTGCTGGCAAAGAACTGAAACTGACATACATTCCTGTGGGGAAACACAGGGCTTTGCTAGGATTTCTCTAGGCAGTCTGTTTTCCCTGGTCCTCGCTGTAGCAACACTATCTCGCCAGGGCAACACTGCATGGGATTTCCTCTGCCAGGAGAGAGCTGCTGCTTTGTAGTTTGTGCTGGGAAACCTTGCTTTGGCAAGTGCCAATTGACCGCATTCAGGCAGAAAGAAAAGAGAATCGCAAGAGGCCTTTTCTCCCCGGCTGCTCTGCCAAGCCCTTCCAGCTAAAACTATGCCGTTGCTCCTCTGGAAGGATCCCTGCACCGCGACGTAGTTTTTCAGAAGAAGCCTTGCGTTTGCAAGAGCAAAGGAGGAATTCGTTGCAGGAAAGAGGAAGGAAAGAAAGTTTCTCTCCCTCTGCCTGCTTTGCTCAGAGGACTGGATGAAGTTAGGAAGTTCTCCCTTTCACTGAGAAACGTGCAGGCTGCTGTTGCCTGGGCGCTCTGTTCTTTGCAAAAGAGTCTGCTGTTCCACGCTTTGAACCGTGGAAAGGCGCCGGGCTCTGCTAAGATTTCCCCCGGCGCTTCGTTTGCCCTGGGCCAAAGCGAGCCTTCACAATAGCTGAACGCTAACACTGCATACTCGTTCCACTTCCAGAACAGGGCTACCGCGAGGCAGTTCTCTGGGGGAAAACGGGCCTTCGCGAAGACAGATCTGCCGAGCTCACTGCGGGAAAGCGAAAGCAAAGGACGCTTTTCTCCCTCTAACCGCTTTCGTCAGAGGAACGGGGGAAGTCACAGTGTTCTTTCTCTCACTGAGATACACACAATCTGACGTTGCCTCTGAGCTCCGTTGCTGGCAAAGAACTGAAACTGACATACATTCCTGTGGGGAAACACAGGGCTTTGCTAGGATTTCTCTAGGCAGTCTGTTTTCCCTGGTCCTCGCTGTAGCAACACTATCTCGCCAGGGCAACATTGCATGGGATTTCCTCTGCCAGGAGAGAGCTGCTGCTTTGTAGTTTGTGCTGGGAAACCTTGCTTTGGCAAGTGCCAATTGACCGCATTCAGGCAGAAAGAAAGGAGAATCGCAAGGGGCCTTTTCTCGCCGGCTGCTCTGCCAAGCCCTTCCAGCTAAAACTATGCCGTTGCTCCTCTGGAAGGATCCCTGCACCGCGACGTAGTTTTTCAGAAGAAGCCTTGCGTTTGCAAGAGCAAAGGAGGAATTCGTTGCAGGAAAGAGGAAGGAAAGAAAGTTTCTCTCCCTCTGCCTGCTTTGCTCAGAGGACTGGATGAAGTTAGGAAGTTCTCCCTTTCACTGAGAAACGTGCAGGCTGCTGTTGCCTGGGCGCTCTGTTCTTTGCAAAAGAGTCTGCTGTTCCACGCTTTGAACCGTGGAAAGGCGCCGGGCTCTGCTAAGATTTCCCCCGGCGCTTCGTTTGCCCTGGGCCAAAGCGAGCCTTCACAATAGCTGAACGCTAACACTGCATACTCGTTCCACTTCCAGAACAGGGCTACCGCGAGGCAGTTCTCCGGGGGAAAACGGGCCTTCGCGAAGTCAGATCTGCCGAGCTCACTGCGGGAAAGCGAAAGCAAAGGACGCTTTTCTCCCTCTAACCGCTTTCGTCAGAGGAACGGGGGAAGTCACAGTGTTCTTTCTCTCACTGAGATACACACAATCTGATGTTGCCTCTGAGCTCCGTTGCTGGCAAAGAACTGAAACTGACATACATTCCTGTGGGGAAACACAGGGCTTTGCTAGGATTTCTCTAGGCAGTCTGTTTTCCCTGGGCCTCGCTGTAGCAACACTATCTCGCCAGGGCAACACTGCATGGGATTTCCTCTGCCAGGAGGGAGCTGCTGCTTTGTAGTTTGTGCTGGGAAACCTTGCTTTGGCAAGTGCCAATTGACCGCATTCAGGCAGAAAGAAAAGAGAATCGCAAGAGGCCTTTTCTCCCCGGCTGCTCTGCCAAGCCCTTCCAGCTAAAACTATGCCGTTGCTCCTCTGGAAGTATCCCTGCACCGCGACGTAGTTTTTCAGAAGAAGCCTTGCGTTTGCAAGAGCAAAGGAGGAATTCGTTGCAGGAAAGAGGAAGGAAAGAAAGTTTCTCTCCCTCTGCCTGCTTTGCTCAGAGGACTGGATGAAGTTAGGAAGTTCTCCCTTTCACTGAGAAACGTGCAGGCTGCTGTTGCCTGGGCGCTCTGTTCTTTGCAAAAGAGTCTGCTGTTCCACGCTTTGAACCGTGGAAAGGCGCCGGGCTCTGCTAAGATTTCCCCCGGCGCTTCGTTTGCCCTGGGCCAAAGCGAGCCTTCACAATAGCTGAACGCTAACACTGCATACTCGTTCCACTTCCAGAACAGGGCTACCGCGAGGCAGTTCTCCGGGGGAAAACGGCCTTTCGCGAAGGCAGATCTGCCGAGCTCACTGCGGGAAAGCGAAAGCAAAGGACGCTTTTCTCCCTCTAACCGCTTTCGTCAGAGGAACGGGGGAAGTCACAGTGTTCTTTCTCTCACTGAGATACACACAATCTGACGTTGCCTCTGAGCTCCGTTGCTGGCAAAGAACTGAAACTGACATACATTCCTGTGGGGAAACACAGGGCTTTGCTAGGATTTCTCTAGGCAGTCTGTTTTCCCTGGTCCTCGCTGTAGCAACACTATCTCGCCAGGGCAACACTGCATGGGATTTCCTCTGCCAGGAGGGAGCTGCTGCTTTGTAGTTTGTGCTGGGAAACCTTGCTTTGGCAAGTGCCAATTGACCGCATTCAGGCAGAAAGAAAAGAGAATCGCAAGGGGCCTTTTCTCCCCGGCTGCTCTGCCAAGCCCTTCCAGCTAAAACTATGCCGTTGCTCCTCTGGAAGGATCCCTGCACCGCGACGTAGTTTTTCAGAAGAAGCCTTGCGTTTGCAAGAGCAAAGGAGGAATTCGTTGCAGGAAAGAGGAAGGAAAGAAAGTTTCTCTCCCTCTGCCTGCTTTGCTCAGAGGACTGGATGAAGTTAGGAAGTTCTCCCTTTCACTGAGAAACGTGCAGGCTGCTGTTGCCTGGGCGCTCTGTTCTTTGCAAAAGAGTCTGCTGTTCCACGCTTTGAACCGTGGAAAGGCGCCGGGCTCTGCTAAGATTTCCCCCGGCCCTTCGTTTGCCCTGGGCCAAAGCGAGCCTTCACAATAGCTGAACGCTAACACTGCATACTCGTTCCACTTCCAGAACAGGGCTACCGCGAGGCAGTTCTCCGGGGGAAAACGGGCCTTCGCGAAGTCAGATCTGCCGAGCTCACTGCGGGAAAGCGAAAGCAAAGGACGCTTTTCTCCCTCTAACCGCTTTCGTCAGAGGAACGGGGGAAGTCACAGTGTTCTTTCTCTCACTGAGATACACACAATCTGGCGTTGCCTCTGAGCTCCGTTGCTGGCAAAGAACTGAAACTGACATACACTCCTGTGGGGAAACACAGGGCTTTGCTAGGATTTCTCTAGGCAGTCTGTTTTCCCTGGGCCTCGCTGTAGCAACACTATCTCGCCAGGGCAACACTGCATGGGATTTCCTCTGCCAGGAGGGAGCTGCTGCTTTGTAGTTTGTGCTGGGAAACCTTGCTTTGGCAAGTGCCAATTGACCGCATTCAGGCAGAAAGAAAAGAGAATCGCAAGAGGCCTTTTCTCGCCGGCTGCTCTGCCAAGCCCTTCCAGCTAAAACTATGCCGTTGCTCCTCTGGAAGGATCCCTGCACCGCGACGTAGTTTTTCAGAAGAAGCCTTGCGTTTGCAAGAGCAAAGGAGGAATTCGTTGCAGGAAAGAGGAAGGAAAGAAAGTTTCTCTCCCTCTGCCTGTTTTGCTCAGAGGACTGGATGAAGTTAGGAAGTTCTCCCTTTCACTGAGAAACGTGCAGGCTGCTGTTGCCTGGGCGCTCTGTTCTTTGCAAAAGAGTCTGCTGTTCCACGCTTTGAACCGTGGAAAGGCGCCGGGCTCTGCTAAGATTTCCCCCGGCGCTTCGTTTGCCCTGGGCCAAAGCGAGCCTTCACAATAGCTGAACGCTAACACTGCATACTCGTTCCACTTCCAGAACAGGGCTACCGCGAGGCAGTTCTCCGGGGGAAAACGGGCCTTCGCGAAGACAGATCTGCCGAGCTCACTGCGGGAAAGCGAAACAAAGGACGCTTTTCTCCCTCTAACCGCTTTCGTCAGAGGAACGGGGGAAGTCACAGTGTTCTTTCTCTCACTGAGATACACACAATCTGACGTTGCCTCTGAGCTCCGTTGCTGGCAAAGAACTGAAACTGACATACATTCCTGTGGGGAAACACAGGGCTTTGCTAGGATTTCTCTAGGCAGTCTGTTTTCCCTGGTCCTCGCTGTAGCAACACTATCTCGCCAGGGCAACACTGCATGGGATTTCCTCTGCCAGGAGGGAGCTGCTGCTTTGTAGTTTGTGCTGGGAAACCTTGCTTTGGCAAGTGCCAATTGACCGCATTCAGGCAGAAAGAAAAGAGAATCGCAAGGGGCCTTTTCTCCCCGGCTGCTCTGCCAAGCCCTTCCAGCTAAAACTATGCCGTTGCTCCTCTGGAAGGATCCCTGCACCGCGACGTAGTTTTTCAGAAGAAGCCTTGCGTTTGCAAGAGCAAAGGAGGAATTCGTTGCAGGAAAGAGGAAGGAAAGAAAGTTTCTCTCCCTCTGCCTGCTTTGCTCAGAGGACTGGATGAAGTTAGGAAGTTCTCCCTTTCACTGAGAAACGTGCAGGCTGCTGTTGCCTGGGCGCTCTGTTCTTTGCAAAAGAGTCTGCTGTTCCACGCTTTGAACCGTGGAAAGGCTCCGGGCTCTGCTAAGATTTCCCCCGGTGCTTCGTTTGCCCTAGGCCAAAGAGAGCCTTCACAATAGCTGAACGCTAACACTGCATACTCGTTCCACTTCCAGAACAGGGCTACCGCGAGGCAGTTCTCCGGGGGAAAACGGCCTTTCGCGAAGGCAGATCTGCCGAGCTCACTGAGGGAAAGCGAAAGCAAAGGACGCTTTTCTCCCTCTAACCGCTTTCGTCAGAGGAACGGGGGAAGTGACAGTGTTCTTTCTCTCACTGAGATACACACAATCTGACGTTGCCTCTGAGCTCCGTTGCTGGCAAAGAACTGAAACTGACATACATTCCTGTGGGGAAACACAGGGCTTTGCTAGGATTTCTCTAGGCAGTCTGTTTTCCCTGGGCCTCGCTGTAGCAACACTATCTCGCCAGGGCAACACTGCATGGGATTTCCTCTGCCAGGAGAGAGCTGCTGCTTTGTAGTTTGTGCTGGGAAACCTTGCTTTGGCAAGTGCCATTTGACCGCATTCAGGCAGAAAGAAAAGAGAATCGCAAGAGGCCTTTTCTCCCCGGCTGCTCTGCCAAGCCCTTCCAGCTAAAACTATGCCGTTGCTCCTCTGGAAGGATCCTTGCACCGCGACGTAGTTTTTCAGAGGAAGCCTTGCGTTTGCAAGAGCAAAGGAGGAATTCGTTGCAGGAAAGAGGAAGGAAAGAAAGTTTCTCTCCCTCTGCCTGCTTTGCTCAGAGGACTGGATGAAGTTAGGAAGTTCTCCCTTTCACTGAGAAACGTGCAGGCTGCTGTTGCCTGGGCGCTCTCTTCTTTGCAAAAGAGTCTGCTGTTCCACGCTTTGAACCGTGGAAAGGCGCCCGGCTCTGCTAAGATTTCCTCCGGCGCTACGTTTGCCCTGGGCCAAAGCGAGCCTTCACAATAGCTGAACGCTAACACTGCATACTCGTTCCACTTCCAGAACAGGGCTACCGCGAGGCAGTTCTCCGGGGGAAAACGGCCCTTCGCGAAGGGCAGATCTGCCGAGCTCACTGCGGGAAAGCGAAAGCAAAGGACGCTTTTCTCCCTCTAACCGCTTTCGTCAGAGGAACGGGGGAAGTCACAGTGTTCTTTCTCTCACTGAGATACACACAATCTGACGTTGCCTCTGAGCTCCGTTGCTGGCAAAGAACTGAAACTGACATACACTCCTGTGGGGAAACACAGGGCTTTGCTAGGATTTCTCCAGGCAGTCTGTTTTCCCTGGGCCTCGCTGTAGCAACACTATCTCGCCAGGGCAACACTGCATGGGATTTCCTCTGCCAGGAGAGAGCTGCTGCTTTGTAGTTTGTGCTGGGAAACCTTGCCCTGGCAAGTGCAAAATGACCGCATACAGGCAGAAAGAAAAGAGAATCGCAAGAGGCCTTTTCTCGCCGGCTGCTCTGCCAAGCCCTTCCAGCTAAAAGTATGCCGTTGCTCCTCTGGAAGGATCCCTGCACCGCGACGTAGTTTTTCAGAAGAAGCCTTGCGTTTGCAAGAGCAAAGGAGGAATTCGTTGCAGGAAAGAGGAAGGAAAGAAAGTTTCTCTCCCTCTGCCTGCTTTGCTCAGAGGACTGGATGAAGTTAGGAAGTTCTCTCTTTCACTGAGAAACGTGCAGGCTGCTGTTGCCTGGGCGCTCTGTTCTTTGCAAAAGAGTCTGCTGTTCCACGCTTTGAACCGTGGAAAGGCGCCGGGCTCTGCTAAGATTTCCCCCGGCGCTTCGTTTGCCCTGGGCCAAAGCGAGCCTTCACAATAGCTGAACGCTAACACTGCATACTCGTTCCACTTCCAGAACAGGGCTACCGCGAGGCAGTTCTCTGGGGGAAAACGGGCCTTCGCGAAGACAGATCTGCCGAGCTCACTGCGGGAAAGCGAAAGCAAAGGACGCTTTTCTCCCTCTAACCGCTTTCGTCAGAGGAACGGGGGAAGTGACAGTGTTCTTTCTCTCACTGAGATACACACAATCTGACGTTGCCTCTGAGCTCCGTTGCTGGCAAAGAACTGAAACTGACATACATTCCAGTGGGGAAACACAGGGCTTTGCTAGGATTTCTCTAGGCAGTCTGTTTTCCCTGGTCCTCGCTGTAGCAACACTATCTCGCCAGGGCAACACTGCATGGGAATTCCTCTGCCAGGAGAGAGCTGCTGCTTTGTAGTTTGTGCTGGGAAACCTTGCTTTGGCAAGTGCCAATTGACCGCATTCAGGCAGAAAGAAAAGAGAATCGCAAGGGGCCTTTTCTCTCCGGCTGCTCTGCCAAGCCCTTACAGCTAAAACTATGCCGTTGCTCCTCTGGAAGGATCCCTGCACCGCGACGTAGTTTTTCAGAAGAAGCCTTGCGTTTGCAAGAGCAAAGGAGGAATTCGTTGCAGGAAAGAGGAAGGAAAGAAAGTTTCTCTCCCTCTGCCTGCTTTGCTCAGAGGACTGGATGAAGTTAGCAAGTTCTCCCTTTCACTGAGAAACGTGCAGGCTGCTGTTGCCTGGGCGCTCTGTTCTTTGCAAAAGAGTCTGCTGTTCCACGCTTTGAACCGTGGAAAGGCGCCGGGCTCTGCTAAGATTTCCCCCGGCGCTTCGTTTGCCCTGGGCCAAAGAGAGCCTTCACAATAGCTGAACGCTAACACTGCATACTCGTTCCACTTCCAGAACAGGGCTACCGCGAGGCAGTTCTCCGGGGGAAAACGGCCTTTCGCGAAGGCAGATCTGCCGAGCTCACTGCGGGAAAGCGAAAGCAAAGGACGCTTTTCTCCCTCTAACCGCTTTCGTCAGAGGAACGGGGGAAGTGACAGTGTTCTTTCTCTCACTGAGATACACACAATCTGACGTTGCCTCTGAGCTCCGTTGCTGGCAAAGAACTGAAACTGACATACATTCCTGTGGGGAAACACAGGGCTTTGCTAGGATTTCTCTAGGCAGTCTGTTTTCCCTGGGCCTCGCTGTAGCAACACTATCTCGCCAGGGCAACACTGCATGGGATTTCCTCTGCCAGGAGGGAGCTGCTGCTTTGTAGTTTGTGCTGGGAAACCTTGCTTTGGCAAGTGCCAATTGACCGCATTCAGGCAGAAAGAAAAGAGAATCGCAAGAGGCCTTTTCTCCCCGGCTGCTCTGCCAAGCCCTTCCAGCTAAAACTATGCCGTTGCTCCTCTGGAAGGATCCCTGCACCGCGACGTAGTTTTTCAGAAGAAGCCTTGCGTTTGCAAGAGCAAAGGAGGAATTCGTTGCAGGAAAGAGGAAGGAAAGAAAGTTTCTCTCCCTCTGCCTGCTTTGCTCAGAGGACTGGATGAAGTTAGGAAGTTCTCCCTTTCACTGAGAAACGTGCAGGCTGCTGTTGCCTGGGCGCTCTGTTCTTTGCAAAAGAGTCTGCTGTTCCACGCTTTGAACCGTGGAAAGGCGCCGGGCTCTGCTAAGATTTCCCCCGGCGCTTCGTTTGCCCTGGCCCAAAGCGAGCCTTCACAATAGCTGAACGCTAACACTGCATACTCGTTCCACTTCCAGAACAGGGCTACCGCGAGGCAGTTCTCTGGGGGAAAACGGGCCTTCGCGAAGACAGATCTGCCGAGCTCACTGCGGGAAAGCGAAAGCAAAGGACGCTTTTCTCCCTCTAACCGCTTTCGTCAGAGGAACGGGGGAAGTGACAGTGTTCTTTCTCTCACTGAGATACACACAATCTGATGTTGCCTCTGAGCTCCGTTGCTGGCAAAGAACTGAAACTGACATACATTCCTGTGGGGAAACACAGGGCTTTGCTAGGATTTCTCTAGGCAGTCTGTTTTCCCTGGGCCTCGCTGTAGCAACACTATCTCGCCAGGGCAACACTGCATGGGATTTCCTCTGCCAGGAGGGAGCTGCTGCTTTGTAGTTTGTGCTGGGAAACCTTGCTTTGGCAAGTGCCAATTGACCGCATTCAGGCAGAAAGAAAAGAGAATCGCAAGAGGCCTTTTCTCCCCGGCTGCTCTGCCAAGCCCTTCCAGCTAAAACTATGCCGTTGCTCCTCTGGAAGGATCCCTGCACCGCGACGTAGTTTTTCAGAAGAAGCCTTGCGTTTGCAAGAGCAAAGGAGGAATTCGTTGCAGGAAAGAGGAAGGAAAGAAAGTTTCTCTCCCTCTGCCTGCTTTGCTCAGAGGACTGGATGAAGTTAGGAAGTTCTCCCTTTCACTGAGAAACGTGCAGGCTGCTGTTGCCTGGGCGCTCTGTTCTTTGCAAAAGAGTCTGCTGTTCCACGCTTTGAACCGTGGAAAGGCGCCAGGCTCTGCTAAGATTTCCCCCGGCGCTTCGTTTGCCCTGGGCCAAAGCGAGCCTTCACAATAGCTGAACGCTAACACTGCATACTCGTTCCACTTCCAGAACAGGGCTACCGCGAGGCAGTTCTCTGGGGGAAAACGGGCCTTCGCGAAGACAGATCTGCCGAGCTCACTGCGGGAAAGCGAAAGCAAAGGACGCTTTTCTCCCTCTAACCGCTTTCGTCAGAGGAACGGGGGAAGTCACAGTGTTCTTTCTCTCACTGAGATACACACAATCTGATGTTGCCTCTGAGCTCCGTTGCTGGCAAAGAACTGAAACTGACATACATTCCTGTGGGGAAACACAGGGCTTTGCTAGGATTTCTCTAGGCAGTCTGTTTTCCCTGGGCCTCGCTGTAGCAACACTATCTCGCCAGGGCAACACTGCATGGGATTTCCTCTGCCAGGAGGGAGCTGCTGCTTTGTAGTTTGTGCTGGGAAACCTTGCTTTGGCAAGTGCCAATTGACCGCATTCAGGCAGAAAGAAAAGAGAATCGCAAGAGGCCTTTTCTCCCCGGCTGCTCTGCCAAGCCCTTCCAGCTAAAACTATGCCGTTGCTCCTCTGGAAGTATCCCTGCACCGCGACGTAGTTTTTCAGAAGAAGCCTTGCGTTTGCAAGAGCAAAGGAGGAATTCGTTGCAGGAAAGAGGAAGGAAAGAAAGTTTCTCTCCCTCTGCCTGCTTTGCTCAGAGGACTGGATGAAGTTAGGAAGTTCTCCCTTTCACTGAGAAACGTGCAGGCTGCTGTTGCCTGGGCGCTCTGTTCTTTGCAAAAGAGTCTGCTGTTCCACGCTTTGAACCGTGGAAAGGCGCCGGGCTCTGCTAAGATTTCCCCCGGCGCTTCGTTTGCCCTGGGCCAAAGCGAGCCTTCACAATAGCTGAACGCTAACACTGCATACTCGTTCCACTTCCAGAACAGGGCTACCGCGAGGCAGTTCTCCGGGGGAAAACGGCCTTTCGCGAAGGCAGATCTGCCGAGCTCACTGCGGGAAAGCGAAAGCAAAGGACGCTTTTCTCCCTCTAACCGCTTTCGTCAGAGGAACGGGGGAAGTCACAGTGTTCTTTCTCTCACTGAGATACACACAATCTGACGTTGCCTCTGAGCTCCGTTGCTGGCAAAGAACTGAAACTGACATACATTCCTGTGGGGAAACACAGGGCTTTGCTAGGATTTCTCTAGGCAGTCTGTTTTCCCTGGGCCTCGCTGTAGCAACACTATCTCGCCAGGGCAACACTGCATGGGATTTCCTCTGCCAGGAGGGAGCTGCTGCTTTGTAGTTTGTGCTGGGAAACCTTGCTTTGGCAAGTGCCAATTGACCGCATTCAGGCAGAAAGAAAAGAGAATCGCAAGGGGCCTTTTCTCCCCGGCTGCTCTGCCAAGCCCTTCCAGCTAAAACTATGCCGTTGCTCCTCTGGAAGGATCCCTGCACCGCGACGTAGTTTTTCAGAAGAAGCCTTGCGTTTGCAAGAGCAAAGGAGGAATTCGTTGCAGGAAAGAGGAAGGAAAGAAAGTTTCTCTCCCTCTGCCTGCTTTGCTCAGAGGACTGGATGAAGTTAGGAAGTTCTCCCTTTCACTGAGAAACGTGCAGGCTGCTGTTGCCTGGGCGCTCTGTTCTTTGCAAAAGAGTCTGCTGTTCCACGCTTTGAACCGTGGAAAGGCGCCGAGTTCTGCTAAGATTTCCCCCGGCGCTTCGTTTGCCCTGGGCCAAAGAGAGCCTTCACAATAGCTGAACGCTAACACTGCATACTCGTTCCACTTCCAGAACAGGGCTACCGCGAGGCAGTTCTCTGGGGGAAAACGGGCCTTCGCGAAGACAGATCTGCCGAGCTCACTGCGGGAAAGCGAAAGCAAAGGACGCTTTTCTCCCTCTAACCGCTTTCGTCAGAGGAACGGGGGAAGTGACAGTGTTCTTTCTCTCACTGAGATACACCCAATCTGATGTTGCCTCTGAGCTCCGTTGCTGGCAAAGAACTGAAACTGACATACATTCCTGTGGGGAAACACAGGGCTTTGCTAGGATTTCTCTAGGCAGTCTGTTTTCCCTGGGCCTCGCTGTAGCAACACTATCTCGCCAGGGCAACACTGCATGGGATTTCCTCTGCCAGGAGAGAGCTGCTGCTTTGTAGTTTGTGCTGGGAAACCTTGCTTTGGCAAGTGCCAATTGACCGCATTCAGGCAGAAAGAAAAGAGAATCGCAAGAGGCCTTTTCTCCCCGGCTGCTCTGCCAAGCCCTTCCAGCTAAAACTATGCCGTTGCTCCTCTGGAAGGATCCCTGCACCGCGACGTAGTTTTTCAGAAGAAGCCTTGCGTTTGCAAGAGCAAAGGAGGAATTCGTTGCAGGAAAGAGGAAGGAAAGAAAGTTTCTCTCCCTCTGCCTGCTTTGCTCAGAGGACTGGATGAAGTTAGGAAGTTCTCCCTTTCACTGAGAAACGTGCAGGCTGCTGTTGCCTGGGCGCTCTGTTCTTTGCAAAAGAGTCTGCTGTTCCACGCTTTGAACCGTGGAAAGGCGCCGGGCTCTGCTAAGATTTCCCCCGGCGCTTCGTTTGCCCTGGGCCAAAGCGAGCCTTCACAATAGCTGAACGCTAACACTGCATACTCGTTCCACTTCCAGAACAGGGCTACCGCGAGGCAGTTCTCTGGGGGAAAACGGGCCTTCGCGAAGACAGATCTGCCGAGCTCACTGCGGGAAAGCGAAAGCAAAGGACGCTTTTCTCCCTCTAACCGCTTTCGTCAGAGGAACGGGGGAAGTCACAGTGTTCTTTCTCTCACTGAGATACACACAATCTGACGTTGCCTCTGAGCTCCGTTGCTGGCAAAGAACTGAAACTGACATACATTCCTGTGGGGAAACACAGGGCTTTGCTAGGATTTCTCTAGGCAGTCTGTTTTCCCTGGTCCTCGCTGTAGCAACACTATCTCGCCAGGGCAACATTGCATGGGATTTCCTCTGCCAGGAGAGAGCTGCTGCTTTGTAGTTTGTGCTGGGAAACCTTGCTTTGGCAAGTGCCAATTGACCGCATTCAGGCAGAAAGAAAGGAGAATCGCAAGGGGCCTTTTCTCGCCGGCTGCTCTGCCAAGCCCTTCCAGCTAAAACTATGCCGTTGCTCCTCTGGAAGTATCCCTGCACCGCGACGTACTTTTTCAGAAGAAGCCTTGCGTTTGCAAGAGCAAAGGAGGAATTCGTTGCAGGAAAGAGGAAGGAAAGAAAGTTTCTCTCCCTCTGCCTGCTTTGCTCAGAGGACTGGATGAAGTTAGGAAGTTCTCCCTTTCACTGAGAAACGTGCAGGCTGCTGTTGCCTGGGCGCTCTGTTCTTTGCAAAAGAGTCTGCTGTTCCACGCTTTGAACCGTGGAAAGGCGCCGGGCTCTGCTAAGATTTCCCCCGGCGCTTCGTTTGCCCTGGGCCAAAGCGAGCCTTCACAATAGCTGAACGCTAACACTGCATACTCGTTCCACTTCCAGAACAGGGCTACCGCGAGGCAGTTCTCCGGGGGAAAACGGCCTTTCGCGAAGGCAGATCTGCCGAGCTCACTGCGGGAAAGCGAAAGCAAAGGACGCTTTTCTCCCTCTAACCGCTTTCGTCAGAGGAACGGGGGAAGTCACAGTGTTCTTTCTCTCACTGAGATACACACAATCTGACGTTGCCTCTGAGCTCCGTTGCTGGCAAAGAACTGAAACTGACATACATTCCTGTGGGGAAACACAGGGCTTTGCTAGGATTTCTCTAGGCAGTCTGTTTTCCCTGGTCCTCGCTGTAGCAACACTATCTCGCCAGGGCAACACTGCATGGGATTTCCTCTGCCAGGAGGGAGCTGCTGCTTTGTAGTTTGTGCTGGGAAACCTTGCTTTGGCAAGTGCCAATTGACCGCATTCAGGCAGAAAGAAAAGAGAATCGCAAGGGGCCTTTTCTCCCCGGCTGCTCTGCCAAGCCCTTCCAGCTAAAACTATGCCGTTGCTCCTCTGGAAGGATCCCTGCACCGCGACGTAGTTTTTCAGAAGAAGCCTTGCGTTTGCAAGAGCAAAGGAGGAATTCGTTGCAGGAAAGAGGAAGGAAAGAAAGTTTCTCTCCCTCTGCCTGCTTTGCTCAGAGGACTGGATGAAGTTAGGAAGTTCTCCCTTTCACTGAGAAACGTGCAGGCTGCTGTTGCCTGGGCGCTCTGTTCTTTGCAAAAGAGTCTGCTGTTCCACGCTTTGAACCGTGGAAAGGCGCCGGGCTCTGCTAAGATTTCCCCCGGCGCTTCGTTTGCCCTGGGCCAAAGCGAGCCTTCACAATAGCTGAACGCTAACACTGCATACTCGTTCCACTTCCAGAACAGGGCTACCGCGAGGCAGTTCTCCGGGGGAAAACGGCCCTTCGCGAAGGCAGATCTGCCGAGCTCACTGCGGGAAAGCGAAACAAAGGACGCTTTTCTCCCTCTAACCGCTTTCGTCAGAGGAACGGGGGAAGTCACAGTGTTCTTTCTCTCACTGAGATACACACAATCTGACGTTGCCTCTGAGCTCCGTTGCTGGCAAAGAACTGAAACTGACATACATTCCTGTGGGGAAACACAGGGCTTTGCTAGGATTTCTCTAGGCAGTCTGTTTTCCCTGGTCCTCGCTGTAGCAACACTATCTCGCCAGGGCAACACTGCATGGGATTTCCTCTGCCAGGAGGGAGCTGCTGCTTTGTAGTTTGTGCTGGGAAACCTTGCTTTGGCAAGTGCCAATTGACCGCATTCAGGCAGAAAGAAAAGAGAATCGCAAGGGGCCTTTTCTCCCCGGCTGCTCTGCCAAGCCCTTCCAGCTAAAACTATGCCGTTGCTCCTCTGGAAGGATCCCTGCACCGCGACGTAGTTTTTCAGAAGAAGCCTTGCGTTTGCAAGAGCAAAGGAGGAATTCGTTGCAGGAAAGAGGAAGGAAAGAAAGTTTCTCTCCCTCTGCCTGCTTTGCTCAGAGGACTGGATGAAGTTAGGAAGTTCTCCCTTTCACTGAGAAACGTGCAGGCTGCTGTTGCCTGGGCGCTCTGTTCTTTGCAAAAGAGTCTGCTGTTCCACGCTTTGAACCGTGGAAAGGCTCCGGGCTCTGCTAAGATTTCCCCCGGTGCTTCGTTTGCCCTAGGCCAAAGAGAGCCTTCACAATAGCTGAACGCTAACACTGCATACTCGTTCCACTTCCAGAACAGGGCTACCGCGAGGCAGTTCTCCGGGGGAAAACGGCCTTTCGCGAAGGCAGATCTGCCGAGCTCACTGAGGGAAAGCGAAAGCAAAGGACGCTTTTCTCCCTCTAACCGCTTTCGTCAGAGGAACGGGGGAAGTGACAGTGTTCTTTCTCTCACTGAGATACACACAATCTGACGTTGCCTCTGAGCTCCGTTGCTGGCAAAGAACTGAAACTGACATACATTCCTGTGGGGAAACACAGGGCTTTGCTAGGATTTCTCTAGGCAGTCTGTTTTCCCTGGGCCTCGCTGTAGCAACACTATCTCGCCAGGGCAACACTGCATGGGATTTCCTCTGCCAGGAGAGAGCTGCTGCTTTGTAGTTTGTGCTGGGAAACCTTGCTTTGGCAAGTGCCATTTGACCGCATTCAGGCAGAAAGAAAAGAGAATCGCTAGAGGCCTTTTCTCCCCGGCTGCTCTGCCAAGCCCTTCCAGCTAAAACTATGCCGTTGCTCCTCTGGAAGGATCCTTGCACCGCGACGTAGTTTTTCAGAGGAAGCCTTGCGTTTGCAAGAGCAAAGGAGGAATTCGTTGCAGGAAAGAGGAAGGAAAGAAAGTTTCTCTCCCTCTGCCTGCTTTGCTCAGAGGACTGGATGAAGTTAGGAAGTTCTCCCTTTCACTGAGAAACGTGCAGGCTGCTGTTGCCTGGGCGCTCTGTTCTTTGCAAAAGAGTCTGCTGTTCCACGCTTTGAACCGTGGAAAGGCGCCGAGTTCTGCTAAGATTTCCCCCGGCGCTTCGTTTGCCCTGGGCCAAAGCGAGCCTTCACAATAGCTGAACGCTAACACTGCATACTCGTTCCACTTCCAGAACAGGGCTACCGCGAGGCAGTTCTCTGGGGGAAAACGGGCCTTCGCGAAGACAGATCTGCCGAGCTCACTGCGGGAAAGCGAAAGCAAAGGACGCTTTTCTCCCTCTAACCGCTTTCGTCAGAGGAACGGGGGAAGTGACAGTGTTCTTTCTCTCACTGAGATACACACAATCTGACGTTGCCTCTGAGCTCCGTTGCTGGCAAAGAACTGAAACTGACATACATTCCTGTGGGGAAACACAGGGCTTTGCTAGGATTTCTCTAGGCAGTCTGTTTTCCCTGGGCCTCGCTGTAGCAACACTATCTCGCCAGGGCAACACTGCATGGGATTTCCTCTGCCAGGAGAGAGCTGCTGCTTTGTAGTTTGTGCTGGGAAACCTTGCTTTGGCAAGTGCCAATTGACCGCATTCAGGCAGAAAGAAAAGAGAATCGCAAGAGGCCTTTTCTCCCCGGCTGCTCTGCCAAGCCCTTCCAGCTAAAACTATGCCGTTGCTCCTCTGGAAGGATCCCTGCACCGCGACGTAGTTTTTCAGAAGAAGCCTTGCGTTTGCAAGAGCAAAGGAGGAATTCGTTGCAGGAAAGAGGAAGGAAAGAAAGTTTCTCTCCCTCTGCCTGCTTTGCTCAGAGGACTGGATGAAGTTAGGAAGTTCTCCCTTTCACTGAGAAACGTGCAGGCTGCTGTTGCCTGGGCGCTCTGTTCTTTGCAAAAGAGTCTGCTGTTCCACGCTTTGAACCGTGGAAAGGCGCCGGGCTCTGCTAAGATTTCCCCCGGCGCTTCGTTTGCCCTGGGCCAAAGCGAGCCTTCACAATAGCTGAACGCTAACACTGCATACTCGTTCCACTTCCAGAACAGGGCTACCGCGAGGCAGTTCTCTGGGGGAAAACGGGCCTTCGCGAAGACAGATCTGCCGAGCTCACTGCGGGAAAGCGAAAGCAAAGGACGCTTTTCTCCCTCTAACCGCTTTCGTCAGAGGAACGGGGGAAGTGACAGTGTTCTTTCTCTCACTGAGATACACACAATCTGACGTTGCCTCTGAGCTCCGTTGCTGGCAAAGAACTGAAACTGACATACATTCCTGTGGGGAAACACAGGGCTTTGCTAGGATTTCTCTAGGCAGTCTGTTTTCCCTGGTCCTCGCTGTAGCAACACTATCTCGCCAGGGCAACATTGCATGGGATTTCCTCTGCCAGGAGAGAGCTGCTGCTTTGTAGTTTGTGCTGGGAAACCTTGCTTTGGCAAGTGCCAATTGACCGCATTCAGGCAGAAAGAAAGGAGAATCGCAAGGGGCCTTTTCTCGCCGGCTGCTCTGCCAAGCCCTTCCAGCTAAAACTATGCCGTTGCTCCTCTGGAAGGATCCCTGCACCGCGACGTAGGTTTTCAGAAGAAGCCTTGCGTTTGCAAGAGCAAAGGAGGAATTCGTTGCAGGAAAGAGGAAGGAAAGAAAGTTTCTCTCCCTCTGCCTGCTTTGCTCAGAGGACTGGATGAAGTTAGGAAGTTCTCCCTTTCACTGAGAAACGTGCAGGCTGCTGTTGCCTGGGCGCTCTGTTCTTTGCAAAAGAGTCTGCTGTTCCACGCTTTGAACCGTGGAAAGGCGCCGGGCTCTGCTAAGATTTCCCCCGGCGCTTCGTTTGCCCTGGGCCAAAGCGAGCCTTCACAATAGCTGAACGCTAACACTGCATACTCGTTCCACTTCCAGAACAGGGCTACCGCGAGGCAGTTCTCCGGGGGAAAACGGGCCTTCGCGAAGTCAGATCTGCCGAGCTCACTGCGGGAAAGCGAAAGCAAAGGACGCTTTTCTCCCTCTAACCGCTTTCGTCAGAGGAACGGGGGAAGTCACAGTGTTCTTTCTCTCACTGAGATACACACAATCTGACGTTGCCTCTGAGCTCCGTTGCTGGCAAAGAACTGAAACTGACATACATTCCTGTGGGGAAACACAGGGCTTTGCTAGGATTTCTCTAGGCAGTCTGTTTTCCCTGGGCCTCGCTGTAGCAACACTATCTCGCCAGGGCAACACTGCATGGGATTTCCTCTGCCAGGAGGGAGCTGCTGCTTTGTAGTTTGTGCTGGGAAACCTTGCTTTGGCAAGTGCCAATTGACCGCATTCAGGCAGAAAGAAAAGAGAATCGCAAGAGGCCTTTTCTCCCCGGCTGCTCTGCCAAGCCCTTCCAGCTAAAACTATGCCGTTGCTCCTCTGGAAGGATCCCTGCACCGCGACGTAGTTTTTCAGAAGAAGCCTTGCGTTTGCAAGAGCAAAGGAGGAATTCGTTGCAGGAAAGAGGAAGGAAAGAAAGTTTCTCTCCCTCTGCCTGCTTTGCTCAGAGGACTGGATGAAGTTAGGAAGTTCTCCCTTTCACTGAGAAACGTGCAGGCTGCTGTTGCCTGGGCGCTCTGTTCTTTGCAAAAGAGTCTGCTGTTCCACGCTTTGAACCGTGGAAAGGCGCCGGGCTCTGCTAAGATTTCCCCCGGCGCTTAGTTTGCCCTGGGCCAAAGAGAGCCTTCACAATAGCTGAACGCTAACACTGCATACTCGTTCCACTTCCAGAACAGGGCTACCGCGAGGCAGTTCTCCGGGGGAAAACGGCCTTTCGCGAAGGCAGATCTGCCGAGCTCACTGCGGGAAAGCGAAAGCAAAGGACGCTTTTCTCCCTCTAACCGCTTTCGTCAGAGGAACGGGGGAAGTGACAGTGTTCTTTCTCTCACTGAGATACACACAATCTGACGTTGCCTCTGAGCTCCGTTGCTGGCAAAGAACTGAAACTGACATACATTCCTGTGGGGAAACACAGGGCTTTGCTAGGATTTCTCTAGGCAGTCTGTTTTCCCTGGGCCTCGCTGTAGCAACACTATCTCGCCAGGGCAACACTGCATGGGATTTCCTCTGCCAGGAGAGAGCTGCTGCTTTGTAGTTTGTGCTGGGAAACCTTGCTTTGGCAAGTGCCAATTGACCGCATTCAGGCAGAAAGAAAAGAGAATCGCAAGGGGCCTTTTCTCCCCGGCTGCTCTGCCAAGCCCTTCCAGCTAAAACTATGCCGTTGCTCCTCTGGAAGGATCCCTGCACCGCGACGTAGTTTTTCAGAAGAAGCCTTGCGTTTGCAAGAGCAAAGGAGGAATTCGTTGCAGGAAAGAGGAAGGAAAGAAAGTTTCTCTCCCTCTGCCTGCTTTGCTCAGAGGACTGGATGAAGTTAGGAAGTTCTCCCTTTCCCTGAGAAACGCGCGGGCTGCTGTTGCCTGGGCGCTCTGTTCTTTGCAAAAGAGTCTGCTGTTCCACGCTTTGAACCGTGGAAAGGCGCCGGGCTCTGCTAAGATTTCCCCCGGTGCTTCGTTTGCCCTGGGCCAAAGAGAGCCTTCACAATAGCTGAACGCTAACACTGCATACTCGTTCCACTTCCAGAACAGGGCTACCGCGAGGCAGTTCTCCGGGGGAAAACGGCCTTTCGCGAAGGCAGATCTGCCGAGCTCACTGCGGGAAAGCGAAAGCAAAGGACGCTTTTCTCCCTCTAACCGCTTTCGTCAGAGGAACGGGGGAAGTCACAGTGTTCTTTCTCTCACTGAGATACACACAATCTGACGTTGCCTCTGAGCTCCGTTGCTGGCAAAGAACTGAAACTGACATACATTCCTGTGGGGAAACACAGGGCTTTGCTAGGATTTCTCTAGGCAGTCTGTTTTCCCTGGTCCTCGCTGTAGCAACACTATCTCGCCAGGGCAACATTGCATGGGATTTCCTCTGCCAGGAGAGAGCTGCTGCTTTGTAGTTTGTGCTGGGAAACCTTGCTTTGGCAAGTGCCAATTGACCGCATTCAGGCAGAAAGAAAGGAGAATCGCAAGGGGCCTTTTCTCCCCGGCTGCTCTGCCAAGCCCTTCCAGCTAAAACTATGCCGTTGCTCCTCTGGAAGTATCCCTGCACCGCGACGTAGTTTTTCAGAAGAAGCCTTGCGTTTGCAAGAGCAAAGGAGGAATTCGTTGCAGGAAAGAGGAAGGAAAGAAAGTTTCTCTCCCTCTGCCTGCTTTGCTCAGAGGACTGGATGAAGTTAGGAAGTTCTCCCTTTCACTGAGAAACGTGCAGGCTGCTGTTGCCTGGGCGCTCTGTTCTTTGCAAAAGAGTCTGCTGTTCCACGCTTTGAACCGTGGAAAGGCGCCGGGCTCTGCTAAGATTTCCCCCGGCGCTTCGTTTGCCCTGGGCCAAAGAGAGCCTTCACAATAGCTGAACGCTAACACTGCATACTCGTTCCACTTCCAGAACAGGGCTACCGCGAGGCAGTTCTCCGGGGGAAAACGGCCTTTCGCGAAGGCAGATCTGCCGAGCTCACTGCGGGAAAGCGAAAGCAAAGGACGCTTTTCTCCCTCTAACCGCTTTCGTCAGAGGAACGGGGGAAGTCACAGTGTTCTTTCTCTCACTGAGATACACACAATCTGACGTTGCCTCTGAGCTCCGTTGCTGGCAAAGAACTGAAACTGACATACATTCCTGTGGGGAAACACAGGGCTTTGCTAGGATTTCTCTAGGCAGTCTGTTTTCCCTGGTCCTCGCTGTAGCAACACTATCTCGCCAGGGCAACACTGCATGGGATTTCCTCTGCCAGGAGGGAGCTGCTGCTTTGTAGTTTGTGCTGGGAAACCTTGCTTTGGCAAGTGCCAATTGACCGCATTCAGGCAGAAAGAAAAGAGAATCGCAAGGGGCCTTTTCTCCCCGGCTGCTCTGCCAAGCCCTTCCAGCTAAAACTATGCCGTTGCTCCTCTGGAAGGATCCCTGCACCGCGACGTAGTTTTTCAGAAGAAGCCTTGCGTTTGCAAGAGCAAAGGAGGAATTCGTTGCAGGAAAGAGGAAGGAAAGAAAGTTTCTCTCCCTCTGCCTGCTTTGCTCAGAGGACTGGATGAAGTTAGGAAGTTCTCCCTTTCACTGAGAAACGTGCAGGCTGCTGTTGCCTGGGCGCTCTGTTCTTTGCAAAAGAGTCTGCTGTTCCACGCTTTGAACCGTGGAAAGGCGCCGGGCTCTGCTAAGATTTCCCCCGGCGCTTCGTTTGCCCTGGGCCAAAGCGAGCCTTCACAATAGCTGAACGCTAACACTGCATACTCGTTCCACTTCCAGAACAGGGCTACCGCGAGGCAGTTCTCCGGGGGAAAACGGGCCTTCGCGAAGTCAGATCTGCCGAGCTCACTGCGGGAAAGCGAAAGCAAAGGACGCTTTTCTCCCTCTAACCGCTTTCGTCAGAGGAACGGGGGAAGTCACAGTGTTCTTTCTCTCACTGAGATACACACAATCTGATGTTGCCTCTGAGCTCCGTTGCTGGCAAAGAACTGAAACTGACATACATTCCTGTGGGGAAACACAGGGCTTTGCTAGGATTTCTCTAGGCAGTCTGTTTTCCCTGGGCCTCGCTGTAGCAACACTATCTCGCCAGGGCAACACTGCATGGGATTTCCTCTGCCAGGAGGGAGCTGCTGCTTTGTAGTTTGTGCTGGGAAACCTTGCTTTGGCAAGTGCCAATTGACCGCATTCAGGCAGAAAGAAAAGAGAATCGCAAGAGGCCTTTTCTCGCCGGCTGCTCTGCCAAGCCCTTCCAGCTAAAACTATGCCGTTGCTCCTCTGGAAGTATCCCTGCACCGCGACGTAGTTTTTCAGAAGAAGCCTTGCGTTTGCAAGAGCAAAGGAGGAATTCGTTGCAGGAAAGAGGAAGGAAAGAAAGTTTCTCTCCCTCTGCCTGCTTTGCTCAGAGGACTGGATGAAGTTAGGAAGTTCTCCCTTTCACTGAGAAACGTGCAGGCTGCTGTTGCCTGGGCGCTCTGTTCTTTGCAAAAGAGTCTGCTGTTCCACGCTTTGAACCGTGGAAAGGCGCCGGGCTCTGCTAAGATTTCCCCCGGCGCTTCGTTTGCCCTGGGCCAAAGCGAGCCTTCACAATAGCTGAACGCTAACACTGCATACTCGTTCCACTTCCAGAACAGGGCTACCGCGAGGCAGTTCTCTGGGGGAAAACGGGCCTTCGCGAAGACAGATCTGCCGAGCTCACTGCGGGAAAGCGAAAGCAAAGGACGCTTTTCTCCCTCTAACCGCTTTCGTCAGAGGAACGGGGGAAGTGACAGTGTTCTTTCTCTCACTGAGATACACACAATCTGATGTTGCCTCTGAGCTCCGTTGCTGGCAAAGAACTGAAACTGACATACATTCCTGTGGGGAAACACAGGGCTTTGCTAGGATTTCTCTAGGCAGTCTGTTTTCCCTGGGCCTCGCTGTAGCAACACTATCTCGCCAGGGCAACACTGCATGGGATTTCCTCTGCCAGGAGAGAGCTGCTGCTTTGTAGTTTGTGCTGGGAAACCTTGCTTTGGCAAGTGCCAATTGACCGCATTCAGGCAGAAAGAAAAGAGAATCGCAAGAGGCCTTTTCTCCCCGGCTGCTCTGCCAAGCCCTTCCAGCTAAAACTATGCCGTTGCTCCTCTGGAAGGATCCCTGCACCGCGACGTAGTTTTTCAGAAGAAGCCTTGCGTTTGCAAGAGCAAAGGAGGAATTCGTTGCAGGAAAGAGGAAGGAAAGAAAGTTTCTCTCCCTCTGCCTGCTTTGCTCAGAGGACTGGATGAAGTTAGGAAGTTCTCCCTTTCACTGAGAAACGTGCAGGCTGCTGTTGCCTGGGCGCTCTGTTCTTTGCAAAAGAGTCTGCTGTTCCACGCTTTGAACCGTGGAAAGGCGCCGGGCTCTGCTAAGATTTCCCCCGGCGCTTCGTTTGCCCTGGGCCAAAGCGAGCCTTCACAATAGCTGAACGCTAACACTGCATACTCGTTCCACTTCCAGAACAGGGCTACCGCGAGGCAGTTCTCTGGGGGAAAACGGGCCTTCGCGAAGACAGATCTGCCGAGCTCACTGCGGGAAAGCGAAAGCAAAGGACGCTTTTCTCCCTCTAACCGCTTTCGTCAGAGGAACGGGGGAAGTGACAGTGTTCTTTCTCTCACTGAGATACACACAATCTGACGTTGCCTCTGAGCTCCGTTGCTGGCAAAGAACTGAAACTGACATACATTCCTGTGGGGAAACACAGGGCTTTGCTAGGATTTCTCTAGGCAGTCTGTTTTCCCTGGTCCTCGCTGTAGCAACACTATCTCGCCAGGGCAACATTGCATGGGATTTCCTCTGCCAGGAGAGAGCTGCTGCTTTGTAGTTTGTGCTGGGAAACCTTGCTTTGGCAAGTGCCAATTGACCGCATTCAGGCAGAAAGAAAGGAGAATCGCAAGGGGCCTTTTCTCGCCGGCTGCTCTGCCAAGCCCTTCCAGCTAAAACTATGCCGTTGCTCCTCTGGAAGGATCCCTGCACCGCGACGTAGGTTTTCAGAAGAAGCCTTGCGTTTGCAAGAGCAAAGGAGGAATTCGTTGCAGGAAAGAGGAAGGAAAGAAAGTTTCTCTCCCTCTGCCTGCTTTGCTCAGAGGACTGGATGAAGTTAGGAAGTTCTCCCTTTCACTGAGAAACGTGCAGGCTGCTGTTGCCTGGGCGCTCTGTTCTTTGCAAAAGAGTCTGCTGTTCCACGCTTTGAACCGTGGAAAGGCGCCGGGCTCTGCTAAGATTTCCCCCGGCGCTTCGTTTGCCCTGGGCCAAAGCGAGCCTTCACAATAGCTGAACGCTAACACTGCATACTCGTTCCACTTCCAGAACAGGGCTACCGCGAGGCAGTTCTCCGGGGGAAAACGGCCTTTCGCGAAGACAGATCTGCCGAGCTCACTGCGGGAAAGCGAAAGCAAAGGACGCTTTTCTCCCTCTAACCGCTTTCGTCAGAGGAACGGGGGAAGTGACAGTGTTCTTTCTCTCACTGAGATACACACAATCTGACGTTGCCTCTGAGCTCCGTTGCTGGCAAAGAACTGAAACTGACATACATTCCTGTGGGGAAACACAGGGCTTTGCTAGGATTTCTCTAGGCAGTCTGTTTTCCCTGGTCCTCGCTGTAGCAACACTATCTCGCCAGGGCAACACTGCATGGGATTTCCTCTGCCAGGAGGGAGCTGCTGCTTTGTAGTTTGTGCTGGGAAACCTTGCTTTGGCAAGTGCCAATTGACCGCATTCAGGCAGAAAGAAAGGAGAATCGCAAGGGGCCTTTTCTCGCCGGCTGCTCTGCCAAGCCCTTCCAGCTAAAACTATGCCGTTGCTCCTCTGGAAGGATCCCTGCACCGCGACGTAGGTTTTCAGAAGAAGCCTTGCGTTTGCAAGAGCAAAGGAGGAATTCGTTGCAGGAAAGAGGAAGGAAAGAAAGTTTCTCTCCCTCTGCCTGCTTTGCTCAGAGGACTGGATGAAGTTAGGAAGTTCTCCCTTTCACTGAGAAACGTGCAGGCTGCTGTTGCCTGGGCGCTCTGTTCTTTGCAAAAGAGTCTGCTGTTCCACGCTTTGAACCGTGGAAAGGCGCCGGGCTCTGCTAAGATTTCCCCCGGCGCTTCGTTTGCCCTGGGCCAAAGCGAGCCTTCACAATAGCTGAACGCTAACACTGCATACTCGTTCCACTTCCAGAACAGGGCTACCGCGAGGCAGTTCTCCGGGGGAAAACGGGCCTTCGCGAAGTCAGATCTGCCGAGCTCACTGCGGGAAAGCGAAAGCAAAGGACGCTTTTCTCCCTCTAACCGCTTTCGTCAGAGGAACGGGGGAAGTCACAGTGTTCTTTCTCTCACTGAGATACACACAATCTGACGTTGCCTCTGAGCTCCGTTGCTGGCAAAGAACTGAAACTGACATACATTCCTGTGGGGAAACACAGGGCTTTGCTAGGATTTCTCTAGGCAGTCTGTTTTCCCTGGGCCTCGCTGTAGCAACACTATCTCGCCAGGGCAACACTGCATGGGATTTCCTCTGCCAGGAGGGAGCTGCTGCTTTGTAGTTTGTGCTGGGAAACCTTGCTTTGGCAAGTGCCAATTGACCGCATTCAGGCAGAAAGAAAAGAGAATCGCAAGAGGCCTTTTCTCCCCGGCTGCTCTGCCAAGCCCTTCCAGCTAAAACTATGCCGTTGCTCCTCTGGAAGGATCCCTGCACCGCGACGTAGTTTTTCAGAAGAAGCCTTGCGTTTGCAAGAGCAAAGGAGGAATTCGTTGCAGGAAAGAGGAAGGAAAGAAAGTTTCTCTCCCTCTGCCTGCTTTGCTCAGAGGACTGGATGAAGTTAGGAAGTTCTCCCTTTCACTGAGAAACGTGCAGGCTGCTGTTGCCTGGGCGCTCTGTTCTTTGCAAAAGAGTCTGCTGTTCCACGCTTTGAACCGTGGAAAGGCGCCGGGCTCTGCTAAGATTTCCCCCGGCGCTTCGTTTGCCCTGGGCCAAAGAGAGCCTTCACAATAGCTGAACGCTAACACTGCATACTCGTTCCACTTCCAGAACAGGGCTACCGCGAGGCAGTTCTCCGGGGGAAAACGGCCTTTCGCGAAGGCAGATCTGCCGAGCTCACTGCGGGAAAGCGAAAGCAAAGGACGCTTTTCTCCCTCTAACCGCTTTCGTCAGAGGAACGGGGGAAGTGACAGTGTTCTTTCTCTCACTGAGATACACACAATCTGACGTTGCCTCTGAGCTCCGTCGCTGGCAAAGAACTGAAACGGACATACATTCCTGTGGGGAAACACAGGGCTTTGCTAGGATTTCTCTAGGCAGTCTGTTTTCCCTGGGCCTCGCTGTAGCAACACTATCTCGCCAGGGCAACACTGCATGGGATTTCCTCTGCCAGGAGAGAGCTGCTGCTTTGTAGTTTGTGCTGGGAAACCTTGCTTTGGCAAGTGCCAATTGACCGCATTCAGGCAGAAAGAAAAGAGAATCGCAAGAGGCCTTTTCTCGCCGGCTGCTCTGCCAAGGCCTTCCAGCTAAAACTATGCCGTTGCTCCTCTGGAAGGATCCCTGCACCGCGACGTAGTTTTTCAGAAGAAGCCTTGCGTTTGCAAGAGCAAAGGAGGAATTCGTTGCAGGAAAGAGGAAGGAAAGAAAGTTTCTCTCCCTCTGCCTGCTTTGCTCAGAGGACTGGATGAAGTTAGGAAGTTCTCCCTTTCACTGAGAAACGTGCAGGCTGCTGTTGCCTGGGCGCTCTCTTCTTTGCAAAAGAGTCTGCTGTTCCACGCTTTGAACCGTGGAAAGGCGCCCGGCTCTGCTAAGATTTCCCCCGGCGCTTCGTTTGCCCTGGGCCAAAGCGAGCCTTCACAATAGCTGAACGCTAACACTGCATACTCGTTCCACTTCCAGAACAGGGCTACCGCGAGGCAGTTCTCCGGGGGAACACGGCCCTTCGCGAAGGGCAGATCTGCCGAGCTCACTGCGGGAAAGCGAAAGCAAAGGACGCTTTTCTCCCTCTAACCGCTTTCGTCAGAGGAACGGGGGAAGTCACAGTGTTCTTTCTCTCACTGAGATACACACAATCTGACGTTGCCTCTGAGCTCCGTTGCTGGCAAAGAACTGAAACTGACATACACTCCTGTGGGGAAACACAGGGCTTTGCTAGGATTTCTCCAGGCAGTCTGTTTTCCCTGGGCCTCGCTGTAGCAACACTATCTCGCCAGGGCAACACTGCATGGGATTTCCTCTGCCAGGAGAGAGCTGCTGCTTTGTAGTTTGTGCTGGGAAACCTTGCCCTGGCAAGTGCAAAATGACCGCATACAGGCAGAAAGAAAAGAGAATCGCAAGAGGCCTTTTCTCGCCGGCTGCTCTGCCAAGCCATTCCAGCTAAAACTATGCCGTTGCTCCTCTGGAAGGATCCCTGCACCGCGACGTAGTTTTTCAGAAGAAGCCTTGCGTTTGCAAGAGCAAAGGAGGAATTCGTTGCAGGAAAGAGGAAGGAAAGAAAGTTTCTCTCCCTCTGCCTGCTTTGCTCAGAGGACTGGATGAAGTTAGGAAGTTCTCCCTTTCACTGAGAAACGTGCAGGCTGCTGTTGCCTGGGCGCTCTCTTCTTTGCAAAAGAGTCTGCTGTTCCACGCTTTGAACCGTGGAAAGGCGCCCGGCTCTGCTAAGATTTCCCCCGGCGCTTCGTTTGCCCTGGGCCAAAGCGAGCCTTCACAATAGCTGAACGCTAACACTGCATACTCGTTCCACTTCCAGAACAGGGCTACCGCGAGGCAGTTCTCCGGGGGAAAATGGCCCTTCGCGAAGGGCAGATCTGCCGAGCTCACTGCGGGAAAGCGAAAGCAAAGGACGCTTTTCTCCCTCTAACCGCTTTCGTCAGAGGAACGGGGGAAGTCACAGTGTTCTTTCTCTCACTGAGATACACACAATCTGACGTTGCCTCTGAGCTCCGTTGCTGGCAAAGAACTGAAACTGACATACATTCCTGTGGGGAAACACAGGGCTTTGCTAGGATTTCTCTAGGCAGTCTGTTTTCCCTGGGCCTCACTGTAGCAACACTATCTCGCCAGGGCAACACTGCATGGGATTTCCTCTGCCAGGAGAGAGCTGCTGCTTTGTAGGTTGTGCTGGGAAACCTTGCCCTGGCAAGTGCAAAATGACCGCATACAGGCAGAAAGAAAAGAGAATCGCAAGAGGCCTTTTCTCGCCGGCTGCTCTGCCAAGCCCTTCCAGCTAAAACTATGCCGTTGCTCCTCTGGAAGGATCCCTGCACCGCGACGTAGTTTTTCAGAAGAAGCCTTGCGTTTGCAAGAGCAAAGGAGGAATTCGTTGCAGGAAAGAGGAAGGAAAGAAAGTTTCTCTCCCTCTGCCTGCTTTGCTCAGAGGACTGGATGAAGTTAGGAAGTTCTCCCTTTCACTGAGAAACGTGCAGGCTGCTGTTGCCTGGGCGCTCTGTTCTTTGCAAAAGAGTCTGCTCTTCCACGCTTTGAACCGTGGAAAGGCGTCCGGCTCTGCTAAGATTTCCCCCGGCGCTTCGTTTGCCCTGGGCCAAAGCGAGCCTTCACAATAGCTGAACGCTAACACTGCATACTCGTTCCACTTCCAGAACAGGGCTACCGCGAGGCAGTTCTCCGGGGGAAAACGGCCCTTCGCGAAGGGCAGATCTGCCGAGCTCACTGCGGGAAAGCGAAAGCAAAGGACGCTTTTCTCCCTCTAACCGCTTTCGTCAGAGGAACGGGGGAATTCACAGTGTTCTTTCTCTCACTGAGATACACACAATCTGACGTTGCCTCTGAGCTCCGTTGCTGGCAAAGAACTGAAACTGACATACACTCCTGTGGGGAAACACAGGGCTTTGCTAGGATTTCTCCAGGCAGTCTGTTTTCCCTGGGCCTCGCTGTAGCAACACTATCTCGCCAGGGCAACACTGCATGGGATTTCCTCTGCCAGGAGAGAGCTGCTGCTTTGTAGGTTGTGCTGGGAAACCTTGCCCTGGCAAGTGCAAAATGACCGCATACAGGCAGAAAGAAAAGAGAATCGCAAGAGGCCTTTTCTCGCCCGCTGCTCTGCCAAGCCCTTCCAGCTAAAACTATGCCGTTGCTCCTCTGGAAGGATCCCTGCACCGCGACGTAGTTTTTCAGAAGAAGCCTTGCGTTTGCAAGAGCAAAGGAGGAATTCGTTGCAGGAAAGAGGAAGGAAAGAAAGTTTCTTTCCCTCTGCCTGCATTGCACAGAGGACTGGATGAAGTTAGGAAGTTCTCCCTTTCACTGAGAAACGTGCAGGCTGCTGTTGCCTGGGCGCTCTCTTCTTTGCAAAAGAGTCTGCTGTTCCACGCTTTGAACCGTGGAAAGGCGCCGGGCTCTGCTAAGATTTCCCCCGGCGCTTCGTTTGCCCTGGGCCAAAGCGAGCCTTCACAATAGCTGAACGCTAACACTGCATACTCGTTCCACTTCCAGAACAGGGCTACCGCGAGGCAGTTCTCCGGGGGAAAATGGCCCTTCGCGAAGGGCAGATCTGCCGAGCTCACTGCGGGAAAGCGAAAGCAAAGGACGCTTTTCTCCCTCTAACCGCTTTCGTCAGAGGAACGGGGGAAGTCACAGTGTTCTTTCTCTCACTGAGATACACACAATCTGACGTTGCCTCTGAGCTCCGTTGCTGGCAAAGAACTGAAACTGACATACATTCCTGTGGGGAAACACGGCTTTGCTAGGATTTCTCTAGGCAGTCTGTTTTCCCTGGGCCTCGCTGTAGCAACACTATCTCGCCAGGGCAACACTGCATGGGATTTCCTCTGCCAGGAGAGAGCTGCTGCTTTGTAGTTTGTGCTGGGAAACCTTGCTTTGGCAAGTGCGAATTGACCGCATTCAGGCAGAAAGAAAAGAGAATCGCAAGAGGTCTTTTCTCGCCGGCTGCTCTGCCAAGCCCTTCCAGCTAAAACTATGCCGTTGCTCCTCTGGAAGGATCCCTGCACCGCGACGTAGTTTTTCAGAAGAAGCCTTGCGTTTGCAAGAGCAAAGGAGGAATTCGTTGCAGGAAAGAGGAAGGAAAGAAAGTTTCTCTCCCTCTGCCTGCTTTGCTCAGAGGACTGGATGAAGTTAGGAAGTTCTCCCTTTCACTGAGAAACGTGCAGGCTGCTCTTGCCTGGGCGCTCTCTTCTTTGCAAAAGAGTCCGCTGTTCCACGCTTTGATCCGTGGAAAGGCGCTGGGCTCTGCTAAGACTTCCCCGGCGCTTCGTTTGACCTGGGCCAAAGCGAGCCTTCACAATAGCTGAACGCTAACACTGCATACTCGTTCCACTTCCAGAACAGGGCTACCGCGAGGCAGTTCTCCGGGGGAAAACGGCCCTTCGCGAAGGGCAGATCTGCCGAGCTCACTGCGGGAAAGCGAAAGCAAAGGACGCTTTTCTCCCTCTAACCGCTTTTGTCAGAGGAACGGGGGAAGTGACAGTGTTCTTTCTCTCACTGAGATACACCCAATCTGACGTTGCCTCTGAGCTCCGTTGCTGGCAAAGAACTGAAACGGACATACATTCCTGTGGGGAAACACAGGGCTTTGCTAGGATTTCTCTAGGCAGTCTGTTTTCCCTGGGCCTCGCTGTAGCAACACTATCTCGCCAGGGCAACACTGCATGGGATTTCCTCTGCCAGGAGAGAGCTGCTGCTTTGTAGTTTGTGCTGGGAAACCTTGCTTTGGCAAGTGCCAATTGACCGCATTCAGGCAGAAAGAAAAGAGAATCGCAAGGGGCCTTTTCTCCCCGGCTGCTCTGCCAAGCCCTTCCAGCTAAAACTATGCCCTGGCTCCTCTGGAAGGATCCCTGCACCGCGACGTAGTTTTTCAGAAGAAGCCTTGCGTTTGCAAGAGCAAAGGAGGAATTCGTTGCAGGAAAGAGGAAGGAAAGAAAGTTTCTCTCCCTCTGCCTGCTTTGCTCAGAGGACTGGATGAAGTTAGGAAGTTCTCCCTTTCACTGAGAAACGTGCAGGCTGCTGTTGCCTGGGCGCTCTCTTCTTTGCAAAAGAGTCTGCTGTTCCACGCTTTGAACCGTGGAAAGGCGCCCGGCTCTGCTAAGATTTCCCCCGGCGCTTCGTTTGCCCTGGGCCAAAGCGAGCCTTCACAATAGCTGAACGCTAACACTGCATACTCGTTCCACTTCCAGAACAGGGCTACCGCGAGGCAGTTCTCCGGGGGAAAATGGCCCTTCGCGAAGGGCAGATCTGCCGAGCTCACTGCGGGAAAGCGAAAGCAAAGGACGCTTTTCTCCCTCTAACCGCTTTCGTCAGAGGAACGGGAGAAGTCACAGTGTTCTTTCTCTCACTGAGATACACACAATCTGACGTTGCCTCTGAGCTCCGTTGCTGGCAAAGAACTGAAACTGACATACATTCCTGTGGGGAAACACAGGGCTTTGCTAGGATTTCTCTAGGCAGTCTGTTTTCCCTGGGCCTCGCTGTAGCAACACTATCTCGCCAGGGCAACACTGCATGGGATTTCCTCTGCCAGGAGAGAGCTGCTGCTTTGTAGTTTGTGCTGGGAAACCTTGCTTTGGCAAGTGCCAATTGACCGCATTCAGGCAGAAAGAAAAGAGAATCGCAAGAGGCCTTTTCTCGCCGGCTGCTCTGCCAAGCCCTTCCAGCTAAAACTATGCCGTTGCTCCTCTGGAAGGATCCCTGCACCGCGACGTAGTTTTTCAGAAGAAGCCTTGCGTTTGCAAGAGCAAAGGAGGAATTCGTTGCAGGAAAGAGGAAGGAAAGAAAGTTTCTCTCCCTCTGCCTGCTTTGCTCAGAGGACTGGATGAAGTTAGGAAGTTCTCCCTTTCACTGAGAAACGTGCAGGCTGCTGTTGCCTGGGCGCTCTCTTCTTTGCAAAAGAGTCTGCTGTTAAACGCTTTGATCCGTGGAAAGGCGCTGGGCTCTGCTAAGACTTCCCCCGGCGCTTCGTTTGCCCTGGGCCAAAGCGAGCCTTCACAATAGCTGAACGCTGCTAACACTGCATACTCGTTCCACTTCCAGAACAGGGCTACCGCGAGGCAGTTCTCCGGGGGAAAATGGCCCTTCGCGAAGGGCAGATCTGCCGAGCTCACTGCGGGAAAGCGAAAGCAAAGGACGCTTTTCTCCCTCTAACCGCTTTCGTCAGAGGAACGGGGGAAGTCACAGTGTTCTTTCTCTCACTGAGATACACACAATCTGACGTTGCCTCTGAGCTCCGTTGCTGGCAAAGAACTGAAACTGACATACATTCCTGTGGGGAAACACAGGGCTTTGCTAGGATTTCTCTAGGCAGTCTGTTTTCCCTGGGCCTCGCTGTAGCAACACTATCTCGCCAGGGCAACACTGCATGGGATTTCCTCTGCCAGGAGAGAGCTGCTGCTTTGTAGGTTGTGCTGGGAAACCTTGTCCTGGCAAGTGCAAAATGACCGCATACAGGCAGAAAGAAAAGAGAATCGCAAGAGGCCTTTTCTCGCCCGCTGCTCTGCCAAGCCCTTCCAGCTAAAACTATGCCGTTGCTCCTCTGGAAGGATCCCTGCACCGCGACCTAGTTTTTCAGAAGAAGCCTTGCGTTTGCAAGAGCAAAGGAGGAATTCGTTGCAGGAAAGAGGAAGGAAAGAAAGTTTCTCTCCCTCTGCCTGCTTTGCTCAGAGGACTGGATGAAGTTAGGAAGTTCTCCCTTTCACTGAGAAACGTGCAGGCTGCTGTTGCCTGGGCGCTCTCTTCTTTGCAAAAGAGTCTGCTGTTCCACGCTTTGAACCGTGGAAAGGCGCCCGGCTCTGCTAAGATTTCCCCCGGCGCTTCGTTTGCCCTGGGCCAAAGCGAGCCTTCACAATAGCTGAACGCTAACACTGCATACTCGTTCCACTTCCAGAACAGGGCTACCGCGAGGCAGTTCTCCGGGGGAAAATAGCCCTTCGCGAAGGGCAGATCTGCCGAGCTCACTGCGGGAAAGCGAAAGCAAAGGACGCTTTTCTCCCTCTAACCGCTTTCGTCAGAGGAACGGGAGAAGTCACAGTGTTCTTTCTCTCACTGAGATACACACAATCTGACGTTGCCTCTGAGCTCCGTTGCTGGCAAAGAACTGAAACTGACATACATTCCTGTGGGGAAACACAGGGCTTTGCTAGGATTTCTCTAGGCAGTCTGTTTTCCCTGGGCCTCGCTGTAGCAACACTATCTCGCCAGGGCAACACTGCATGGGATTTCCTCTGCCAGGAGAGAGCTGCTGCTTTGTAGTTTGTGCTGGGAAACCTTGCTTTGGCAAGTGCCAATTGACCGCATTCAGGCAGAAAGAAAAGAGAATCGCAAGAGGCCTTTTCTCGCCGGCTGCTCTGCCAAGCCCTTCCAGCTAAAACTATGCCGTTGCTCCTCTGGAAGGATCCCTGCACCGCGACCTAGTTTTTCAGAAGAAGCCTTGCGTTTGCAAGAGCAAAGGAGGAATTCGTTGCAGGAAAGAGGAAGGAAAGAAAGTTTCTCTCCCTCTGCCTGCTTTGCTCAGAGGACTGGATGAAGTTAGGAAGTTCTCCCTTTCACTGAGAAACGTGCAGGCTGCTGTTGCCTGGGCGCTCTCTTCTTTGCAAAAGAGTCTGCTGTTCCACGCTTTGAACCGTGGAAAGGCGCCCGGCTCTGCTAAGATTTCCCCCGGCGCTTCGTTTGCCCTGGGCCAAAGCGAGCCTTCACAATAGCTGAACGCTAACACTGCATACTCGTTCCACTTCCAGAACAGGGCTACCGCGAGGCAGTTCTCCGGGGGAACACGGCCCTTCGCGAAGGGCAGATCTGCCGAGCTCACTGCGGGAAAGCGAAAGCAAAGGACGCTTTTCTCCCTCTAACCGCTTTCGTCAGAGGAACGGGGGAAGTGACAGTGTTCTTTCTCTCACTGAGATACACACAATCTGACGTTGCCTCTGAGCTCCGTCGCTGGCAAAGAACTGAAACGGACATACATTCCTGTGGGGAAACACAGGGCTTTGCTAGGATTTCTCTAGGCAGTCTGTTTTCCCTGGGCCTCGCTGTAGCAACACTATCTCGCCAGGGCAACACTGCATGGGATTTCCTCTGCCAGGAGAGAGCTGCTGCTTTGTAGTTTGTGCTGGGAAACCTTGCTTTGGCAAGTGCCAATTGACCGCATTCAGGCAGAAAGAAAAGAGAATCGCAAGAGGCCTTTTCTCGCCGGCTGCTCTGCCAAGCCCTTCCAGCTAAAACTATGCCGTTGCTCCTCTGGAAGGATCCCTGCACCGCGACGTAGTTTTTCAGAAGAAGCCTTGCGTTTGCAAGAGCAAAGGAGGAATTCGTTGCAGGAAAGAGGAAGGAAAGAAAGTTTCTCTCCCTCTGCCTGCTTTGCTCAGAGGACTGGATGAAGTTAGGAAGTTCTCCCTTTCACTGAGAAACGTGCAGGCTGCTGTTGCCTGGGCGCTCTGTTCTTTGCAAAAGAGTCTGCTGTTCCACGCTTTGAACCGTGGAAAGGCGCCCGGCTCTGCTAAGATTTCCCCCGGCGCTTCGTTTGCCCTGGGCCAAAGCGAGCCTTCACAATAGCTGAACGCTAACACTGCATACTCGTTCCACTTCCAGAACAGGGCTACCGCGAGGCAGTTCTCCGGGGGAAAACGGCCCTTCGCGAAGGGCAGATCTGCCGAGCTCACTGCGGGAAAGCGAAAGCAAAGGACGCTTTTCTCCCTCTAACCGCTTTCGTCAGAGGAACGGGGGAAGTCACAGTGTTCTGTCTCTCACTGAGATACACACAATCTGACGTTGCCTCTGAGCTCCGTCGCTGGCAAAGAACTGAAACGGACATACATTCCTGTGGGGAAACACAGGGCTTTGCTAGGATTTCTCTAGGCAGTCTGTTTTCCCTGGGCCTCGCTGTAGCAACACTATCTCGCCAGGGCAACACTGCATGGGATTTCCTCTGCCAGGAGAGAGCTGCTGCTTTGTAGTTTGTGCTGGGAAACCTTGCTTTGGCAAGTGCCAATTGACCGCATTCAGGCAGAAAGAAAAGAGAATCGCAAGAGGCCTTTTCTCGCCGGCTGCTCTGCCAAGGCCTTCCAGCTAAAACTATGCCGTTGCTCCTCTGGAAGGATCCCTGCACCGCGACGTAGTTTTTCAGAAGAAGCCTTGCGTTTGCAAGAGCAAAGGAGGAATTCGTTGCAGGAAAGAGGAAGGAAAGAAAGTTTCTCTCCCTCTGCCTGCTTTGCTCAGAGGACTGGATGAAGTTAGGAAGTTCTCCCTTTCACTGAGAAACGTGCAGGCTGCTGTTGCCTGGGCGCTCTCTTCTTTGCAAAAGAGTCTGCTGTTCCACGCTTTGAACCGTGGAAAGGCGCCGGGCTCTGCTAAGATTTCCCCCGGCGCTTCGTTTGCCCTGGGCCAAAGCGAGCCTTCACAATAGCTGAACGCTAACACTGCATACTCGTTCCACTTCCAGAACAGGGCTACCGCGAGGCAGTTCTCCGGGGGAACACGGCCCTTCGCGAAGGGCAGATCTGCCGAGCTCACTGCGGGAAAGCGAAAGCAAAGGACGCTTTTCTCCCTCTAACCGCTTTCGTCAGAGGAACGGGGGAAGTCACAGTGTTCTTTCTCTCACTGAGATACACACAATCTGACGTTGCCTCTGAGCTCCGTTGCTGGCAAAGAACTGAAACTGACATACACTCCTGTGGGGAAACACAGGGCTTTGCTAGGATTTCTCCAGGCAGTCTGTTTTCCCTGGGCCTCGCTGTAGCAACACTATCTCGCCAGGGCAACACTGCATGGGATTTCCTCTGCCAGGAGAGAGCTGCTGCTTTGTAGTTTGTGCTGGGAAACCTTGCCCTGGCAAGTGCAAAATGACCGCATACAGGCAGAAAGAAAAGAGAATCGCAAGAGGCCTTTTCTCGCCGGCTGCTCTGCCAAGCCATTCCAGCTAAAACTATGCCGTTGCTCCTCTGGAAGGATCCCTGCACCGCGACGTAGTTTTTCAGAAGAAGCCTTGCGTTTGCAAGAGCAAAGGAGGAATTCGTTGCAGGAAAGAGGAAGGAAAGAAAGTTTCTCTCCCTCTGCCTGCTTTGCTCAGAGGACTGGATGAAGTTAGGAAGTTCTCCCTTTCACTGAGAAACGTGCAGGCTGCTGTTGCCTGGGCGCTCTCTTCTTTGCAAAAGAGTCTGCTGTTCCACGCTTTGAACCGTGGAAAGGCGCCCGGCTCTGCTAAGATTTCCCCCGGCGCTACGTTTGCCCTGGGCCAAAGCGAGCCTTCACAATAGCTGAACGCTAACACTGCATACTCGTTCCACTTCCAGAACAGGGCTACCGCGAGGCAGTTCTCCGGGGGAAAACGGCCCTTCGCGAAGGGCAGATCTGCCGAGCTCACTGCGGGAAAGCGAAAGCAAAGGACGCTTTTCTCCCTCTAACCGCTTTCGTCAGAGGAACGGGGGAAGTCACAGTGTTCTTTCTCTCACTGAGATACACACAATCTGACGTTGCCTCTGAGCTCCGTTGCTGGCAAAGAACTGAAACTGACATACACTCCTCTGGGGAAACACAGGGCTTTGCTAGGATTTCTCCAGGCAGTCTGTTTTCCCTGGGCCTCGCTGTAGCAACACTATCTCGCCAGGGCAACACTGCATGGGATTTCCTCTGCCAGGAGAGAGCTGCTGCTTTGTAGGTTGTGCTGGGAAACCTTGCTTTGGCAAGTGCCAATTGACCGCATTCAGGCAGAAAGAAAGGAGAATCGCAAGGGGCCTTTTCTCCCCGGCTGCTCTGCCAAGCCCTTCCAGCTAAAACTATGCCGTTGCTCCTCTGGAAGGATCCCTGCACCGCGACGTAGTTTTTCAGAAGAAGCCTTGCGTTTGCAAGAGCAAAGGAGGAATTCGTTGCAGGAAAGAGGAAGGAAAGAAAGTTTCTCTCCCTCTGCCTGCTTTGCTCAGAGGACTGGATGAAGTTAGGAAGTTCTCCCTTTCACTGAGAAACGTGCAGGCTGCTGTTGCCTGGGCGCTCTGTTCTTTGCAAAAGAGTCTGCTGTTCCACGCTTTGAACCGTGGAAAGGCGCCGGGCTCTGCTAAGATTTCCCCCGGCGCTTCGTTTGCCCTGGGCCAAAGCGAGCCTTCACAATAGCTGAACGCTAACACTGCATACTCGTTCCACTTCCAGAACAGGGCTACCGCGAGGCAGTTCTCCGGGGGAAAACGGGCCTTCGCGAAGTCAGATCTGCCGAGCTCACTGCGGGAAAGCGAAAGCAAAGGACGCTTTTCTCCCTCTAACCGCTTTCGTCAGAGGAACGGGGGAAGTGACAGTGTTCTTTCTCTCACTGAGATACACACAATCTGATGTTGCCTCTGAGCTCCGTTGCTGGCAAAGAACTGAAACTGACATACATTCCTGTGGGGAAACACAGGGCTTTGCTAGGATTTCTCTAGGCAGTCTGTTTTCCCTGGGCCTCGCTGTAGCAACACTATCTCGCCAGGGCAACACTGCATGGGATATCCTCTGCCAGGAGGGAGCTGCTGCTTTGTAGTTTGTGCTGGGAAACCTTGCTTTGGCAAGTGCCAATTGACCGCATTCAGGCAGAAAGAAAAGAGAATCGCAAGGGGCCTTTTCTCCCCGGCTGCTCTGCCAAGCCCTTCCAGCTAAAACTATGCCGTTGCTCCTCTGGAAGGATCCCTGCACCGCGACGTAGTTTTTCAGAAGAAGCCTTGCGTTTGCAAGAGCAAAGGAGGAATTCGTTGCAGGAAAGAGGAAGGAAAGAAAGTTTCTCTCCCTCTGCCTGCTTTGCTCAGAGGACTGGATGAAGTTAGGAAGTTCTCCCTTTCACTGAGAAACGTGCAGGCTGCTGTTGCCTGGGCGCTCTGTTCTTTGCAAAAGAGTCTGCTGTTCCACGCTTTGAACCGTGGAAAGGCTCCGGGCTCTGCTAAGATTTCCCCCGGTGCTTCGTTTACCCTAGGCCAAAGAGAGCCTTCACAATAGCTGAACGCTAACACTGCATACTCGTTCCACTTCCAGAACAGGGCTACCGCGAGGCAGTTCTCCGGGGGAAAACGGCCTTTCGCGAAGGCAGATCTGCCGAGCTCACTGAGGGAAAGCGAAAGCAAAGGACGCTTTTCTCCCTCTAACCGCTTTCGTCAGAGGAACGGGGGAAGTGACAGTGTTCTTTCTCTCACTGAGATACACACAATCTGACGTTGCCTCTGAGCTCCGTTGCTGGCAAAGAACTGAAACTGACATACATTCCTGTGGGGAAACACAGGGCTTTGCTAGGATTTCTCTAGGCAGTCTGTTTTCCCTGGGCCTCGCTGTAGCAACACTATCTCGCCAGGGCAACACTGCATGGGATTTCCTCTGCCAGGAGGGAGCTGCTGCTTTGTAGTTTGTGCTGGGAAACCTTGCTTTGGCAAGTGCCAATTGACCGCATTCAGGCAGAAAGAAAAGAGAATCGCAAGAGGCCTTTTCTCCCCGGCTGCTCTGCCAAGCCCTTCCAGCTAAAACTATGCCGTTGCTCCTCTGGAAGGATCCCTGCACCGCGACGTAGTTTTTCAGAAGAAGCCTTGCGTTTGCAAGAGCAAAGGAGGAATTCGTTGCAGGAAAGAGGAAGGAAAGAAAGTTTCTCTCCCTCTGCCTGCTTTGCTCAGAGGACTGGATGAAGTTAGGAAGTTCTCCCTTTCACTGAGAAACGTGCAGGCTGCTGTTGCCTGGGCGCTCTGTTCTTTGCAAAAGAGTCTGCTGTTCCACGCTTTGAACCGTGGAAAGGCGCCGGGCTCTGCTAAGATTTCCCCCGGCGCTTCGTTTGCCCTGGGCCAAAGCGAGCCTTCACAATAGCTGAACGCTAACACTGCATACTCGTTCCACTTCCAGAACAGGGCTACCGCGAGGCAGTTCTCTGGGGGAAAACGGGCCTTCGCGAAGACAGATCTGCCGAGCTCACTGCGGGAAAGCGAAAGCAAAGGACGCTTTTCTCCCTCTAACCGCTTTCGTCAGAGGAACGGGGGAAGTGACAGTGTTCTTTCTCTCACTGAGATACACACAATCTGATGTTGCCTCTGAGCTCCGTTGCTGGCAAAGAACTGAAACTGACATACATTCCTGTGGGGAAACACAGGGCTTTGCTAGGATTTCTCTAGGCAGTCTGTTTTCCCTGGGCCTCGCTGTAGCAACACTATCTCGCCAGGGCAACACTGCATGGGATTTCCTCTGCCAGGAGGGAGCTGCTGCTTTGTAGTTTGTGCTGGGAAACCTTGCTTTGGCAAGTGCCATTTGACCGCATTCAGGCAGAAAGAAAAGAGAATCGCAAGAGGCCTTTTCTCCCCGGCTGCTCTGCCAAGCCCTTCCAGCTAAAACTATGCCGTTGCTCCTCTGGAAGGATCCTTGCACCGCGACGTAGTTTTTCAGAGGAAGCCTTGCGTTTGCAAGAGCAAAGGAGGAATTCGTTGCAGGAAAGAGGAAGGAAAGAAAGTTTCTCTCCCTCTGCCTGCTTTGCTCAGAGGACTGGATGAAGTTAGGAAGTTCTCCCTTTCACTGAGAAACGTGCAGGCTGCTGTTGCCTGGGCGCTCTGTTCTTTGCAAAAGAGTCTGCTGTTCCACGCTTTGAACCGTGGAAAGGCGCCGAGTTCTGCTAAGATTTCCCCCGGCGCTTCGTTTGCCCTGGGCCAAAGAGAGCCTTCACAATAGCTGAACGCTAACACTGCATACTCGTTCCACTTCCAGAACAGGGCTACCGCGAGGCAGTTCTCTGGGGGAAAACGGGCCTTCGCGAAGACAGATCTGCCGAGCTCACTGCGGGAAAGCGAAAGCAAAGGACGCTTTTCTCCCTCTAACCGCTTTCGTCAGAGGAACGGGGGAAGTGACAGTGTTCTTTCTCTCACTGAGATACACACAATCTGATGTTGCCTCTGAGCTCCGTTGCTGGCAAAGAACTGAAACTGACATACATTCCTGTGGGGAAACACAGGGCTTTGCTAGGATTTCTCTAGGCAGTCTGTTTTCCCTGGTCCTCGCTGTAGCAACACTATCTCGCCAGGGCAACACTGCATGGGATTTCCTCTGCCAGGAGAGAGCTGCTGCTTTGTAGTTTGTGCTGGGAAACCTTGCTTTGGCAAGTGCCAATTGACCGCATTCAGGCAGAAAGAAAAGAGAATCGCAAGAGGCCTTTTCTCCCCGGCTGCTCTGCCAAGCCCTTCCAGCTAAAACTATGCCGTTGCTCCTCTGGAAGGATCCCTGCACCGCGACGTAGTTTTTCAGAAGAAGCCTTGCGTTTGCAAGAGCAAAGGAGGAATTCGTTGCAGGAAAGAGGAAGGAAAGAAAGTTTCTCTCCCTCTGCCTGCTTTGCTCAGAGGACTGGATGAAGTTAGGAAGTTCTCCCTTTCACTGAGAAACGTGCAGGCTGCTGTTGCCTGGGCGCTCTGTTCTTTGCAAAAGAGTCTGCTGTTCCACGCTTTGAACCGTGGAAAGGCGCCGGGCTCTGCTAAGATTTCCCCCGGCGCTTCGTTTGCCCTGGGCCAAAGCGAGCCTTCACAATAGCTGAACGCTAACACTGCATACTCGTTCCACTTCCAGAACAGGGCTACCGCGAGGCAGTTCTCTGGGGGAAAACGGGCCTTCGCGAAGACAGATCTGCCGAGCTCACTGCGGGAAAGCGAAAGCAAAGGACGCTTTTCTCCCTCTAACCGCTTTCGTCAGAGGAACGGGGGAAGTCACAGTGTTCTTTCTCTCACTGAGATACACACAATCTGACGTTGCCTCTGAGCTCCGTTGCTGGCAAAGAACTGAAACTGACATACATTCCTGTGGGGAAACACAGGGCTTTGCTAGGATTTCTCTAGGCAGTCTGTTTTCCCTGGTCCTCGCTGTAGCAACACTATCTCGCCAGGGCAACATTGCATGGGATTTCCTCTGCCAGGAGAGAGCTGCTGCTTTGTAGTTTGTGCTGGGAAACCTTGCTTTGGCAAGTGCCAATTGACCGCATTCAGGCAGAAAGAAAGGAGAATCGCAAGGGGCCTTTTCTCGCCGGCTGCTCTGCCAAGCCCTTCCAGCTAAAACTATGCCGTTGCTCCTCTGGAAGGATCCCTGCACCGCGACGTAGTTTTTCAGAAGAAGCCTTGCGTTTGCAAGAGCAAAGGAGGAATTCGTTGCAGGAAAGAGGAAGGAAAGAAAGTTTCTCTCCCTCTGCCTGCTTTGCTCAGAGGACTGGATGAAGTTAGGAAGTTCTCCCTTTCACTGAGAAACGTGCAGGCTGCTGTTGCCTGGGCGCTCTGTTCTTTGCAAAAGAGTCTGCTGTTCCACGCTTTGAACCGTGGAAAGGCGCCGGGCTCTGCTAAGATTTCCCCCGGCGCTTCGTTTGCCCTGGGCCAAAGCGAGCCTTCACAATAGCTGAACGCTAACACTGCATACTCGTTCCACTTCCAGAACAGGGCTACCGCGAGGCAGTTCTCCGGGGGAAAACGGGCCTTCGCGAAGTCAGATCTGCCGAGCTCACTGCGGGAAAGCGAAAGCAAAGGACGCTTTTCTCCCTCTAACCGCTTTCGTCAGAGGAACGGGGGAAGTCACAGTGTTCTTTCTCTCACTGAGATACACACAATCTGATGTTGCCTCTGAGCTCCGTTGCTGGCAAAGAACTGAAACTGACATACATTCCTGTGGGGAAACACAGGGCTTTGCTAGGATTTCTCTAGGCAGTCTGTTTTCCCTGGGCCTCGCTGTAGCAACACTATCTCGCCAGGGCAACACTGCATGGGATTTCCTCTGCCAGGAGGGAGCTGCTGCTTTGTAGTTTGTGCTGGGAAACCTTGCTTTGGCAAGTGCCAATTGACCGCATTCAGGCAGAAAGAAAAGAGAATCGCAAGAGGCCTTTTCTCCCCGGCTGCTCTGCCAAGCCCTTCCAGCTAAAACTATGCCGTTGCTCCTCTGGAAGTATCCCTGCACCGCGACGTAGTTTTTCAGAAGAAGCCTTGCGTTTGCAAGAGCAAAGGAGGAATTCGTTGCAGGAAAGAGGAAGGAAAGAAAGTTTCTCTCCCTCTGCCTGCTTTGCTCAGAGGACTGGATGAAGTTAGGAAGTTCTCCCTTTCACTGAGAAACGTGCAGGCTGCTGTTGCCTGGGCGCTCTGTTCTTTGCAAAAGAGTCTGCTGTTCCACGCTTTGAACCGTGGAAAGGCGCCGGGCTCTGCTAAGATTTCCCCCGGCGCTTCGTTTGCCCTGGGCCAAAGCGAGCCTTCACAATAGCTGAACGCTAACACTGCATACTCGTTCCACTTCCAGAACAGGGCTACCGCGAGGCAGTTCTCCGGGGGAAAACGGCCTTTCGCGAAGGCAGATCTGCCGAGCTCACTGCGGGAAAGCGAAAGCAAAGGACGCTTTTCTCCCTCTAACCGCTTTCGTCAGAGGAACGGGGGAAGTCACAGTGTTCTTTCTCTCACTGAGATACACACAATCTGACGTTGCCTCTGAGCTCCGTTGCTGGCAAAGAACTGAAACTGACATACATTCCTGTGGGGAAACACAGGGCTTTGCTAGGATTTCTCTAGGCAGTCTGTTTTCCCTGGTCCTCGCTGTAGCAACACTATCTCGCCAGGGCAACACTGCATGGGATTTCCTCTGCCAGGAGGGAGCTGCTGCTTTGTAGTTTGTGCTGGGAAACCTTGCTTTGGCAAGTGCCAATTGACCGCATTCAGGCAGAAAGAAAAGAGAATCGCAAGGGGCCTTTTCTCCCCGGCTGCTCTGCCAAGCCCTTCCAGCTAAAACTATGCCGTTGCTCCTCTGGAAGGATCCCTGCACCGCGACGTAGTTTTTCAGAAGAAGCCTTGCGTTTGCAAGAGCAAAGGAGGAATTCGTTGCAGGAAAGAGGAAGGAAAGAAAGTTTCTCTCCCTCTGCCTGCTTTGCTCAGAGGACTGGATGAAGTTAGGAAGTTCTCCCTTTCACTGAGAAACGTGCAGGCTGCTGTTGCCTGGGCGCTCTGTTCTTTGCAAAAGAGTCTGCTGTTCCACGCTTTGAACCGTGGAAAGGCGCCGGGCTCTGCTAAGATTTCCCCCGGCCCTTCGTTTGCCCTGGGCCAAAGCGAGCCTTCACAATAGCTGAACGCTAACACTGCATACTCGTTCCACTTCCAGAACAGGGCTACCGCGAGGCAGTTCTCCGGGGGAAAACGGGCCTTCGCGAAGTCAGATCTGCCGAGCTCACTGCGGGAAAGCGAAAGCAAAGGACGCTTTTCTCCCTCTAACCGCTTTCGTCAGAGGAACGGGGGAAGTCACAGTGTTCTTTCTCTCACTGAGATACACACAATCTGGCGTTGCCTCTGAGCTCCGTTGCTGGCAAAGAACTGAAACTGACATACACTCCTGTGGGGAAACACAGGGCTTTGCTAGGATTTCTCTAGGCAGTCTGTTTTCCCTGGGCCTCGCTGTAGCAACACTATCTCGCCAGGGCAACACTGCATGGGATTTCCTCTGCCAGGAGGGAGCTGCTGCTTTGTAGTTTGTGCTGGGAAACCTTGCTTTGGCAAGTGCCAATTGACCGCATTCAGGCAGAAAGAAAAGAGAATCGCAAGAGGCCTTTTCTCGCCGGCTGCTCTGCCAAGCCCTTCCAGCTAAAACTATGCCGTTGCTCCTCTGGAAGGATCCCTGCACCGCGACGTAGTTTTTCAGAAGAAGCCTTGCGTTTGCAAGAGCAAAGGAGGAATTCGTTGCAGGAAAGAGGAAGGAAAGAAAGTTTCTCTCCCTCTGCCTGTTTTGCTCAGAGGACTGGATGAAGTTAGGAAGTTCTCCCTTTCACTGAGAAACGTGCAGGCTGCTGTTGCCTGGGCGCTCTGTTCTTTGCAAAAGAGTCTGCTGTTCCACGCTTTGAACCGTGGAAAGGCGCCGGGCTCTGCTAAGATTTCCCCCGGCGCTTCGTTTGCCCTGGGCCAAAGCGAGCCTTCACAATAGCTGAACGCTAACACTGCATACTCGTTCCACTTCCAGAACAGGGCTACCGCGAGGCAGTTCTCCGGGGGAAAACGGCCCTTCGCGAAGGCAGATCTGCCGAGCTCACTGCGGGAAAGCGAAACAAAGGACGCTTTTCTCCCTCTAACCGCTTTCGTCAGAGGAACGGGGGAAGTCACAGTGTTCTTTCTCTCACTGAGATACACACAATCTGACGTTGCCTCTGAGCTCCGTTGCTGGCAAAGAACTGAAACTGACATACATTCCTGTGGGGAAACACAGGGCTTTGCTAGGATTTCTCTAGGCAGTCTGTTTTCCCTGGTCCTCGCTGTAGCAACACTATCTCGCCAGGGCAACACTGCATGGGATTTCCTCTGCCAGGAGGGAGCTGCTGCTTTGTAGTTTGTGCTGGGAAACCTTGCTTTGGCAAGTGCCAATTGACCGCATTCAGGCAGAAAGAAAAGAGAATCGCAAGGGGCCTTTTCTCCCCGGCTGCTCTGCCAAGCCCTTCCAGCTAAAACTATGCCGTTGCTCCTCTGGAAGGATCCCTGCACCGCGACGTAGTTTTTCAGAAGAAGCCTTGCGTTTGCAAGAGCAAAGGAGGAATTCGTTGCAGGAAAGAGGAAGGAAAGAAAGTTTCTCTCCCTCTGCCTGCTTTGCTCAGAGGACTGGATGAAGTTAGGAAGTTCTCCCTTTCACTGAGAAACGTGCAGGCTGCTGTTGCCTGGGCGCTCTCTTCTTTGCAAAAGAGTCTGCTGTTCCACGCTTTGAACCGTGGAAAGGCGCCCGGCTCTGCTAAGATTTCCCCCGGCGCTACGTTTGCCCTGGGCCAAAGCGAGCCTTCACAATAGCTGAACGCTAACACTGCATACTCGTTCCACTTCCAGAACAGGGCTACCGCGAGGCAGTTCTCCGGGGGAAAACGGCCCTTCGCGAAGGGCAGATCTGCCGAGCTCACTGCGGGAAAGCGAAAGCAAAGGACGCTTTTCTCCCTCTAACCGCTTTCGTCAGAGGAACGGGGGAAGTCACAGTGTTCTTTCTCTCACTGAGATACACACAATCTGACGTTGCCTCTGAGCTCCGTTGCTGGCAAAGAACTGAAACTGACATACACTCCTGTGGGGAAACACAGGGCTTTGCTAGGATTTCTCCAGGCAGTCTGTTTTCCCTGGGCCTCGCTGTAGCAACACTATCTCGCCAGGGCAACACTGCATGGGATTTCCTCTGCCAGGAGAGAGCTGCTGCTTTGTAGTTTGTGCTGGGAAACCTTGCCCTGGCAAGTGCAAAATGACCGCATACAGGCAGAAAGAAAAGAGAATCGCAAGAGGCCTTTTCTCGCCGGCTGCTCTGCCAAGCCCTTCCAGCTAAAAGTATGCCGTTGCTCCTCTGGAAGGATCCCTGCACCGCGACGTAGTTTTTCAGAAGAAGCCTTGCGTTTGCAAGAGCAAAGGAGGAATTCGTTGCAGGAAAGAGGAAGGAAAGAAAGTTTCTCTCCCTCTGCCTGCTTTGCTCAGAGGACTGGATGAAGTTAGGAAGTTCTCTCTTTCACTGAGAAACGTGCAGGCTGCTGTTGCCTGGGCGCTCTGTTCTTTGCAAAAGAGTCTGCTGTTCCACGCTTTGAACCGTGGAAAGGCGCCGGGCTCTGCTAAGATTTCCCCCGGCGCTTCGTTTGCCCTGGGCCAAAGCGAGCCTTCACAATAGCTGAACGCTAACACTGCATACTCGTTCCACTTCCAGAACAGGGCTACCGCGAGGCAGTTGTCTGGGGGAAAACGGGCCTTCGCGAAGACAGATCTGCCGAGCTCACTGCGGGAAAGCGAAAGCAAAGGACGCTTTTCTCCCTCTAACCGCTTTCGTCAGAGGAACGGGGGAAGTGACAGTGTTCTTTCTCTCACTGAGATACACACAATCTGACGTTGCCTCTGAGCTCCGTTGCTGGCAAAGAACTGAAACTGACATACATTCCAGTGGGGAAACACAGGGCTTTGCTAGGATTTCTCTAGGCAGTCTGTTTTCCCTGGTCCTCGCTGTAGCAACACTATCTCGCCAGGGCAACACTGCATGGGAATTCCTCTGCCAGGAGAGAGCTGCTGCTTTGTAGTTTGTGCTGGGAAACCTTGCTTTGGCAAGTGCCAATTGACCGCATTCAGGCAGAAAGAAAAGAGAATCGCAAGGGGCCTTTTCTCTCCGGCTGCTCTGCCAAGCCCTTACAGCTAAAACTATGCCGTTGCTCCTCTGGAAGGATCCCTGCACCGCGACGTAGTTTTTCAGAAGAAGCCTTGCGTTTGCAAGAGCAAAGGAGGAATTCGTTGCAGGAAAGAGGAAGGAAAGAAAGTTTCTCTCCCTCTGCCTGCTTTGCTCAGAGGACTGGATGAAGTTAGCAAGTTCTCCCTTTCACTGAGAAACGTGCAGGCTGCTGTTGCCTGGGCGCTCTGTTCTTTGCAAAAGAGTCTGCTGTTCCACGCTTTGAACCGTGGAAAGGCGCCGGGCTCTGCTAAGATTTCCCCCGGTGCTTCGTTTGCCCTGGGCCAAAGAGAGCCTTCACAATAGCTGAACGCTAACACTGCATACTCGTTCCACTTCCAGAACAGGGCTACCGCGAGGCAGTTCTCCGGGGGAAAACGGCCTTTCGCGAAGGCAGATCTGCCGAGCTCACTGCGGGAAAGCGAAAGCAAAGGACGCTTTTCTCCCTCTAACCGCTTTCGTCAGAGGAACGGGGGAAGTCACAGTGTTCTTTCTCTCACTGAGATACACACAATCTGACGTTGCCTCTGAGCTCCGTTGCTGGCAAAGAACTGAAACTGACATACATTCCTGTGGGGAAACACAGGGCTTTGCTAGGATTTCTCTAGGCAGTCTGTTTTCCCTGGTCCTCGCTGTAGCAACACTATCTCGCCAGGGCAACATTGCATGGGATTTCCTCTGCCAGGAGAGAGCTGCTGCTTTGTAGTTTGTGCTGGGAAACCTTGCTTTGGCAAGTGCCAATTGACCGCATTCAGGCAGAAAGAAAGGAGAATCGCAAGGGGCCTTTTCTCCCCGGCTGCTCTGCCAAGCCCTTCCAGCTAAAACTATGCCGTTGCTCCTCTGGAAGGATCCCTGCACCGCGACGTAGTTTTTCAGAAGAAGCCTTGCGTTTGCAAGAGCAAAGGAGGAATTCGTTGCAGGAAAGAGGAAGGAAAGAAAGTTTCTCTCCCTCTGCCTGCTTTGCTCAGAGGACTGGATGAAGTTAGGAAGTTCTCCCTTTCACTGAGAAACGTGCAGGCTGCTGTTGCCTGGGCGCTCTGTTCTTTGCAAAAGAGTCTGCTGTTCCACGCTTTGAACCGTGGAAAGGCGCCGGGCTCTGCTAAGATTTCCCCCGGCGCTTCGTTTGCCCTGGGCCAAAGCGAGCCTTCACAATAGCTGAACGCTAACACTGCATACTCGTTCCACTTCCAGAACAGGGCTACCGCGAGGCAGTTCTCCGGGGGAAAACGGGCCTTCGCGAAGTCAGATCTGCCGAGCTCACTGCGGGAAAGCGAAAGCAAAGGACGCTTTTCTCCCTCTAACCGCTTTCGTCAGAGGAACGGGGGAAGTGACAGTGTTCTTTCTCTCACTGAGATACACACAATCTGATGTTGCCTCTGAGCTCCGTTGCTGGCAAAGAACTGAAACTGACATACATTCCTGTGGGGAAACACAGGGCTTTGCTAGGATTTCTCTAGGCAGTCTGTTTTCCCTGGGCCTCGCTGTAGCAACACTATCTCGCCAGGGCAACACTGCATGGGATATCCTCTGCCAGGAGGGAGCTGCTGCTTTGTAGTTTGTGCTGGGAAACCTTGCTTTGGCAAGTGCCAATTGACCGCATTCAGGCAGAAAGAAAAGAGAATCGCAAGGGGCCTTTTCTCCCCGGCTGCTCTGCCAAGCCCTTCCAGCTAAAACTATGCCGTTGCTCCTCTGGAAGGATCCCTGCACCGCGACGTAGTTTTTCAGAAGAAGCCTTGCGTTTGCAAGAGCAAAGGAGGAATTCGTTGCAGGAAAGAGGAAGGAAAGAAAGTTTCTCTCCCTCTGCCTGCTTTGCTCAGAGGACTGGATGAAGTTAGGAAGTTCTCCCTTTCACTGAGAAACGTGCAGGCTGCTGTTGCCTGGGCGCTCTGTTCTTTGCAAAAGAGTCTGCTGTTCCACGCTTTGAACCGTGGAAAGGCTCCGGGCTCTGCTAAGATTTCCCCCGGTGCTTCGTTTGCCCTAGGCCAAAGAGAGCCTTCACAATAGCTGAACGCTAACACTGCATACTCGTTCCACTTCCAGAACAGGGCTACCGCGAGGCAGTTCTCCGGGGGAAAACGGCCTTTCGCGAAGGCAGATCTGCCGAGCTCACTGAGGGAAAGCGAAAGCAAAGGACGCTTTTCTCCCTCTAACCGCTTTCGTCAGAGGAACGGGGGAAGTGACAGTGTTCTTTCTCTCACTGAGATACACACAATCTGACGTTGCCTCTGAGCTCCGTTGCTGGCAAAGAACTGAAACTGACATACATTCCTGTGGGGAAACACAGGGCTTTGCTAGGATTTCTCTAGGCAGTCTGTTTTCCCTGGGCCTCGCTGTAGCAACACTATCTCGCCAGGGCAACACTGCATGGGATTTCCTCTGCCAGGAGGGAGCTGCTGCTTTGTAGTTTGTGCTGGGAAACCTTGCTTTGGCAAGTGCCAATTGACCGCATTCAGGCAGAAAGAAAAGAGAATCGCAAGAGGCCTTTTCTCCCCGGCTGCTCTGCCAAGCCCTTCCAGCTAAAACTATGCCGTTGCTCCTCTGGAAGGATCCCTGCACCGCGACGTAGTTTTTCAGAAGAAGCCTTGCGTTTGCAAGAGCAAAGGAGGAATTCGTTGCAGGAAAGAGGAAGGAAAGAAAGTTTCTCTCCCTCTGCCTGCTTTGCTCAGAGGACTGGATGAAGTTAGGAAGTTCTCCCTTTCACTGAGAAACGTGCAGGCTGCTGTTGCCTGGGCGCTCTGTTCTTTGCAAAAGAGTCTGCTGTTCCACGCTTTGAACCGTGGAAAGGCGCCGGGCTCTGCTAAGATTTCCCCCGGCGCTTCGTTTGCCCTGGCCCAAAGCGAGCCTTCACAATAGCTGAACGCTAACACTGCATACTCGTTCCACTTCCAGAACAGGGCTACCGCGAGGCAGTTCTCTGGGGGAAAACGGGCCTTCGCGAAGACAGATCTGCCGAGCTCACTGCGGGAAAGCGAAAGCAAAGGACGCTTTTCTCCCTCTAACCGCTTTCGTCAGAGGAACGGGGGAAGTGACAGTGTTCTTTCTCTCACTGAGATACACACAATCTGATGTTGCCTCTGAGCTCCGTTGCTGGCAAAGAACTGAAACTGACATACATTCCTGTGGGGAAACACAGGGCTTTGCTAGGATTTCTCTAGGCAGTCTGTTTTCCCTGGGCCTCGCTGTAGCAACACTATCTCGCCAGGGCAACACTGCATGGGATTTCCTCTGCCAGGAGGGAGCTGCTGCTTTGTAGTTTGTGCTGGGAAACCTTGCTTTGGCAAGTGCCAATTGACCGCATTCAGGCAGAAAGAAAAGAGAATCGCAAGAGGCCTTTTCTCCCCGGCTGCTCTGCCAAGCCCTTCCAGCTAAAACTATGCCGTTGCTCCTCTGGAAGGATCCCTGCACCGCGACGTAGTTTTTCAGAAGAAGCCTTGCGTTTGCAAGAGCAAAGGAGGAATTCGTTGCAGGAAAGAGGAAGGAAAGAAAGTTTCTCTCCCTCTGCCTGCTTTGCTCAGAGGACTGGATGAAGTTAGGAAGTTCTCCCTTTCACTGAGAAACGTGCAGGCTGCTGTTGCCTGGGCGCTCTGTTCTTTGCAAAAGAGTCTGCTGTTCCACGCTTTGAACCGTGGAAAGGCGCCAGGCTCTGCTAAGGTTTCCCCCGGCGCTTCGTTTGCCCTGGGCCAAAGCGAGCCTTCACAATAGCTGAACGCTAACACTGCATACTCGTTCCACTTCCAGAACAGGGCTACCGCGAGGCAGTTCTCTGGGGGAAAACGGGCCTTCGCGAAGACAGATCTGCCGAGCTCACTGCGGGAAAGCGAAAGCAAAGGACGCTTTTCTCCCTCTAACCGCTTTCGTCAGAGGAACGGGGGAAGTCACAGTGTTCTTTCTCTCACTGAGATACACACAATCTGATGTTGCCTCTGAGCTCCGTTGCTGGCAAAGAACTGAAACTGACATACATTCCTGTGGGGAAACACAGGGCTTTGCTAGGATTTCTCTAGGCAGTCTGTTTTCCCTGGGCCTCGCTGTAGCAACACTATCTCGCCAGGGCAACACTGCATGGGATATCCTCTGCCAGGAGGGAGCTGCTGCTTTGTAGTTTGTGCTGGGAAACCTTGCTTTGGCAAGTGCCAATTGACCGCATTCAGGCAGAAAGAAAAGAGAATCGCAAGGGGCCTTTTCTCCCCGGCTGCTCTGCCAAGCCCTTCCAGCTAAAACTATGCCGTTGCTCCTCTGGAAGGATCCCTGCACCGCGACGTAGTTTTTCAGAAGAAGCCTTGCGTTTGCAAGAGCAAAGGAGGAATTCGTTGCAGGAAAGAGGAAGGAAAGTTTCTCTCCCTCTGCCTGCTTTGCTCAGAGGACTGGATGAAGTTAGGAAGTTCTCCCTTTCACTGAGAAACGTGCAGGCTGCTGTTGCCTGGGCGCTCTGTTCTTTGCAAAAGAGTCTGCTGTTCCACGCTTTGAACCGTGGAAAGGCTCCGGGCTCTGCTAAGATTTCCCCCGGTGCTTCGTTTGCCCTAGGCCAAAGAGAGCCTTCACAATAGCTGAACGCTAACACTGCATACTCGTTCCACTTCCAGAACAGGGCTACCGCGAGGCAGTTCTCCGGGGGAAAACGGCCTTTCGCGAAGGCAGATCTGCCGAGCTCACTGAGGGAAAGCGAAAGCAAAGGACGCTTTTCTCCCTCTAACCGCTTTCGTCAGAGGAACGGGGGAAGTGACAGTGTTCTTTCTCTCACTGAGATACACACAATCTGACGTTGCCTCTGAGCTCCGTTGCTGGCAAAGAACTGAAACTGACATACATTCCTGTGGGGAAACACAGGGCTTTGCTAGGATTTCTCTAGGCAGTCTGTTTTCCCTGGGCCTCGCTGTAGCAACACTATCTCGCCAGGGCAACACTGCATGGGATTTCCTCTGCCAGGAGGGAGCTGCTGCTTTGTAGTTTGTGCTGGGAAACCTTGCTTTGGCAAGTGCCAATTGACCGCATTCAGGCAGAAAGAAAAGAGAATCGCAAGAGGCCTTTTCTCCCCGGCTGCTCTGCCAAGCCCTTCCAGCTAAAACTATGCCGTTGCTCCTCTGGAAGGATCCCTGCACCGCGACGTAGTTTTTCAGAAGAAGCCTTGCGTTTGCAAGAGCAAAGGAGGAATTCGTTGCAGGAAAGAGGAAGGAAAGAAAGTTTCTCTCCCTCTGCCTGCTTTGCTCAGAGGACTGGATGAAGTTAGGAAGTTCTCCCTTTCACTGAGAAACGTGCAGGCTGCTGTTGCCTGGGCGCTCTGTTCTTTGCAAAAGAGTCTGCTGTTCCACGCTTTGAACCGTGGAAAGGCGCCAGGCTCTGCTAAGATTTCCCCCGGCGCTTCGTTTGCCCTGGGCCAAAGCGAGCCTTCACAATAGCTGAACGCTAACACTGCATACTCGTTCCACTTCCAGAACAGGGCTACCGCGAGGCAGTTCTCTGGGGGAAAACGGGCCTTCGCGAAGACAGATCTGCCGAGCTCACTGCGGGAAAGCGAAAGCAAAGGACGCTTTTCTCCCTCTAACCGCTTTCGTCAGAGGAACGGGGGAAGTCACAGTGTTCTTTCTCTCACTGAGATACACACAATCTGATGTTGCCTCTGAGCTCCGTTGCTGGCAAAGAACTGAAACTGACATACATTCCTGTGGGGAAACACAGGGCTTTGCTAGGATTTCTCTAGGCAGTCTGTTTTCCCTGGGCCTCGCTGTAGCAACACTATCTCGCCAGGGCAACACTGCATGGGATATCCTCTGCCAGGAGGGAGCTGCTGCTTTGTAGTTTGTGCTGGGAAACCTTGCTTTGGCAAGTGCCAATTGACCGCATTCAGGCAGAAAGAAAAGAGAATCGCAAGGGGCCTTTTCTCCCCGGCTGCTCTGCCAAGCCCTTCCAGCTAAAACTATGCCGTTGCTCCTCTGGAAGGATCCCTGCACCGCGACGTAGTTTTTCAGAAGAAGCCTTGCGTTTGCAAGAGCAAAGGAGGAATTCGTTGCAGGAAAGAGGAAGGAAAGAAAGTTTCTCTCCCTCTGCCTGCTTTGCTCAGAGGACTGGATGAAGTTAGGAAGTTCTCCCTTTCACTGAGAAACGTGCAGGCTGCTGTTGCCTGGGCGCTCTGTTCTTTGCAAAAGAGTCTGCTGTTCCACGCTTTGAACCGTGGAAAGGCTCCGGGCTCTGCTAAGATTTCCCCCGGTGCTTCGTTTGCCCTAGGCCAAAGAGAGCCTTCACAATAGCTGAACGCTAACACTGCATACTCGTTCCACTTCCAGAACAGGGCTACCGCGAGGCAGTTCTCCGGGGGAAAACGGCCTTTCGCGAAGGCAGATCTGCCGAGCTCACTGAGGGAAAGCGAAAGCAAAGGACGCTTTTCTCCCTCTAACCGCTTTCGTCAGAGGAACGGGGGAAGTGACAGTGTTCTTTCTCTCACTGAGATACACACAATCTGACGTTGCCTCTGAGCTCCGTTGCTGGCAAAGAACTGAAACTGACATACATTCCTGTGGGGAAACACAGGGCTTTGCTAGGATTTCTCTAGGCAGTCTGTTTTCCCTGGGCCTCGCTGTAGCAACACTATCTCGCCAGGGCAACACTGCATGGGATTTCCTCTGCCAGGAGGGAGCTGCTGCTTTGTAGTTTGTGCTGGGAAACCTTGCTTTGGCAAGTGCCAATTGACCGCATTCAGGCAGAAAGAAAAGAGAATCGCAAGAGGCCTTTTCTCCCCGGCTGCTCTGCCAAGCCCTTCCAGCTAAAACTATGCCGTTGCTCCTCTGGAAGGATCCCTGCACCGCGACGTAGTTTTTCAGAAGAAGCCTTGCGTTTGCAAGAGCAAAGGAGGAATTCGTTGCAGGAAAGAGGAAGGAAAGAAAGTTTCTCTCCCTCTGCCTGCTTTGCTCAGAGGACTGGATGAAGTTAGGAAGTTCTCCCTTTCACTGAGAAACGTGCAGGCTGCTGTTGCCTGGGCGCTCTGTTCTTTGCAAAAGAGTCTGCTGTTCCACGCTTTGAACCGTGGAAAGGCGCCGGGCTCTGCTAAGATTTCCCCCGGCGCTTCGTTTGCCCTGGCCCAAAGCGAGCCTTCACAATAGCTGAACGCTAACACTGCATACTCGTTCCACTTCCAGAACAGGGCTACCGCGAGGCAGTTCTCTGGGGGAAAACGGGCCTTCGCGAAGACAGATCTGCCGAGCTCACTGCGGGAAAGCGAAAGCAAAGGACGCTTTTCTCCCTCTAACCGCTTTCGTCAGAGGAACGGGGGAAGTGACAGTGTTCTTTCTCTCACTGAGATACACACAATCTGATGTTGCCTCTGAGCTCCGTTGCTGGCAAAGAACTGAAACTGACATACATTCCTGTGGGGAAACACAGGGCTTTGCTAGGATTTCTCTAGGCAGTCTGTTTTCCCTGGGCCTCGCTGTAGCAACACTATCTCGCCAGGGCAACACTGCATGGGATTTCCTCTGCCAGGAGGGAGCTGCTGCTTTGTAGTTTGTGCTGGGAAACCTTGCTTTGGCAAGTGCCAATTGACCGCATTCAGGCAGAAAGAAAAGAGAATCGCAAGAGGCCTTTTCTCCCCGGCTGCTCTGCCAAGCCCTTCCAGCTAAAACTATGCCGTTGCTCCTCTGGAAGGATCCCTGCACCGCGACGTAGTTTTTCAGAAGAAGCCTTGCGTTTGCAAGAGCAAAGGAGGAATTCGTTGCAGGAAAGAGGAAGGAAAGAAAGTTTCTCTCCCTCTGCCTGCTTTGCTCAGAGGACTGGATGAAGTTAGGAAGTTCTCCCTTTCACTGAGAAACGTGCAGGCTGCTGTTGCCTGGGCGCTCTGTTCTTTGCAAAAGAGTCTGCTGTTCCACGCTTTGAACCGTGGAAAGGCGCCAGGCTCTGCTAAGATTTCCCCCGGCGCTTCGTTTGCCCTGGGCCAAAGCGAGCCTTCACAATAGCTGAACGCTAACACTGCATACTCGTTCCACTTCCAGAACAGGGCTACCGCGAGGCAGTTCTCTGGGGGAAAACGGGCCTTCGCGAAGACAGATCTGCCGAGCTCACTGCGGGAAAGCGAAAGCAAAGGACGCTTTTCTCCCTCTAACCGCTTTCGTCAGAGGAACGGGGGAAGTCACAGTGTTCTTTCTCTCACTGAGATACACACAATCTGATGTTGCCTCTGAGCTCCGTTGCTGGCAAAGAACTGAAACTGACATACATTCCTGTGGGGAAACACAGGGCTTTGCTAGGATTTCTCTAGGCAGTCTGTTTTCCCTGGGCCTCGCTGTAGCAACACTATCTCGCCAGGGCAACACTGCATGGGATTTCCTCTGCCAGGAGGGAGCTGCTGCTTTGTAGTTTGTGCTGGGAAACCTTGCTTTGGCAAGTGCCAATTGACCGCATTCAGGCAGAAAGAAAAGAGAATCGCAAGAGGCCTTTTCTCCCCGGCTGCTCTGCCAAGCCCTTCCAGCTAAAACTATGCCGTTGCTCCTCTGGAAGTATCCCTGCACCGCGACGTAGTTTTTCAGAAGAAGCCTTGCGTTTGCAAGAGCAAAGGAGGAATTCGTTGCAGGAAAGAGGAAGGAAAGAAAGTTTCTCTCCCTCTGCCTGCTTTGCTCAGAGGACTGGATGAAGTTAGGAAGTTCTCCCTTTCACTGAGAAACGTGCAGGCTGCTGTTGCCTGGGCGCTCTGTTCTTTGCAAAAGAGTCTGCTGTTCCACGCTTTGAACCGTGGAAAGGCGCCGGGCTCTGCTAAGATTTCCCCCGGCGCTTCGTTTGCCCTGGGCCAAAGCGAGCCTTCACAATAGCTGAACGCTAACACTGCATACTCGTTCCACTTCCAGAACAGGGCTACCGCGAGGCAGTTCTCCGGGGGAAAACGGCCTTTCGCGAAGGCAGATCTGCCGAGCTCACTGCGGGAAAGCGAAAGCAAAGGACGCTTTTCTCCCTCTAACCGCTTTCGTCAGAGGAACGGGGGAAGTCACAGTGTTCTTTCTCTCACTGAGATACACACAATCTGACGTTGCCTCTGAGCTCCGTTGCTGGCAAAGAACTGAAACTGACATACATTCCTGTGGGGAAACACAGGGCTTTGCTAGGATTTCTCTAGGCAGTCTGTTTTCCCTGGGCCTCGCTGTAGCAACACTATCTCGCCAGGGCAACACTGCATGGGATTTCCTCTGCCAGGAGAGAGCTGCTGCTTTGTAGTTTGTGCTGGGAAACCTTGCTTTGGCAAGTGCCAATTGACCGCATTCAGGCAGAAAGAAAAGAGAATCGCAAGAGGCCTTTTCTCCCCGGCTGCTCTGCCAAGCCCTTCCAGCTAAAACTATGCCGTTGCTCCTCTGGAAGGATCCCTGCACCGCGACGTAGTTTTTCAGAAGAAGCCTTGCGTTTGCAAGAGCAAAGGAGGAATTCGTTGCAGGAAAGAGGAAGGAAAGAAAGTTTCTCTCCCTCTGCCTGCTTTGCTCAGAGGACTGGATGAAGTTAGGAAGTTCTCCCTTTCACTGAGAAACGTGCAGGCTGCTGTTGCCTGGGCGCTCTGTTCTTTGCAAAAGAGTCTGCTGTTCCACGCTTTGAACCGTGGAAAGGCGCCGGGCTCTGCTAAGATTTCCCCCGGCGCTTCGTTTGCCCTGGGCCAAAGCGAGCCTTCACAATAGCTGAACGCTAACACTGCATACTCGTTCCACTTCCAGAACAGGGCTACCGCGAGGCAGTTCTCTGGGGGAAAACGGGCCTTCGCGAAGACAGATCTGCCGAGCTCACTGCGGGAAAGCGAAAGCAAAGGACGCTTTTCTCCCTCTAACCGCTTTCGTCAGAGGAACGGGGGAAGTCACAGTGTTCTTTCTCTCACTGAGATACACACAATCTGACGTTGCCTCTGAGCTCCGTTGCTGGCAAAGAACTGAAACTGACATACATTCCTGTGGGGAAACACAGGGCTTTGCTAGGATTTCTCTAGGCAGTCTGTTTTCCCTGGTCCTCGCTGTAGCAACACTATCTCGCCAGGGCAACATTGCATGGGATTTCCTCTGCCAGGAGAGAGCTGCTGCTTTGTAGTTTGTGCTGGGAAACCTTGCTTTGGCAAGTGCCAATTGACCGCATTCAGGCAGAAAGAAAGGAGAATCGCAAGGGGCCTTTTCTCGCCGGCTGCTCTGCCAAGCCCTTCCAGCTAAAACTATGCCGTTGCTCCTCTGGAAGTATCCCTGCACCGCGACGTAGTTTTTCAGAAGAAGCCTTGCGTTTGCAAGAGCAAAGGAGGAATTCGTTGCAGGAAAGAGGAAGGAAAGAAAGTTTCTCTCCCTCTGCCTGCTTTGCTCAGAGGACTGGATGAAGTTAGGAAGTTCTCCCTTTCACTGAGAAACGTGCAGGCTGCTGTTGCCTGGGCGCTCTGTTCTTTGCAAAAGAGTCTGCTGTTCCACGCTTTGAACCGTGGAAAGGCGCCGGGCTCTGCTAAGATTTCCCCCGGCGCTTCGTTTGCCCTGGGCCAAAGCGAGCCTTCACAATAGCTGAACGCTAACACTGCATACTCGTTCCACTTCCAGAACAGGGCTACCGCGAGGCAGTTCTCCGGGGGAAAACGGCCTTTCGCGAAGGCAGATCTGCCGAGCTCACTGCGGGAAAGCGAAAGCAAAGGACGCTTTTCTCCCTCTAACCGCTTTCGTCAGAGGAACGGGGGAAGTCACAGTGTTCTTTCTCTCACTGAGATACACACAATCTGACGTTGCCTCTGAGCTCCGTTGCTGGCAAAGAACTGAAACTGACATACATTCCTGTGGGGAAACACAGGGCTTTGCTAGGATTTCTCTAGGCAGTCTGTTTTCCCTGGTCCTCGCTGTAGCAACACTATCTCGCCAGGGCAACACTGCATGGGATTTCCTCTGCCAGGAGGGAGCTGCTGCTTTGTAGTTTGTGCTGGGAAACCTTGCTTTGGCAAGTGCCAATTGACCGCATTCAGGCAGAAAGAAAAGAGAATCGCAAGGGGCCTTTTCTCCCCGGCTGCTCTGCCAAGCCCTTCCAGCTAAAACTATGCCGTTGCTCCTCTGGAAGGATCCCTGCACCGCGACGTAGTTTTTCAGAAGAAGCCTTGCGTTTGCAAGAGCAAAGGAGGAATTCGTTGCAGGAAAGAGGAAGGAAAGAAAGTTTCTCTCCCTCTGCCTGCTTTGCTCAGAGGACTGGATGAAGTTAGGAAGTTCTCCCTTTCACTGAGAAACGTGCAGGCTGCTGTTGCCTGGGCGCTCTGTTCTTTGCAAAAGAGTCTGCTGTTCCACGCTTTGAACCGTGGAAAGGCGCCGGGCTCTGCTAAGATTTCCCCCGGCGCTTCGTTTGCCCTGGGCCAAAGCGAGCCTTCACAATAGCTGAACGCTAACACTGCATACTCGTTCCACTTCCAGAACAGGGCTACCGCGAGGCAGTTCTCCGGGGGAAAACGGCCCTTCGCGAAGGCAGATCTGCCGAGCTCACTGCGGGAAAGCGAAACAAAGGACGCTTTTCTCCCTCTAACCGCTTTCGTCAGAGGAACGGGGGAAGTCACAGTGTTCTTTCTCTCACTGAGATACACACAATCTGACGTTGCCTCTGAGCTCCGTTGCTGGCAAAGAACTGAAACTGACATACATTCCTGTGGGGAAACACAGGGCTTTGCTAGGATTTCTCTAGGCAGTCTGTTTTCCCTGGTCCTCGCTGTAGCAACACTATCTCGCCAGGGCAACACTGCATGGGATTTCCTCTGCCAGGAGGGAGCTGCTGCTTTGTAGTTTGTGCTGGGAAACCTTGCTTTGGCAAGTGCCAATTGACCGCATTCAGGCAGAAAGAAAAGAGAATCGCAAGGGGCCTTTTCTCCCCGGCTGCTCTGCCAAGCCCTTCCAGCTAAAACTATGCCGTTGCTCCTCTGGAAGGATCCCTGCACCGCGACGTAGTTTTTCAGAAGAAGCCTTGCGTTTGCAAGAGCAAAGGAGGAATTCGTTGCAGGAAAGAGGAAGGAAAGAAAGTTTCTCTCCCTCTGCCTGCTTTGCTCAGAGGACTGGATGAAGTTAGGAAGTTCTCCCTTTCACTGAGAAACGTGCAGGCTGCTGTTGCCTGGGCGCTCTGTTCTTTGCAAAAGAGTCTGCTGTTCCACGCTTTGAACCGTGGAAAGGCTCCGGGCTCTGCTAAGATTTCCCCCGGTGCTTCGTTTGCCCTAGGCCAAAGAGAGCCTTCACAATAGCTGAACGCTAACACTGCATACTCGTTCCACTTCCAGAACAGGGCTACCGCGAGGCAGTTCTCCGGGGGAAAACGGCCTTTCGCGAAGGCAGATCTGCCGAGCTCACTGAGGGAAAGCGAAAGCAAAGGACGCTTTTCTCCCTCTAACCGCTTTCGTCAGAGGAACGGGGGAAGTGACAGTGTTCTTTCTCTCACTGAGATACACACAATCTGACGTTGCCTCTGAGCTCCGTTGCTGGCAAAGAACTGAAACTGACATACATTCCTGTGGGGAAACACAGGGCTTTGCTAGGATTTCTCTAGGCAGTCTGTTTTCCCTGGGCCTCGCTGTAGCAACACTATCTCGCCAGGGCAACACTGCATGGGATTTCCTCTGCCAGGAGAGAGCTGCTGCTTTGTAGTTTGTGCTGGGAAACCTTGCTTTGGCAAGTGCCATTTGACCGCATTCAGGCAGAAAGAAAAGAGAATCGCTAGAGGCCTTTTCTCCCCGGCTGCTCTGCCAAGCCCTTCCAGCTAAAACTATGCCGTTGCTCCTCTGGAAGGATCCTTGCACCGCGACGTAGTTTTTCAGAGGAAGCCTTGCGTTTGCAAGAGCAAAGGAGGAATTCGTTGCAGGAAAGAGGAAGGAAAGAAAGTTTCTCTCCCTCTGCCTGCTTTGCTCAGAGGACTGGATGAAGTTAGGAAGTTCTCCCTTTCACTGAGAAACGTGCAGGCTGCTGTTGCCTGGGCGCTCTGTTCTTTGCAAAAGAGTCTGCTGTTCCACGCTTTGAACCGTGGAAAGGCGCCGAGTTCTGCTAAGATTTCCCCCGGCGCTTCGTTTGCCCTGGGCCAAAGCGAGCCTTCACAATAGCTGAACGCTAACACTGCATACTCGTTCCACTTCCAGAACAGGGCTACCGCGAGGCAGTTCTCTGGGGGAAAACGGGCCTTCGCGAAGACAGATCTGCCGAGCTCACTGCGGGAAAGCGAAAGCAAAGGACGCTTTTCTCCCTCTAACCGCTTTCGTCAGAGGAACGGGGGAAGTGACAGTGTTCTTTCTCTCACTGAGATACACACAATCTGACGTTGCCTCTGAGCTCCGTTGCTGGCAAAGAACTGAAACTGACATACATTCCTGTGGGGAAACACAGGGCTTTGCTAGGATTTCTCTAGGCAGTCTGTTTTCCCTGGGCCTCGCTGTAGCAACACTATCTCGCCAGGGCAACACTGCATGGGATTTCCTCTGCCAGGAGAGAGCTGCTGCTTTGTAGTTTGTGCTGGGAAACCTTGCTTTGGCAAGTGCCAATTGACCGCATTCAGGCAGAAAGAAAAGAGAATCGCAAGAGGCCTTTTCTCCCCGGCTGCTCTGCCAAGCCCTTCCAGCTAAAACTATGCCGTTGCTCCTCTGGAAGGATCCCTGCACCGCGACGTAGTTTTTCAGAAGAAGCCTTGCGTTTGCAAGAGCAAAGGAGGAATTCGTTGCAGGAAAGAGGAAGGAAAGAAAGTTTCTCTCCCTCTGCCTGCTTTGCTCAGAGGACTGGATGAAGTTAGGAAGTTCTCCCTTTCACTGAGAAACGTGCAGGCTGCTGTTGCCTGGGCGCTCTGTTCTTTGCAAAAGAGTCTGCTGTTCCACGCTTTGAACCGTGGAAAGGCGCCGGGCTCTGCTAAGATTTCCCCCGGCGCTTCGTTTGCCCTGGGCCAAAGCGAGCCTTCACAATAGCTGAACGCTAACACTGCATACTCGTTCCACTTCCAGAACAGGGCTACCGCGAGGCAGTTCTCTGGGGGAAAACGGGCCTTCGCGAAGACAGATCTGCCGAGCTCACTGCGGGAAAGCGAAAGCAAAGGACGCTTTTCTCCCTCTAACCGCTTTCGTCAGAGGAACGGGGGAAGTCACAGTGTTCTTTCTCTCACTGAGATACACACAATCTGACGTTGCCTCTGAGCTCCGTTGCTGGCAAAGAACTGAAACTGACATACATTCCTGTGGGGAAACACAGGGCTTTGCTAGGATTTCTCTAGGCAGTCTGTTTTCCCTGGTCCTCGCTGTAGCAACACTATCTCGCCAGGGCAACATTGCATGGGATTTCCTCTGCCAGGAGAGAGCTGCTGCTTTGTAGTTTGTGCTGGGAAACCTTGCTTTGGCAAGTGCCAATTGACCGCATTCAGGCAGAAAGAAAGGAGAATCGCAAGGGGCCTTTTCTCGCCGGCTGCTCTGCCAAGCCCTTCCAGCTAAAACTATGCCGTTGCTCCTCTGGAAGGATCCCTGCACCGCGACGTAGGTTTTCAGAAGAAGCCTTGCGTTTGCAAGAGCAAAGGAGGAATTCGTTGCAGGAAAGAGGAAGGAAAGAAAGTTTCTCTCCCTCTGCCTGCTTTGCTCAGAGGACTGGATGAAGTTAGGAAGTTCTCCCTTTCACTGAGAAACGTGCAGGCTGCTGTTGCCTGGGCGCTCTGTTCTTTGCAAAAGAGTCTGCTGTTCCACGCTTTGAACCGTGGAAAGGCGCCGGGCTCTGCTAAGATTTCCCCCGGCGCTTCGTTTGCCCTGGGCCAAAGCGAGCCTTCACAATAGCTGAACGCTAACACTGCATACTCGTTCCACTTCCAGAACAGGGCTACCGCGAGGCAGTTCTCCGGGGGAAAACGGGCCTTCGCGAAGTCAGATCTGCCGAGCTCACTGCGGGAAAGCGAAAGCAAAGGACGCTTTTCTCCCTCTAACCGCTTTCGTCAGAGGAACGGGGGAAGTCACAGTGTTCTTTCTCTCACTGAGATACACACAATCTGACGTTGCCTCTGAGCTCCGTTGCTGGCAAAGAACTGAAACTGACATACATTCCTGTGGGGAAACACAGGGCTTTGCTAGGATTTCTCTAGGCAGTCTGTTTTCCCTGGGCCTCGCTGTAGCAACACTATCTCGCCAGGGCAACACTGCATGGGATTTCCTCTGCCAGGAGGGAGCTGCTGCTTTGTAGTTTGTGCTGGGAAACCTTGCTTTGGCAAGTGCCAATTGACCGCATTCAGGCAGAAAGAAAAGAGAATCGCAAGAGGCCTTTTCTCCCCGGCTGCTCTGCCAAGCCCTTCCAGCTAAAACTATGCCGTTGCTCCTCTGGAAGGATCCCTGCACCGCGACGTAGTTTTTCAGAAGAAGCCTTGCGTTTGCAAGAGCAAAGGAGGAATTCGTTGCAGGAAAGAGGAAGGAAAGAAAGTTTCTCTCCCTCTGCCTGCTTTGCTCAGAGGACTGGATGAAGTTAGGAAGTTCTCCCTTTCACTGAGAAACGTGCAGGCTGCTGTTGCCTGGGCGCTCTGTTCTTTGCAAAAGAGTCTGCTGTTCCACGCTTTGAACCGTGGAAAGGCGCCGGGCTCTGCTAAGATTTCCCCCGGCGCTTAGTTTGCCCTGGGCCAAAGAGAGCCTTCACAATAGCTGAACGCTAACACTGCATACTCGTTCCACTTCCAGAACAGGGCTACCGCGAGGCAGTTCTCCGGGGGAAAACGGCCTTTCGCGAAGGCAGATCTGCCGAGCTCACTGCGGGAAAGCGAAAGCAAAGGACGCTTTTCTCCCTCTAACCGCTTTCGTCAGAGGAACGGGGGAAGTGACAGTGTTCTTTCTCTCACTGAGATACACACAATCTGACGTTGCCTCTGAGCTCCGTTGCTGGCAAAGAACTGAAACTGACATACATTCCTGTGGGGAAACACAGGGCTTTGCTAGGATTTCTCTAGGCAGTCTGTTTTCCCTGGGCCTCGCTGTAGCAACACTATCTCGCCAGGGCAACACTGCATGGGATTTCCTCTGCCAGGAGAGAGCTGCTGCTTTGTAGTTTGTGCTGGGAAACCTTGCTTTGGCAAGTGCCAATTGACCGCATTCAGGCAGAAAGAAAAGAGAATCGCAAGGGGCCTTTTCTCCCCGGCTGCTCTGCCAAGCCCTTCCAGCTAAAACTATGCCGTTGCTCCTCTGGAAGGATCCCTGCACCGCGACGTAGTTTTTCAGAAGAAGCCTTGCGTTTGCAAGAGCAAAGGAGGAATTCGTTGCAGGAAAGAGGAAGGAAAGAAAGTTTCTCTCCCTCTGCCTGCTTTGCTCAGAGGACTGGATGAAGTTAGGAAGTTCTCCCTTTCCCTGAGAAACGCGCGGGCTGCTGTTGCCTGGGCGCTCTGTTCTTTGCAAAAGAGTCTGCTGTTCCACGCTTTGAACCGTGGAAAGGCGCCGGGCTCTGCTAAGATTTCCCCCGGTGCTTCGTTTGCCCTGGGCCAAAGAGAGCCTTCACAATAGCTGAACGCTAACACTGCATACTCGTTCCACTTCCAGAACAGGGCTACCGCGAGGCAGTTCTCCGGGGGAAAACGGCCTTTCGCGAAGGCAGATCTGCCGAGCTCACTGCGGGAAAGCGAAAGCAAAGGACGCTTTTCTCCCTCTAACCGCTTTCGTCAGAGGAACGGGGGAAGTCACAGTGTTCTTTCTCTCACTGAGATACACACAATCTGACGTTGCCTCTGAGCTCCGTTGCTGGCAAAGAACTGAAACTGACATACATTCCTGTGGGGAAACACAGGGCTTTGCTAGGATTTCTCTAGGCAGTCTGTTTTCCCTGGTCCTCGCTGTAGCAACACTATCTCGCCAGGGCAACATTGCATGGGATTTCCTCTGCCAGGAGAGAGCTGCTGCTTTGTAGTTTGTGCTGGGAAACCTTGCTTTGGCAAGTGCCAATTGACCGCATTCAGGCAGAAAGAAAGGAGAATCGCAAGGGGCCTTTTCTCGCCGGCTGCTCTGCCAAGCCCTTCCAGCTAAAACTATGCCGTTGCTCCTCTGGAAGGATCCCTGCACCGCGACGTAGTTTTTCAGAAGAAGCCTTGCGTTTGCAAGAGCAAAGGAGGAATTCGTTGCAGGAAAGAGGAAGGAAAGAAAGTTTCTCTCCCTCTGCCTGCTTTGCTCAGAGGACTGGATGAAGTTAGGAAGTTCTCCCTTTCACTGAGAAACGTGCAGGCTGCTGTTGCCTGGGCGCTCTGTTCTTTGCAAAAGAGTCTGCTGTTCCACGCTTTGAACCGTGGAAAGGCGCCGGGCTCTGCTAAGATTTCCCCCGGCGCTTCGTTTGCCCTGGGCCAAAGCGAGCCTTCACAATAGCTGAACGCTAACACTGCATACTCGTTCCACTTCCAGAACAGGGCTACCGCGAGGCAGTTCTCCGGGGGAAAACGGGCCTTCGCGAAGTCAGATCTGCCGAGCTCACTGCGGGAAAGCGAAAGCAAAGGACGCTTTTCTCCCTCTAACCGCTTTCGTCAGAGGAACGGGGGAAGTGACAGTGTTCTTTCTCTCACTGAGATACACACAATCTGATGTTGCCTCTGAGCTCCGTTGCTGGCAAAGAACTGAAACTGACATACATTCCTGTGGGGAAACACAGGGCTTTGCTAGGATTTCTCTAGGCAGTCTGTTTTCCCTGGGCCTCGCTGTAGCAACACTATCTCGCCAGGGCAACACTGCATGGGATTTCCTCTGCCAGGAGGGAGCTGCTGCTTTGTAGTTTGTGCTGGGAAACCTTGCTTTGGCAAGTGCCAATTGACCGCATTCAGGCAGAAAGAAAAGAGAATGGCAAGAGGCCTTTTCTCCCCGGCTGCTCTGCCAAGCCCTTCCAGCTAAAACTATGCCGTTGCTCCTCTGGAAGTATCCCTGCACCGCGACGTAGTTTTTCAGAAGAAGCCTTGCGTTTGCAAGAGCAAAGGAGGAATTCGTTGCAGGAAAGAGGAAGGAAAGAAAGTTTCTCTCCCTCTGCCTGCTTTGCTCAGAGGACTGGATGAAGTTAGGAAGTTCTCCCTTTCACTGAGAAACGTGCAGGCTGCTGTTGCCTGGGCGCTCTGTTCTTTGCAAAAGAGTCTGCTGTTCCACGCTTTGAACCGTGGAAAGGCGCCGGGCTCTGCTAAGATTTCCCCCGGCGCTTCGTTTGCCCTGGGCCAAAGAGAGCCTTCACAATAGCTGAACGCTAACACTGCATACTCGTTCCACTTCCAGAACAGGGCTACCGCGAGGCAGTTCTCCGGGGGAAAACGGCCTTTCGCGAAGGCAGATCTGCCGAGCTCACTGCGGGAAAGCGAAAGCAAAGGACGCTTTTCTCCCTCTAACCGCTTTCGTCAGAGGAACGGGGGAAGTCACAGTGTTCTTTCTCTCACTGAGATACACACAATCTGACGTTGCCTCTGAGCTCCGTTGCTGGCAAAGAACTGAAACTGACATACATTCCTGTGGGGAAACACAGGGCTTTGCTAGGATTTCTCTAGGCAGTCTGTTTTCCCTGGTCCTCGCTGTAGCAACACTATCTCGCCAGGGCAACACTGCATGGGATTTCCTCTGCCAGGAGGGAGCTGCTGCTTTGTAGTTTGTGCTGGGAAACCTTGCTTTGGCAAGTTCCAATTGACCGCATTCAGGCAGAAAGAAAAGAGAATCGCAAGGGGCCTTTTCTCCCCGGCTGCTCTGCCAAGCCCTTCCAGCTAAAACTATGCCGTTGCTCCTCTGGAAGGATCCCTGCACCGCGACGTAGTTTTTCAGAAGAAGCCTTGCGTTTGCAAGAGCAAAGGAGGAATTCGTTGCAGGAAAGAGGAAGGAAAGAAAGTTTCTCTCCCTCTGCCTGCTTTGCTCAGAGGACTGGATGAAGTTAGGAAGTTCTCCCTTTCACTGAGAAACGTGCAGGCTGCTGTTGCCTGGGCGCTCTGTTCTTTGCAAAAGAGTCTGCTGTTCCACGCTTTGAACCGTGGAAAGGCGCCGGGCTCTGCTAAGATTTCCCCCGGCGCTTCGTTTGCCCTGGGCCAAAGCGAGCCTTCACAATAGCTGAACGCTAACACTGCATACTCGTTCCACTTCCAGAACAGGGCTACCGCGAGGCAGTTCTCCGGGGGAAAACGGGCCTTCGCGAAGTCAGATCTGCCGAGCTCACTGCGGGAAAGCGAAAGCAAAGGACGCTTTTCTCCCTCTAACCGCTTTCGTCAGAGGAACGGGGGAAGTCACAGTGTTCTTTCTCTCACTGAGATACACACAATCTGATGTTGCCTCTGAGCTCCGTTGCTGGCAAAGAACTGAAACTGACATACATTCCTGTGGGGAAACACAGGGCTTTGCTAGGATTTCTCTAGGCAGTCTGTTTTCCCTGGGCCTCGCTGTAGCAACACTATCTCGCCAGGGCAACACTGCATGGGATTTCCTCTGCCAGGAGGGAGCTGCTGCTTTGTAGTTTGTGCTGGGAAACCTTGCTTTGGCAAGTGCCAATTGACCGCATTCAGGCAGAAAGAAAAGAGAATCGCAAGAGGCCTTTTCTCGCCGGCTGCTCTGCCAAGCCCTTCCAGCTAAAACTATGCCGTTGCTCCTCTGGAAGTATCCCTGCACCGCGACGTAGTTTTTCAGAAGAAGCCTTGCGTTTGCAAGAGCAAAGGAGGAATTCGTTGCAGGAAAGAGGAAGGAAAGAAAGTTTCTCTCCCTCTGCCTGCTTTGCTCAGAGGACTGGATGAAGTTAGGAAGTTCTCCCTTTCACTGAGAAACGTGCAGGCTGCTGTTGCCTGGGCGCTCTGTTCTTTGCAAAAGAGTCTGCTGTTCCACGCTTTGAACCGTGGAAAGGCGCCGGGCTCTGCTAAGATTTCCCCCGGCGCTTCGTTTGCCCTGGGCCAAAGCGAGCCTTCACAATAGCTGAACGCTAACACTGCATACTCGTTCCACTTCCAGAACAGGGCTACCGCGAGGCAGTTCTCTGGGGGAAAACGGGCCTTCGCGAAGACAGATCTGCCGAGCTCACTGCGGGAAAGCGAAAGCAAAGGACGCTTTTCTCCCTCTAACCGCTTTCGTCAGAGGAACGGGGGAAGTGACAGTGTTCTTTCTCTCACTGAGATACACACAATCTGATGTTGCCTCTGAGCTCCGTTGCTGGCAAAGAACTGAAACTGACATACATTCCTGTGGGGAAACACAGGGCTTTGCTAGGATTTCTCTAGGCAGTCTGTTTTCCCTGGGCCTCGCTGTAGCAACACTATCTCGCCAGGGCAACACTGCATGGGATTTCCTCTGCCAGGAGAGAGCTGCTGCTTTGTAGTTTGTGCTGGGAAACCTTGCTTTGGCAAGTTCCAATTGACCGCATTCAGGCAGAAAGAAAAGAGAATCGCAAGAGGCCTTTTCTCCCCGGCTGCTCTGCCAAGCCCTTCCAGCTAAAACTATGCCGTTGCTCCTCTGGAAGGATCCCTGCACCGCGACGTAGTTTTTCAGAAGAAGCCTTGCGTTTGCAAGAGCAAAGGAGGAATTCGTTGCAGGAAAGAGGAAGGAAAGAAAGTTTCTCTCCCTCTGCCTGCTTTGCTCAGAGGACTGGATGAAGTTAGGAAGTTCTCCCTTTCACTGAGAAACGTGCAGGCTGCTGTTGCCTGGGCGCTCTGTTCTTTGCAAAAGAGTCTGCTGTTCCACGCTTTGAACCGTGGAAAGGCGCCGGGCTCTGCTAAGATTTCCCCCGGCGCTTCGTTTGCCCTGGGCCAAAGCGAGCCTTCACAATAGCTGAACGCTAACACTGCATACTCGTTCCACTTCCAGAACAGGGCTACCGCGAGGCAGTTCTCTGGGGGAAAACGGGCCTTCGCGAAGACAGATCTGCCGAGCTCACTGCGGGAAAGCGAAAGCAAAGGACGCTTTTCTCCCTCTAACCGCTTTCGTCAGAGGAACGGGGGAAGTGACAGTGTTCTTTCTCTCACTGAGATACACACAATCTGACGTTGCCTCTGAGCTCCGTTGCTGGCAAAGAACTGAAACTGACATACATTCCTGTGGGGAAACACAGGGCTTTGCTAGGATTTCTCTAGGCAGTCTGTTTTCCCTGGTCCTCGCTGTAGCAACACTATCTCGCCAGGGCAACATTGCATGGGATTTCCTCTGCCAGGAGAGAGCTGCTGCTTTGTAGTTTGTGCTGGGAAACCTTGCTTTGGCAAGTGCCAATTGACCGCATTCAGGCAGAAAGAAAGGAGAATCGCAAGGGGCCTTTTCTCGCCGGCTGCTCTGCCAAGCCCTTCCAGCTAAAACTATGCCGTTGCTCCTCTGGAAGGATCCCTGCACCGCGACGTAGGTTTTCAGAAGAAGCCTTGCGTTTGCAAGAGCAAAGGAGGAATTCGTTGCAGGAAAGAGGAAGGAAAGAAAGTTTCTCTCCCTCTGCCTGCTTTGCTCAGAGGACTGGATGAAGTTAGGAAGTTCTCCCTTTCACTGAGAAACGTGCAGGCTGCTGTTGCCTGGGCGCTCTGTTCTTTGCAAAAGAGTCTGCTGTTCCACGCTTTGAACCGTGGAAAGGCGCCGGGCTCTGCTAAGATTTCCCCCGGCGCTTCGTTTGCCCTGGGCCAAAGCGAGCCTTCACAATAGCTGAACGCTAACACTGCATACTCGTTCCACTTCCAGAACAGGGCTACCGCGAGGCAGTTCTCCGGGGGAAAACGGCCTTTCGCGAAGGCAGATCTGCCGAGCTCACTGCGGGAAAGCGAAAGCAAAGGACGCTTTTCTCCCTCTAACCGCTTTCGTCAGAGGAACGGGGGAAGTCACAGTGTTCTTTCTCTCACTGAGATACACACAATCTGACGTTGCCTCTGAGCTCCGTTGCTGGCAAAGAACTGAAACTGACATACATTCCTGTGGGGAAACACAGGGCTTTGCTAGGATTTCTCTAGGCAGTCTGTTTTCCCTGGTCCTCGCTGTAGCAACACTATCTCGCCAGGGCAACACTGCATGGGATTTCCTCTGCCAGGAGGGAGCTGCTGCTTTGTAGTTTGTGCTGGGAAACCTTGCTTTGGCAAGTGCCAATTGACCGCATTCAGGCAGAAAGAAAAGAGAATCGCAAGGGGCCTTTTCTCCCCGGCTGCTCTGCCAAGCCCTTCCAGCTAAAACTATGCCGTTGCTCCTCTGGAAGGATCCCTGCACCGCGACGTAGTTTTTCAGAAGAAGCCTTGCGTTTGCAAGAGCAAAGGAGGAATTCGTTGCAGGAAAGAGGAAGGAAAGAAAGTTTCTCTCCCTCTGCCTGCTTTGCTCAGAGGACTGGATGAAGTTAGGAAGTTCTCCCTTTCACTGAGAAACGTGCAGGCTGCTGTTGCCTGGGCGCTCTGTTCTTTGCAAAAGAGTCTGCTGTTCCACGCTTTGAACCGTGGAAAGGCGCCGGGCTCTGCTAAGATTTCCCCCGGCGCTTCGTTTGCCCTGGGCCAAAGCGAGCCTTCACAATAGCTGAACGCTAACACTGCATACTCGTTCCACTTCCAGAACAGGGCTACCGCGAGGCAGTTCTCCGGGGGAAAACGGGCCTTCGCGAAGTCAGATCTGCCGAGCTCACTGCGGGAAAGCGAAAGCAAAGGACGCTTTTCTCCCTCTAACCGCTTTCGTCAGAGGAACGGGGGAAGTCACAGTGTTCTTTCTCTCACTGAGATACACACAATCTGATGTTGCCTCTGAGCTCCGTTGCTGGCAAAGAACTGAAACTGACATACATTCCTGTGGGGAAACACAGGGCTTTGCTAGGATTTCTCTAGGCAGTCTGTTTTCCCTGGGCCTCGCTGTAGCAACACTATCTCGCCAGGGCAACACTGCATGGGATTTCCTCTGCCAGGAGGGAGCTGCTGCTTTGTAGTTTGTGCTGGGAAACCTTGCTTTGGCAAGTGCCAATTGACCGCATTCAGGCAGAAAGAAAAGAGAATCGCAAGAGGCCTTTTCTCGCCGGCTGCTCTGCCAAGCCCTTCCAGCTAAAACTATGCCGTTGCTCCTCTGGAAGTATCCCTGCACCGCGACGTAGTTTTTCAGAAGAAGCCTTGCGTTTGCAAGAGCAAAGGAGGAATTCGTTGCAGGAAAGAGGAAGGAAAGAAAGTTTCTCTCCCTCTGCCTGCTTTGCTCAGAGGACTGGATGAAGTTAGGAAGTTCTCCCTTTCACTGAGAAACGTGCAGGCTGCTGTTGCCTGGGCGCTCTGTTCTTTGCAAAAGAGTCTGCTGTTCCACGCTTTGAACCGTGGAAAGGCGCCGGGCTCTGCTAAGATTTCCCCCGGCGCTTCGTTTGCCCTGGGCCAAAGCGAGCCTTCACAATAGCTGAACGCTAACACTGCATACTCGTTCCACTTCCAGAACAGGGCTACCGCGAGGCAGTTCTCTGGGGGAAAACGGGCCTTCGCGAAGACAGATCTGCCGAGCTCACTGCGGGAAAGCGAAAGCAAAGGACGCTTTTCTCCCTCTAACCGCTTTCGTCAGAGGAACGGGGGAAGTGACAGTGTTCTTTCTCTCACTGAGATACACACAATCTGATGTTGCCTCTGAGCTCCGTTGCTGGCAAAGAACTGAAACTGACATACATTCCTGTGGGGAAACACAGGGCTTTGCTAGGATTTCTCTAGGCAGTCTGTTTTCCCTGGGCCTCGCTGTAGCAACACTATCTCGCCAGGGCAACACTGCATGGGATTTCCTCTGCCAGGAGAGAGCTGCTGCTTTGTAGTTTGTGCTGGGAAACCTTGCTTTGGCAAGTGCCAATTGACCGCATTCAGGCAGAAAGAAAAGAGAATCGCAAGAGGCCTTTTCTCCCCGGCTGCTCTGCCAAGCCCTTCCAGCTAAAACTATGCCGTTGCTCCTCTGGAAGGATCCCTGCACCGCGACGTAGTTTTTCAGAAGAAGCCTTGCGTTTGCAAGAGCAAAGGAGGAATTCGTTGCAGGAAAGAGGAAGGAAAGAAAGTTTCTCTCCCTCTGCCTGCTTTGCTCAGAGGACTGGATGAAGTTAGGAAGTTCTCCCTTTCACTGAGAAACGTGCAGGCTGCTGTTGCCTGGGCGCTCTGTTCTTTGCAAAAGAGTCTGCTGTTCCACGCTTTGAACCGTGGAAAGGCGCCGGGCTCTGCTAAGATTTCCCCCGGCGCTTCGTTTGCCCTGGGCCAAAGCGAGCCTTCACAATAGCTGAACGCTAACACTGCATACTCGTTCCACTTCCAGAACAGGGCTACCGCGAGGCAGTTCTCTGGGGGAAAACGGGCCTTCGCGAAGACAGATCTGCCGAGCTCACTGCGGGAAAGCGAAAGCAAAGGACGCTTTTCTCCCTCTAACCGCTTTCGTCAGAGGAACGGGGGAAGTGACAGTGTTCTTTCTCTCACTGAGATACACACAATCTGACGTTGCCTCTGAGCTCCGTTGCTGGCAAAGAACTGAAACTGACATACATTCCTGTGGGGAAACACAGGGCTTTGCTAGGATTTCTCTAGGCAGTCTGTTTTCCCTGGTCCTCGCTGTAGCAACACTATCTCGCCAGGGCAACATTGCATGGGATTTCCTCTGCCAGGAGAGAGCTGCTGCTTTGTAGTTTGTGCTGGGAAACCTTGCTTTGGCAAGTGCCAATTGACCGCATTCAGGCAGAAAGAAAGGAGAATCGCAAGGGGCCTTTTCTCGCCGGCTGCTCTGCCAAGCCCTTCCAGCTAAAACTATGCCGTTGCTCCTCTGGAAGGATCCCTGCACCGCGACGTAGGTTTTCAGAAGAAGCCTTGCGTTTGCAAGAGCAAAGGAGGAATTCGTTGCAGGAAAGAGGAAGGAAAGAAAGTTTCTCTCCCTCTGCCTGCTTTGCTCAGAGGACTGGATGAAGTTAGGAAGTTCTCCCTTTCACTGAGAAACGTGCAGGCTGCTGTTGCCTGGGCGCTCTGTTCTTTGCAAAAGAGTCTGCTGTTCCACGCTTTGAACCGTGGAAAGGCGCCGGGCTCTGCTAAGATTTCCCCCGGCGCTTCGTTTGCCCTGGGCCAAAGCGAGCCTTCACAATAGCTGAACGCTAACACTGCATACTCGTTCCACTTCCAGAACAGGGCTACCGCGAGGCAGTTCTCCGGGGGAAAACGGGCCTTCGCGAAGTCAGATCTGCCGAGCTCACTGCGGGAAAGCGAAAGCAAAGGACGCTTTTCTCCCTCTAACCGCTTTCGTCAGAGGAACGGGGGAAGTCACAGTGTTCTTTCTCTCACTGAGATACACACAATCTGACGTTGCCTCTGAGCTCCGTTGCTGGCAAAGAACTGAAACTGACATACATTCCTGTGGGGAAACACAGGGCTTTGCTAGGATTTCTCTAGGCAGTCTGTTTTCCCTGGGCCTCGCTGTAGCAACACTATCTCGCCAGGGCAACACTGCATGGGATTTCCTCTGCCAGGAGGGAGCTGCTGCTTTGTAGTTTGTGCTGGGAAACCTTGCTTGGCAAGTGCCAATTGACCGCATTCAGGCAGAAAGAAAAGAGAATCGCAAGAGGCTTTTCTCCCCGGCTGCTCTGCCAAGCCCTTCCAGCTAAAACTATGCCGTTGCTCCTCTGGAAGGATCCTGCACCGCGACGTAGTTTTTCAGAAGAAGCCTTGCGTTTGCAAGAGCAAAGGAGGAATTCGTTGCAGGAAAGAGAAGGAAAGAAAGTTTCTCTCCCTCTGCCTGCTTTGCTCAGAGGACTGGATGAAGTTAGGAAGTTCTCCCCTTTCACTGAGAAACGTGCAGGCTGCTGTTGCCTGGGCGCTCTGTTCTTTGCAAAAGAGTCTGCTGTTCCACGCTTTGAACCGTGGAAAGGCGCCGGGCTCTGCTAAGATTTCCCCCGGCGCTTCGTTTGCCCTGGGCCAAAGAGAGCCTTCACAATAGCTGAACGCTAACACTGCATACTCGTTCCACTTCCAGAACAGGGCTACCGCGAGGCAGTTCTCCGGGGGAAAACGGCCTTTCGCGAAGGCAGATCTGCCGAGCTCACTGCGGGAAAGCGAAAGCAAAGGACGCTTTTCTCCCTCTAACCGCTTTCGTCAGAGGAACGGGGGAAGTGACAGTGTTCTTTCTCTCACTGAGATACACACAATCTGACGTTGCCTCTGAGCTCCGTTGCTGGCAAAGAACTGAAACTGACATACATTCCTGTGGGGAAACACAGGGCTTTGCTAGGATTTCTCTAGGCAGTCTGTTTTCCCTGGGCCTCGCTGTAGCAACACTATCTCGCCAGGGCAACACTGCATGGGATTTCCTCTGCCAGGAGAGAGCTGCTGCTTTGTAGTTTGTGCTGGGAAACCTTGCTTTGGCAAGTGCCAATTGACCGCATTCAGGCAGAAAGAAAAGAGAATCGCAAGGGGCCTTTTCTCCCCGGCTGCTCTGCCAAGCCCTTCCAGCTAAAACTATGCCGTTGCTCCTCTGGAAGGATCCCTGCACCGCGACGTAGTTTTCAGAAGAAGCCTTGCGTTTGCAAGAGCAAAGGAGGAATTCGTTGCAGGAAAGAGGAAGGAAAGAAAGTTTCTCTCCCTCTGCCTGCTTTGCTCAGAGGACTGGATGAAGTTAGCAAGTTCTCCCTTTCACTGAGAAACGTGCAGGCTGCTGTTGCCTGGGCGCTCTCTTCTTTGCAAAAGAGTCTGCTGTTCCACGCTTTGAACCGTGGAAAGGCGCCGGGCTCTGCTAAGATTTCCCCCGGTGCTTCGTTTGCCCTGGGCCAAAGAGAGCCTTCACAATAGCTGAACGCTAACACTGCATACTCGTTCCACTTCCAGAACAGGGCTACCGCGAGGCAGTTCTCCGGGGGAAAACGGCCTTTCGCGAAGGCAGATCTGCCGAGCTCACTGCGGGAAAGCGAAAGCAAAGGACGCTTTTCTCCCTCTAACCGCTTTCGTCAGAGGAACGGGGGAAGTCACAGTGTTCTTTCTCTCACTGAGATACACACAATCTGACGTTGCCTCTGAGCTCCGTTGCTGGCAAAGAACTGAAACTGACATACATTCCTGTGGGGAAACACAGGGCTTTGCTAGGATTTCTCTAGGCAGTCTGTTTTCCCTGGGCCTCGCTGTAGCAACACTATCTCGCCAGGGCAACACTGCATGGGATTTCCTCTGCCAGGAGGGAGCTGCTGCTTTGTAGTTTGTGCTGGAAACCTTGCTTTGGCAAGTGCCAATTGACCGCATTCAGGCAGAAAGAAAAGAGAATCGCAAGGGGCCTTTTCTCCCCGGCTGCTCTGCCAAGCCCTTCCAGCTAAAACTATGCCGTTGCTCCTCTGGAAGGATCCCTGCACCGCGACGTAGTTTTTCAGAAGAAGCCTTGCGTTTGCAAGAGCAAAGGAGGAATTCGTTGCAGGAAAGAGGAAGGAAAGAAAGTTTCTCTCCCTCTGCCTGCTTTGCTCAGAGGACTGGATGAAGTTAGGAAGTTCTCCCTTTCCCTGAGAAACGTGCGGGCTGCTGTTGCCTGGGCGCTCTGTTCTTTGCAAAAGAGTCTGCTGTTCCACGCTTTGAACCGTGGAAAGGCGCCGGGCTCTGCTAAGATTTCCCCCGGTGCTTCGTTTGCCCTGGGCCAAAGAGAGCCTTCACAATAGCTGAACGCTAACACTGCATACTCGTTCCACTTCCAGAACAGGGCTACCGCGAGGCAATACTATCTCTCTATG